>NC_134045.1:9310604-9910604 GCF_965140245.1 Athene noctua
AATAACTTGTATATATACATGATTATAGACTCACATGGTGCTTTAAATAATCCACTCTGTCGATGACTCATTCCATTAGCCCTGAAAAAGAAGGCATGTCTGACTTTAGTAGATGGTTTTGTGTTTACCCCTCAACACAAAATCCATTCGGCCTTTAAAGTTAACTGTGTAACAATTTCCATCCTTTCCCTTATTCCCGTGTTTTTCCCTAGGATTTTCATCGTCCCCGCAGCCTGCTCTGCACCCGCGGAGCTGCTGGTGGGGGGACACACGGGGCGGGTTTCGTTGAATGACCTGGAGACACGGGTGCGGGGGGGGATGCCGGGATGCCCCGGGCCGAGGAGGGGCACGGTGGGTGTGCGGAATGCGGGGGGCACGCTCGCTGCGCGGGGCTGTCCGGAGCACGCCCGGCCACCTCCTGCCTCCCGCTGCCGCGCAGCCCGGCCCGGCCACCGAGAGCTCCGCGCCCAACCCGCGGAGCTTCTGCCGCGGCTCCGCGCCCCCGTCCGCTCCTCTCCGCCCAGCCCGCTCCGCTCCTCTCCGCTCCGCCCGCGCTTTCCCTCCACGGCTGATCCCGGAGCTGTTCTCGGCACCTCCTGCTCGCCCTTACTTACTTTTAACAAATCACTACAAGCCCGTGGAGCAATCAATAGCTCTGAACGATCGCGTTTGACCTGCTTAAGGAGAGGAAAGAGCAATAACGCCAGCGCCGGCCCCTTTTATTTTTCGCACGGTCCGGGCGCCGCGTCCCGCCCGCCCCCGCGCTCCCCGAAGGCTCCAGGTGCGCGGCCGCGCAGCGCTGCGGCGGGGCCACGGCGGCTCCCCCACCGCCTGAAAAGCGAGCGCCGCACCGGGCTCCCGTTCTGCCTTCCCTAAATCTACACACACCCCCTCCCCGGTCTGCACCCCCGCTCGGGGCTTGCACCGGCACCCCAAGGAGGGTGCTGAATGCTGCCGCCCGGAGGGGCGGGCGCGGGGGTGCGTGCAGTGCCACGCCACACACGCCCCCCCTCACTCCCCCCCCCCCGCCCCGTTCCTCTCGCCTTCCCCGGGGCGCCGAGCACCCGCCGCTCCGAGGCCCCTTCGTAGGCGGGGAGCGGTTCTCCCCCGCGGCGCGGTGCCGCCCGCCCCTCCGGGCCATCCCTCACCCACCACATCATCCGTTTCCAGCCGCACCTCCGCCACCCTGGGCCCTATTTACGGCTCGGGTTTCAGGGCTGCACCGGGCCGGCAGCAGCGCCGGTGCCGGGCGGGCAGAAACCCACCCACCGCTGGGGCGGCCGTCGGGGCCCCCCTGCCCCCGCCGGTCTGGTGTCCCCTCCCCGGTGAAAGGGAGCCGCGCTCTCTCCCTGGGGGTGTCTCCAGCCATGGGCCAGGGGCACACACGCCTCTGGCACACTCGGCTTAGCCCGGGCTCAACTGAGAGGTGTTTCCTGTTTTTTTGAGGAGGGGCCTTCCTTTGCTTGCTTTTTTTTTTTTTTTTTTTTTTGTCTTCACATTGGAAGAAATGCTTAAAAAAATGTCTAAAAACCTAACAACTTAGAAAAATGCCACAATCCTTGGTGTCCCCAGTTGATGTTATACGCTGGCTATCCGCCTTGTCTTCCCGTGCCTGCCCGCAGCCTCCTCACCCGCACACACCGGCAGCTCCAGCCGCCCCGGTGCCTGCTGCTCCCCCGGTGGCAGCGTCTACCCCGGGCCCGGCTGCCCGTCTCCCACCCGCGAGCGGCCGTGAATCGCAGCGGGCTTCCCTCTCCGTGCCGTTCCAGCTCCGATTTGGGGCAGGGGGTTACACCTTACAGCTTTTCTGCCCCTAACCGAGGTTTTGCCCTCGGCGAATCGCCCCGCGCCCCAGTGCTGACCAGCCGCAGGTGACAATCGCTATCGGAAATCAATGCGTGTCACCGTCCCGATAATGATAGCAGAGCTGTAAAAAGCGGCCATGGAGAAAACAGAGGATAAACCGGGCCAAAGGCCGCCGATCCAGGGGGCTCTGGTCATGCTCCTACTCATCTCCTAAATCACGCCCCCTTCTCCCTGGGCTCCAGCGCGGAGCCTTCCCGGGGCCGGGGCGCAGGCAGGGCCCGGGATCCCGTGCGCCGAGGAGTTTGTAAAAGCGTATTTCCTTCGCTAAGTCCTAACACCATCTGGTTATCTGCGAAACGGAGCACGCCGGGTTTCTGTTACCCGCCCTGAAGTCTATTTTGCAGCTCAGCTCCGTCGTGGCCGAAAGCCGAGGGGAGCCGAGGGCGAAGCGGCACTGCCCCGGCGGGGCGCCCCACACCCCCCCCGCCCCGGCCCGTGCACCGGCAGAGCTCCCCTCAAACCCGCTCCCTGCAGTTTTATCCAGCGTTATTGCAGATCCAGCCTCTTCCACCAAACAACAGATGCAGCCTCTAATGCAAATATTGCCATTTCCCTGCTGAATTAGCCTTGTCACTTAGCCCAGAAGCTGGCAGCGTTAAGCCAGCTTGCATTTTAATTTGGCCCTGAAGTTACTTATTTCATTATTGATCAAACATAATGCTGAATCAATGTTCATCTTGTTACCTGGGCCATTTCCATGTAATACAGTGATAGCACTGCCTGGAGTTACTCATTCCCATCCCAAAGTGACTTTACCATAAAATCAATGCTTGTTTGTTACTGATATAAGGCAGCATCCGTGGGATGAAGAGCAAATAAAGCAGTTACACCATCGCGATCTAAAAGTTTGGATGGAATATGTATGTGAATAAAGACTTTGATATTTAAATGTATTTTATCGGCATCAAAATCATCCTACTCGGGCCGATGGGACAGAAAAATCTCAGGCTGCAAGATGACGGGCTTTGATACTGTAGGTGTTGCCATTTGTAAACGCTACCTGGGACCTAATGGGGGAATCGTTTCTAAATCAGAGTATCATTACACAGCAGATGTGGGCTGTAAGCTCTTCCGGGCGGGGACTGTTTGGGAAAAATAGTAATTAATACAATAGTAATTAATGATTGTGTCACAAGATTAGGCTCCACGCAGTGTTATCTTCAGTGCAGCTGCTGCTCCTTTTCTTTGCTTGTGTTTTTCCCTCCAGCTAATAAACCCAGTTACAAATTACACGAAGCTGTCCGCATCCCCGTCTCTCCCATGCGGCGGCCAGAGAGTGCTGAACCATCTCACCCGGGGAATGCCCCACTCTGCTTCCACGCAGACACTGGACGCGTCCAAAGCCGTCGTTCGAGTTGGATTTCCCTGGCACGGCGCTCCAGGCCGGGCCGGGCCCACCTGCCCCCTCCCCGTCCGGGGGGGGGGGTACCTCCCAGCGGAGGAGCGGGGGAACCCGCCGGGGAAGTCGGAGAGGCACCGTCCCGTCGTGACCGCCCCATCACGGCGGCCCCAGGGGGCGGGTCAGTGCCCGGGGCGGCCCGAGACCCCCCCGCGCTGTGCCGGACGGGGAGCGGGAGCGACTCCCCGCTGCACCGTGCCGGAGGCTCCACCGCGGGCCTACAGGAGCAGCAGGAGGGGAATAATCTGGGTTTAAACCCACTGGTAAAGCTCGAGAAACCCGGGACATCCCCGGCTCCGGGTTACAAAGGCTGCAGCCCTCCCGCCGGAGCCGCGCACATCTCCGCAGCCGCGGAGGAAGGCGGGGGCTCGGCAGAGGCGGCCCCTGCCCGACCGAGGAGCACCGGGGCTGCGTGCGAGGAAAGATGTGACGGGAAATGGCGAGGGGAAGTTTCCCACAGTTGCGTGGACTCTGTGCCCACTTCCCCGCTCCCGTGGAGCGGGGGGAGCATCCCCGGGCCGAGGTGGGAGGCAGAGCCACGGCGGCACCGGTCGGGCGCGAGAGCCGCCCGTTCCCATGGACCACGGAAAGTCTAACCGGGTGCATAAAATATATTGGCATAAAATTAGTGAATTGCACTAACAGATTGTAAATCACCCAAACGGTCAAACCACAGATATGAATCACAAATTCCTATAAAGATTAATGTTTCCTAAGATTCACAGCAATTATGGATTTTTTGGACAAAAGCCTTCTCCCAACCTCTCATTCCTAAGCGCTGCTTTTTTTCTGAAGTCTTTCCAGGTTTCGGTGGGGTTCTAATGAACGATTTACCAAAGGAAAGGTTTTATTAACACCTCTAAAAACGATAAAGTTTAAAGGGAGCAGATAGGAAGTTAGGTAACACAATATACTGACCTATTGGCAACAGTCCGAACGCAAATCAGCAAAGCACTACAATGGTGGGAAAAAAACCCTCAGAGAAATGAAGGGGAAAAAATAACACCCAGAGGCCAGCTTTGCCCAGGCGGGGACGAGGCTGCTGTTCAGGGCTGCCCCTGGAGCCTTCAGCATCGGCTGATGGCCCCTTACCTTTGCTTACCCCCTTGTGGTACACAGTGTAGTCTGGTCTGCTTAAAAGCAGCAGCAGAAGGAGGAGAACACGATTGCGAGCAGAAAGAGGACGGTATTTCTCTAGTAAATAGGCTGGCAGGAGGTGTATGGGACTTCAGATCTCTCAGGCACTATTTTTCCCTTCTCGCCTCCATGCAGAACTGGAGATAATAGCTGGGGCTGCAGGTAACAGAGTCTGTTCTTATTCAATTTCCCTAAATGGCCTGGAGAGCACTTAAAAGCCCGGAGAGCTTCTGGCCAGCATTTTCTTATTAACTAATTTCACTTCGATCCTATTAAAGCGTATGCTTTATAACCTTCAAATGAACCTCTCCCTCTCCCTTCTAAAACAAAGCCATTACCTTTTAATGACAGAGTAAAGCTTTTAAAAATGTTGCTCCTTCCTTTCCTAACATTACAGGACGCGTGGCGCACAGGCAGTCCCGGAGCACCCACTGCTGCCGCACACCCCGCACCCACAGCACCCAGGGAGGCTGGGCCGAGGCTCAGCGGTCCCAGCGCCCGGGAAGGGGGAAGGAAGGGGCGGCGGAGCCCAGGGGAGCCGTGGGCAGAGGGCGCTAGAAAATGGGATTGGGGAGATTTGCTTTATTTCGCTTTGGGAAAATCTCTGCAATAATGGGTTTTAAATGGATACATATATTTACCATTTCAAACGGGTTCTGCTGTTTCCTGGTAACGCTCACCACAAATGGTAATAATAAAAGATGAAGTATTTTTTCTCACCTTAGGTCATTAGATTTACAGACAAGGTACTAAATCATTTTAGCTCCCCAAACCTTGAAGGAAAGGCGCGCACGCACTCCCGTCCCCTTCTCTCCTCCTCCCCCTTCTGAAGAAACCTGCAACGGGGACGGAGACAAAACAGTCGCTGAGGCTCGAGGAATGTCTCCCTTTAATAGTTTACTAATAATAACAATAATAATAGAAAAAGTTGACGTCGGCTGCAGAGTGCAGATTGTCAGTGGCCTCGTCCCAAAGCCTTAACATGAAGGGTCATTAATTGTGTTTTCTTTCCAAATCATATGTCACTGCAATTAACAGATTCTGATCAAGAGACTCCTTTCAGATTGATTCCATATGTGATAAGGAATGTGCAGCTTGTTATCTATCTGTCGCCTTGGAATTATGGAAAAGCTTCAAACGTGTAATTTGAAGAGTCTTTTACCCAGCGCTTTGATCTTTCCCTCTATTTTTTTAACTCTTTTTTAACCGCGGCCCTGCTCCTAATCCCACTTGTTTGTTTACCCCCCTTCCCCGGGCGGGCACGGCACGGCACGGCGCGGCGCGGCGCGGCTCCCCCCGGCCCGGACCCCGGGCACCCCACGCCCCGGCAGGAGCCTGCCCGAGCTCGCAGCCCCGCCGGCAGCTCTCCCGCGACTTCCAGCAGGCAGCCTCCGGCTCCGCGCCGAGCCCTGCGGTCGTGAGAGACACCCCTGGGCCGGGGCCACCTCTCGGGCCGTGTCCCCAGGTCCCCTCCGTGGCCGGGCGGAGAGGGGCGCGGAGGGGCGTGAGACGTAGGAACCGAGACCGGGCTGCCAGCGGCATCGGGGCGGGCGCGATGCTGCCCACGGACGGGGCCCGGCCCGGCCCCTCCTCCCGGCGGGGCTGGTCCCGCAGCCCCGGAGCCGGCTGGGGACTGGGGGAAGGCCGGCGGCAGCCGGAGCGAGGTTTGGTTTTAGCTCTTCGGCCGTGTGAGCTAGCCGGGAGAGGAGGGAGGCGAGGCCGGGGGGAGGGCGGGCTGGCGGGCGGCGAGGCGGGGGGTGGGGGTGTTTGGGGTAATAAATCAGGAGCCGCTCTCCCGGCTTTGACAGGTCCCGGCCAGAAGACACGTGTCTGTCCGGCTGGGGAGCGCCCCGCCGCCGCGGCTCCCCCCGGGGGCGGCCGCCGTCGGGCCCCGCGCCGCTCCCCCCGGCCGCCCCGGAGGACGAGCCGGCTCCAGCCGCCCCTTCGCATCTCCCTTCGGCTCCAGCCAGGCAAAGCGTCTCCCGCTCGGCTTCGCTCTCCCCCCTGCTCGCTCCTCGTCCGCTCCGCTCTCTGCTCCCGCCCTGCTCCGCTCCCGCCGCCGTCCCCGGCTCGCCCTGCCCGGCCCCGCTCCTCGCCTCGTACCCTGCTGCTTCCCGGCCCGGGCTTGTCCCGTCCCCGCAGCGACCCCCCCTCCCTCCTCCCCTCCCTCCCTCCCTTCTTCCCGCCCGCCGCCAAGGCGTGAGGCGCTCCTCGCCCCGGCCGTCGCTCCCGCACCCCCGCCCTACGCCCGGGAAGATGTCTTCTCTCTCTTCTCCCTCTCTC
The DNA here is from genome assembly GCF_965140245.1 of Athene noctua. Classification (NCBI taxonomy): domain Eukaryota; kingdom Metazoa; phylum Chordata; class Aves; order Strigiformes; family Strigidae; genus Athene; species Athene noctua. The sequence continues at coordinate 9,317,290 of NC_134045.1, forward strand.
CCCCCCACCGTTTGCTGTTTTCTCCGCTTTTTTTTTTTTTTTTTTTTTTTTTTTTTGCTTTCCACCCCCCTCAGCCAGGAACTCCATCCCTGCAGATTTCTTCCCCCGTCCATTTGGTCCGGCTACGTTTCCTCTCCGTTTCCTGCCCATTAATAAACCATCCCTCACCCTCACCCTGACCTGGATCCTTTCGCACCCATAAATTTCTCGCCTCCCGTGTCTCCCTCCTGGCTGCCCACCTCCTCTTCCCCGCGGCAGCCCCGCACGGCCCCGGGGACCCCCGCTCCCGCATCGCCCCGGCCGTCCCCACCCCACTCCAGCCCTGCCCGCCACTGCCGGCGGCTCCCGTGGAGGACGAACTCATATTGATTGTGCTGTTGATTAAAAATCACAAAATAATCCTGCCATCTTTGAGACTCCGTGCCAGATGTACAGCCACAAAACCACGGGTCCGGTAATGTGGGACACGCGTGTGCCCCCGTGCCCGCCCGTGGGGGGCACAGCCCCGCTGTAACACCAGGGTGGCAAGCACGACTGCAATCAAACGGCGACTGATTTGTCCAATTTTTCATATTCGTCCCTCTTCTCTCCCAGGCAGATATTTCAAAAAGTTGTGGTCTGCGTCCAAACTCTCCGTCGACCCCCACAACATCTCATCGCCCCAGCCGAGCACTTCCCACAGAAAAGTTTAAAGCAAACCAGGACGTGGGGTTTGCTACCTATTTTCCTTCTGAATTAAAAAGAAATAAACTTATAACTGAATTTAATATTGTTATCTCCCTTGCATTGTACTATCAAAAGCTATTACAGGAGCAACGCCGAATAGAAGAAAATAAATTCCACCAACCCAGAGTTGTTTTTGCACTAGATTAGCAGATAGGAAATGCTATAAAGATGAACTTAATACGATTAGAGATGTTTCCTACAGATTTTCATATATTGATTCAGGGAATTTTAATTCTGGAGCTTGCTTTGCTATAATCCGCATTTATTACAAGCTGATATAGTTTTATTATACCAAGCTATCAAGGTCGATTCCTTTAACTGCATAATCTGACATGAATTTCATTTTTAAAGAAATGTAGTTATAAAAATCCATACTGTGGGCACAGTGGTTATATCGTACCTAAATCATATTTTAAAGGCAATAAATCCAGAGAGTATTTAGTAAGAGAGGGGAATACGGTTAAACGGCTCTCCTCCAGTCTCAACTCCTCAAAAGACCCTTCAAACTTTTTTTTTTTTTTTTTTTTTTTAATTCAAACACCGAGTATTTAAAAAATCCGATAACGGTGGCAGGCTCAGGTCCGTTCTCCCCTGCCCGCAGTCACAGCCCCACAGGTTGTATGAACTTTCCCTGTTTCCCTCCAGGCTCTCCCTCCGCCCGGCGGTAGCGGCGCAGGGCACACTGGCGCTTGCCAAAGACGCGCCGTGATTGAACTGTATTTTAACTACTCTTAACAGGCTAAATTGCAACTCACACACTGGTTTCAGAGAAGGGGGGGGGGGGGGGGGGGGAGGCGTCAAAAAAAAAAAAAAAAAAAAAAAGGCAACCGTAATTTAAAATGTGTTGATCATAAAAAAAAAAAAAATCTTATTCGGTAATTAAACCGTATCTTGACTCTCTCCCAATAGTTCCTTACAAGCCGGTGCCACTGCTCCCTTTGCAAATGTTGCACGTACCAGGTACTTCCTTCTAAGCCTTGTAGTGATTCAGAACAGAGGGAATAAGCAAAATGATCATAAATTTCCTAATTAGAGATTTCGCACCAAGACAAAAAGGTGTTAATGAGTTTAATTCCAGTGCCTGTCATTGTCCCTTTTTTCACACCACTTATTTACTAATGGCCCAGAGGGCTGCTCCCGTCTCTCCTTTGTTAAGATTTTAATTTGCCTTCTTTTCTGCCTTTGATGTAAAATTGTGACCTACAACTCTTTGAAGTCCCTTATTAGGAGGAAAATTAACTTAGCTTTTCCACTGTATCTGCCCACTGTTAAGCCAGACAAAATGTAGAGAACTCCTTAAAGATTCAGTACATTAGAAAAATTTTCAAGGTAGCTCTGGAAATGCAAATTGTTTTAAAAAATCTAATAGACTTTTAAATCTATATTAGGAGATGTAACTCTCGCCAGGGCCAGAGAGGGGGAAGGGAAGCAGGGAATATCTTAATAAAGAAAACAAAATGAACCCGGGCAAGGAAAGGCTGTAAATTTGAAAACCTGAAAAGGGGGACGGGGACGGGGGCGGGGGGGCGAGAGCCTTTATTTTTAAATGTCACAACTTTTTCCTGTCCCTCTCGTATGCCGCTCACAGCTGACACCCTGGTTTCCTATGCTCCGACGGGGGGGGGGGGGGGGGGCGCGCTACGAAAGAAATTATATCTAAATCTATCTCTATATAATTAGAATATCATGAGGCAGGGTTAAACCTTTGTAAAACACACAACTGATTGGCGATCGCTAAAACGAGATTTGAAAGCAACTCAAATAAAAGATCGCGACGTCAGTAAACAGATTTGGGAAAAAAAAAAAAAAAAGGGGGGGGTGGTGGTGGAAAGCAGCTAGTGACAAACCCGGCGAGAGCGAGCTCTGGGCATGAGAGAGAGAGGGAGGCAGAGGGAGAGAGAGAGACTTAAAAGAAATAGGAGGGGCTTGTGAGAGACTAGAAATGTCAATCAGAGCCCAGAGTCCCAATAATCTCAGGCAATCTGTTAGGACCTGACCTGGGTCCACTCAGATCAATAGGAAAAGTGAGAGAAGAAAGAAGCGATCGGATCGTTTACCGCGGCGGCCGAGGACAGGAGGGAGCCCGCGGCCTCCGCGCACCCCCGGCTCCCCCCCATGTGCGCCGGAGTTTGCGGGAGGCGCTGAAAGTGCGGGCGGCCGGCGAGGGCGAGCGACCCGGCTCCCTCCTCCGCTCCCGGCCCTGCTACTTTCTCCCCTTTCTCTCCCTTCTTCCTCTCTTCTCCCCCCCCCTCCTCCTCCTCCCCCCCTCCCCTGCCCCCGCTCCCCCACCATGTCTTTCCCCCAGCTGGGCTACCAGTACATCAGGCCGATTTACCCGGCGGAGCGCCCGGGGAGCGGCGGCTCTCGCGGCGGCGCCGAGCTGGCCCCGTCCGGGACCCTCTCCAACGTGCTCTCCTCCATGTACGGCGCGCCCTACGCCGCCGCCGCCGCCGCCCAGGGCTACGGAGCCTTCCTGCCCTACGCCGCCGAGCTGCCCATCTTCCCCCAGCTGGTAAGAGGCCCCCCCGGGCTCGCCGCTCGCTCCCCGGGACGCTCGGGCCGGGGCCGGCCCGGGCGCGGTTCGCGCTGGGGGATCGGCCCGGGGAGCCGCCGGGGAAGACGCCGGGAGGGCTGTCAGGGGAGATGGGGAGTCAGCGCTGCCCTGCCCAGGGAGAGCCGCCGGAGAGGGGCAGGGCTGGAGCGGCGACCCCGCGGCTCGCCCCCCCCCTCCCCCCCCCCCCCTTCTCCGCCCGCAGGGTTTGACGGCTGCGGGGACCGGCCCCGGCTGCCGGCGGCCCCGCCGCGCACACGCACCTGGGGAGCCTCGGCGGGGCCCGGGCTGCCGGGGCCGGAGCGTCCTCCAGGCGGCGGGGCCGGGGCGCTCCGCGGCGCGGGGAGGCTGCTCGGCCCGGCCGCCGCGCTAGCGGCCGAGCGGGCTCTGCTCCCGGTAACGGTGGCGGGATGGAGGGGCCCCGGGCCGGGCCCGGCGCGCCGTCTCAGCCGAGCCGCCCCTTCCCTCTCGCTGCAGGGCGCCCAGTACGAGCTGAAGGAGAGCCCGGGGGTGCAGCACGCCGCCTTCCCGCACCACCACCCCGCCTTCTACCCCTACGGGCAGTACCAGTTCGGGGACCCGTCGCGGCCCAAGAACGCCACCCGGGAGAGCACCAGCACCCTCAAGGCCTGGCTCAACGAGCACCGGAAAAACCCCTACCCCACCAAGGGCGAGAAGATCATGCTGGCCATCATCACCAAAATGACCCTCACCCAGGTCTCCACCTGGTTCGCCAACGCGCGGCGGCGGCTCAAAAAGGAGAACAAAATGACCTGGGCGCCCCGCAGCAGGACGGATGAGGAGGGCAACTCCTACGGGAGCGACCACGAGGGGGAAGAGGACAAGAGGGAGGACGAGGAGGAGATCGACCTGGAGAACATCGACACCGAGAACATCGAGAGCAACAAGGACGAGCTGGAGGACGAGCTGCAGGACCCCGACCTCCTGCACTCCGACTCCAAGACGGACTCGGAGGGCTCCGAGGGCTTCGAGGACCTGCACGGCTCCGAGGAGCGCTACCTCAAGGCCGCCGAGGGGGAGCCGCACCACCTCCGCCACCACCACCTCCACCACCACCACCACCATCACCACCACCACAAGTGCGAGCTCCCCCCCGCCGCCGCCCCCGCCGGCCTGGAGCCCCTCAAGCCGCCCCTCCAGCCGCCGCCGCACCACCTCTCGCCCCCCTCCTCCGCCTCCTCCTCCGCCGCCTCCTCCCCGACGGACGGCGCTTTGGCCGGCACCCTGCCGAAGCCCAAGATCTGGTCGCTGGCCGAGACCGCGACCAGCCCGGACAACCCCCGCAAGTCTCCCGGCGGCGGCTCCCCGCCGGCGGCCGCCCCCCAGCCGCTGCCGCTGCCCCCCCCGCCGCCCCCCCCGCCCCACAGACTCGTCACCTCCTGCCCCCTGGGCAAGTTCCCCAACTGGACCAACCGCGCCTTCCCGGCCCACCACCACCACCACCCGGCCCCGCACCCGCTGGCCTTACTGAACACTCCCCACCTGCTGGGGCTGGGGGCCGCCCCCGCCGCCCCCCCCGCCGCTGCCGCCGCCGCCGCCACCTTCCCGCGGCCCGCGGACCAGGCGCAGAGCGCGGAGCCCGCCGGAGCAGGTGACCGCTGAGGGACGCGGCGGGGACGGGCCGGGACGGGCCGGGACGGGCCGGCAGCTGCCGCGGGGGGCTCGGCGGTGCTGCGCGGAGCGGCCCCGCGGGACCTTGTGCGGGCGGCCGAGGCGGGGGGCGCCGGCCCCGCGGGTTTGTCACGGTGGCCCCGGCCCGGGGCGGTGCGGCGCAGCCGTCGGGGCGCAGGTGGCGGCGGGCGGGCGGCCGCGGGGCCCCGGGGGCGGCGGCGGGGGTGGCCTCCTCGCCAGGTTAGTCCCAAGCCCCGAGAATTACCTTCCTCAGACGGAGATAATTTTTGTTGCTGTTGTTGTTGCTGCTCGAATCGTCTTTGTGGGAAGGACCCGGCCGTAAGGCTTGCTCCGGGGTTGGTTTGTCTTCCTTCCGACGGTCACTCCTGCAGCAAAGCGGTCGTTTTGTCGTGTTTGCAACTTGCTGAGAAGAGAGTCTAGAGGCTTCATTCAGGGATGGGAGGGAAATAAAATGGGGGTATAAAGGAACGCTTTTTTTTTTTTTTTTCTTCTCTTTTTAGATCGATCTAGTGCCTTGGAAGTAGAAAAAAAGTTAATAAAGACAGCTTTCCAGCCAGTGCAGAGGCGGTAAGAGATTGCTTCCTCAGTCTCCCAAGGATATATAGGGGGAGTTGTAAATGGTTAGCTTATTTTCTCCGCTGCTTGAGTTCCCTTTCCAGGCCGGTTTCTTGTTCTTCCTCTGCGTGCGCGGTGGGTTATTCTGATTATATATATATTTTTTGCTGTTCTCTCTGCGGACGCGACGGGCGCTCCCCGCGGGCGGGCCGGTGGCGGCGGGGCCGCGCTGGGGCCGGGGGCCGCTGGCCGGGCGGGCGGGAGCGTATCGGGAGCCGGCGCCGGCCTCTCCCCCGAGCACCGCCCGGAACGGCAACAGCCACCCGCCGCTGTTGCCTAGTCTGCGGGAAAAGTACAGCGGCAGTAGGAAAACAATATATTGAAATTAAAAAAAAAAACAAACAACAAAAAACCAAACAAAAAACCAAAAACAGCTAGCATGAAAACTTCGGAGGCTGGCATGGCTGTCCTGAGTTTGGCTTAGCAGTCACTGAAATCCATTACTCTTTCGATTGATTGAAACCACGGGGATCGGGCCCGTGGCATTTTCATAGCTAAATAAATTTGCCATAAGTCACTCTGAAAACTTTTTATATTTAGAAATCTATTTTTAAAAATACAACAACAACAACAACAACAAAACTAGTGCTACCTACAGTTTAAAATATTGTGCCAGCCCAATGTGACTAGAAATCCTATTAAATATTTTTTTTTCTGTGTCATTTTTTTCCAGGCCCCAGAACCAACTCGATGCCGCTATGGTTCTATCGGCGTTGTCATCATCATAGTTAATTTTTTATTGTTGTAATGATTGTAAAAAGAAATCTCTGTATAGTTACAACTTGTAAGCATGTCCGTATATTAAAACTAAAAAGGAAAAAAAAAATCCCGCTTCTCTACTATCATCTGGATTAGCTGAGTTTGTGAGGTTTTTTGGAAGTCCAGTGAGAATTAGGTGTTTCGATTTTTTTTTTTTTTGTTGTTGTTTGTACATACAGTAAAAATGTACATATGTGTGAACCAAATTGTACAAGAAAGTATATATTTTTGGCTAATAAATAAACTGTTGCCACTTTGACTACACACTCTTCTCCCACCTCTGGAGTTATTTTTCTCCCCCCCCCGGCCGGGTACTGTTTGGCCGCGGCAGCCGAGGCCGGGCCGGGCCGGCGGCGGGAGCGGCGCATCCTCGGGCGGAGCGCGGGGCGGCGGCGGCCCGGCGGTGCCGGGGCCGTCCGGAGGCGGAGCGGGTCTTTGCCGCGGTCGGGTGCCGCCGGGCAGCAGCAGCGGCCATGCCGTGGCGGGCGAGTGGCAGGGCCGGGCGGGGCGGCGGCGGTCCGGGGCGGGCGGCCCTTCCCGCGGCGGCGGCGGCGGCGGCGGGGCCGAACGCTGGAGCCGCAGCGCCCCCTGCAGGCGCCGCCGCCGCGTCCCGGGGCCCGGCGGTCGGTGGTGGCGGGGCGGCCGCGGGGCCGGGGGGGGCAGGGGGGTGCGAGTCCGTGTGTGGCTCCGGGGGCAGCGCCCTGCCCCAGCGAGGCGGGGGATGGCGCCGGGGGGAGCCCGGGGGCAGCCGGCAGCGGCCCGGCCGTGATCCATCGCCCCCCGAGGGCCTTATTACCGGGTGCCGGCTATGGATCCCCCCGCCCTGGCGGAGCGCGGTGGCAGAGCGGGGCGCGGCAGGGGTTAACTGAAAGGAAACTTCGGGGGTCGTCAGCGACGCAGCGGGTCGGGAATGGGGCAGCGTTATTTCTCCCCCTTCCCGCCTCCCCGGGGTCGGTTTTGGAAGGGGGGGAGCTCCCCTCGGGCCCGCTGTGCCGCTGAACGGGGAGCGGGCCCGGGGCTGGCCGAGGCCGCGGGGCTGCGCGGAGCATGCGGCGGGGCCAGGGGCGTGTGTCGTCCCCCCGCTCCCGGAGGCTTGCACCCGGGCGGGAGTTACCGACCGACACGGCGGCACCGAGGAGCGAGTCGCGGCTGCGCACCCCCAGCGGGCAGCTCCGCGCCGCTCCGCGCCGGGCGGGCTGCCCGTCCCGCAGCCCCCCCGGGCGTCTCCGCTGAGCACCGTCCCGGGAGCTGCGGCTTCTCCTGCCGCGCCTGGAGCCGAGCCTGGCCCCGGAACTTGTAGCTTCACGTCCTCGGCAAAGTGCTGAAAACCGGCCCGATCCGGGAGAGAGCTCCGGCCGCTCCCAGCGGCGGTGGCTGCCGGCGGGGGGAGGCGGCCCTGGCCCCCTCCTGCCTCGCAGTCAGATGAAAACCATCCCAAGTGGTTGGTTGTTGGGGGACGGGGGCTGCACCCCGCTCCCTTCCCCTCCTCTCTTCTCAATTTACCATCAGCAGTGGGTGCCCGCGGATGGCCCTTCTCATTCCCACGCCCCCGGCTGGAGGGGCAGCTCGGACAGGCAGAGCTCTCGGACAGGCAGAGCTCACGGACAGGCAGAGCTCTCGGGCAGGCAGAGCTCTCGGGCAGGCAGAGCTCTCGGGCAGGCAGAGCTCACGGACAGGCAGAGCTCTCGGACAGGCAGAGCTCACGGACAGGCAGAGCTCTCGGGCAGGCAGAGCTCTCGGGCAGGCAGAGCTCACGGACAGGCAGAGCTCTCGGGCAGGCAGAGCTCTCGGGCAGGCAGAGCTCACGGACAGGCAGAGCTCTCGGGCAGGCAGAGCTCTCGGACAGGCAGAGCTCTCGGGCAGGCAGAGCTCACGGACAGGCAGAGCTCACGGACAGGCAGAGCTCACGGACAGGCAGAGCTCATGGACAGGCAGAGCTCTCGGGCCGGCTGCCTCCTGCTTTTGTTCCCAGGCTCTTCCTTAACAGCTCCGTCTGGGGCGGGGGTGTGTGTGCCCCCCACCCTTCCTCTCCCTGCATCCCTGGAAATGGCATAATTACAGAGGTGGTGATTAAATAGCTGGTGCTTTTCTCGTTTTGGTGACAGACCCTACGGAGGGGGAGGGTGCTCAGAGCTAGGAAGCAAGAGTTAAAATGAAGTTAAAGTACAAACAGAAGCACATAGCTGACATGCTTCAAGTTTAGACAGTACAAGATATGCAAATGTGCAGGGCTGCGCGGTATTGACATTTTGAGGTCATAGTGATAGGAATGTATTATTTATAGGATTGGGTTGCGCTAGGCTGATAAACTACATTTTAAATCCTAGGCGTTTGTAACTGATAAGTTTTATATATATGTTTACACTATATATGCGTGTGTGTATACACACATTTTAGATATGTGTTTTAATATTTCACGATTAATACTCTTCCTGGCAGGCGTTACGGCGGGGAGAGGCCTCACCGGGTGCAGGCCTGCAGCCGCCCAGGGCTCCTGGTAGCGATGGCAGCAGCCGAGCCGGCCCTGTCCCTCCAGGGAGGCCGGGGAAGGGACCCGCAGAGTTTGCAGCAGTGTTGCCATCTCTGCTTTCTCCCCGCCACGTCCCCTTCCTTTCCCCATATGTTCTTTCTGGCCACAGCTTGCCCTGGAAACGGTGTTTGCCTCCTCGCAGCCCTTGCAGCTCTGTCTTTCTGCCAGGAACTTCTCCCCCTCTTTCGCTCCGACAGGCTTCTGAAACAAGGGGAAACTCTGTGGGTGGGTGGTTAGAAAACGGATTGTTTCTCATGTAAATTTTACCCAGTCTCTCTGCAGTTTGTATCCCTGCTTTTTCCTTAGCCAATTCTTGCTGAGGAAAAAAGAAAAAAAAAAAAAAGATTAATGGCATGTAAAATGGGAGGGGTGGGGGGAGAGAAAGCTAGAGGCAAATTTCCACATCCCCTTCCTCTGGACATCCTGGTGGGTTTTCCATAGAAACTTTCACACAGTGGCCAGACAGATGCTTAAAGGGTATGGAAGAAAATAATGAGACCACGATGGGAAAACAATTGCATCCCCAGCTTTCCACCTCCATTAAAGGCTCCTTTGCAGCAGAGCCCTCTCCCTGAGCCCTGACCGGTGGGAAAGCTCCCGCAGCAGCAGCGGCTTCGTGGCAGCCATGGGAAAGCCGCCCCTTTGGCCGCTGGAAGTGAGAACTTGGTTTCCCTGCGGGGGGAAAGCAGCCTTTGTGCCTGCCCGGCTTCCCTAATGTGGAGAAAATTCCCATTAATTTTGTGAGGAAACATTTTGTTATGCGTGTTTCAACAAAACATTAAAAATCGTACTCGTATTTTTTTTTAGAAATCACTCTCACAGCTTGACAGGCTCACTGGAGCCCGAGCCAGGCCTGCCCGAGACGGCACAGAGAGGCCTCCCTCTCCCTCTCTGTTGGCTGCTCTTTTCCTGTCTAATCAATTATCTCCCTAGCTAGTCCTTCTCAAAGGTGAGAGCTCATTATGCATATTCATAAATCACAGCTCCCAGACCTGACACTGATTGATGTAATCATCTCCCACTCGCTCCCTGTCTGCGCAGGGCTGGCTGGAGGAAGTGCCGGTGAGGAGGAGGAGGCAGGAGAAAGAGACTTCCAACTTGTCAGACCCACTTCTGCTGGGAGCGGCTCACTGGGCGTAGCGGGCTGTGTCAGGCTTCTCATTCACCGCCGCCAAAGTGCCCATCACAGCCCGGGGGTAAGACAGGAGAGAGGCCTGTGAGCTGAGAAATACCAGTGAGCTGCCTCCAGTACAGCTAACTGCTATACAGACAAAATTACAAGAGTAAGGAAAAGATCTAGCACAATTTTCACAATCAGGCATCAGACCATGTGTTATAATAACCCCCCAAATCTCTCATGTCAGCTAATGTACTTGCTGTTACTCTCTTTAGATAGTTAAAGCTGGTTTATCTCCGTAATAACAGATGTATTCTGTATGGATTCTGATCATGAGTATTTATATCTGTGATATAACAAATATCTTCAATATTATACCTGCAGCTGTCCTCAGTAGCCATAAAAAAAAAAAAAAAAAAGAAAAGAAAAAAGTGAACAATGTAAGTTCCTGCTGCCGGGGTTTGAGGGCAAAAGGGCTCCTCCAGCTTTCCAGATAGCAATGTATATCTCAGCTCTGATTTGTTTCCCAAAGCATGCTTCAGCATGGCAGTGTTCAAGATGCTGTTCAGATTATGTGGTTTACCTGCATAGTTAATATTTACACTTTTAAAATACCTCTTTTTATCACTTTGATCAGAATGATCAGTGTACTAAAGTAATAATACAAAAATATATGCCCTGGAAATCATAACAAGATACAAATCAAAGGGAGTCCTAATCAAGTACTTTTGAGAGCGTTATCTTCCTTGTTAACAAATGGTAATAAGAAAATTAAGGCTTATAACTTGCTTGTGTTTTATCTAAGAAAACCAATAAAGATATCAGATGTTCTTTGTTTTATATGTTTGAATGTAAAGCAGAATAATGAAGAACATGTACCTTGTAAGGCTTCATTTGCTTTATGGGTATTAACCCTTTAGGACGCCAGTGAAATTCTAAATTTGCAGAATGAGGACAAGACTGCACTGCCACCCGGGGTTTTGAGGCCCGTCTTTGCTGCAGTCAAGACAACATCTTTTTTATTAAATGCTGAAATTGGAACAAAGCAACAATGGCTGCTTGCTAACTGTGCATGTCCAACAGGCCTCTTTACTATTCAGCAAATGGAAGATATTAAACAACATTTTGCTTAAAGGTACACTGAGGCCATTTCCATTAGGACATGGTGTCATTCATTTATTCACATGTTAAGTGGATGTCCTTGTGGCTAATGAGTAATAATCAACAGTGACTCCACTTTATTCCTTTGCTCCCAGCAATGTTAAATACTCTGATGGAGTCTCTTTGCTGACACACTAGAGAATATGGTTAAAAAGTGCTAAAGGACATTTTCAGCGTAGAGCAGCCACATACACACATGCTGGAAATAGCACTTTTATTACAGTGTATTCTATTAGGCTTTGTTCCTGTTTAAGGCATGGTGTGTGGAAACCGCTGATATTTATTTGAAGGTACTTTATGCCTTAAAAGCCGAGAACTCTCTTGGTTTGAGAGTCAATGTGGTTATTGCTGGGAGATGAGCTCTTGTCCAACAGGTTTATAAAAAAAAAATAAATTGAACTGTACCTTACGGTACCTTCTCTAGATTCTGTACATGACTTCAGATAAATGGTTAGTGGAGGAGTGGTTTAGGACAAAACCTTTCCTGCAAAAAATCTACTTTGACATTTATTTTATAAAATAAAGTAACTCCCCTAGCAGCTAATTAATCCATTTTATTACATCAAGGGCAGCAGCTAAGTAGGCTAATAAACTATATTAATATATATTTTTTCCTTTACACTGCTTACACACTTTACAGTGCTTACACTGGAGTCTGCAGCTTGGTTGTCTCCTGTGTCAATTCCCAAAGTTTGAAAGGTATAAATGAATCATTCTTGGTCATGATTAAGCTTAAGTTAGAAATAAAATATGTCAATCAATCTGGTTGGAAATGTTCCTGCTGTCTAAGTTGGTTATGCAAAACACTCTAAGGTGTGTAGGCATGCTCAATTAGGTCAAGGGATCTGATGGCACTCCTAGCCATAAATGTGTGTCACTTGGATTCCTCATTATTTTTAGCAGTGGTGAAAATGCATGTCAGTAGGCCAGCTAGCCAGGCTAGAATAAAATTACTTACTGGGTATGCATAAATCTGAGGTTTTAATACGTTAATACTATACTTATTTTCAAGCAAAACAGTGAAAAGAAAATCTCTCTCTCTCTCTCTCTCTCAAATATTCACTCTATTGAATTTCTCAGTGATCATTAGTATAATTCACACTGGACTATGCAATACTCAAGATACCTTAGCAGTAAAATTTAAGTGCCTAAACCTGTAGATGTAATGTGAAATTAGATACGAGGAGTAAAACATCAATTTGCTCTATTACAGTCTAACTTGCTTCCAAGAGAGATAAAGCTTCACTAGGAGATTAGACCATCCCCATTCCAAAATAATTTAATGAAAAAAGACACTTGAGATGGCTATTGAACAGTGGCGCTAGTGCCGTTGTTCTTAGATGGAGACTTTTGCAAGGCATTCCTACAGAAGACAATGTCAGAAATTTATGCTTGATAGACAGATTTCCTCTGGTGTACTAAATAGCCTGATCCTAACAAGAATGTTTCCATGTGATTCCGAATTAAAAATGCCAGGAAAAGCAAGTTTTAGTGCTCATGCCTGCCCTCCTGGCATCTGGTGTAGTTGCTTAGATTACCTGAATCGGCTAAATGACCAGGGTTAAATCCTTTGGTTTTACAGTTTCCATGCTGGGTACTTTGAACCACACAGAGACCTTGGGCTTGGGCAGAAGAAATTGAACAAGAAACAAGCTAAACACAACACTCCAGCCTGTTTTTGTTATGCAAAAGAATCCCCCAAAAACCTAAATCAGGAAACTGGCAACCTAAAAGAAACATTCTTTCCAAGAATCAGGGGCAGGACTAGTACTGCAGGTAAGGCTGGTGCTTCTTAAACATGGTTCTTAAATGTGGTGATGAAGATGGCAGTGTCCCTTTAAGAACAGCACCACACAGCTAATATTTTCTTTACTGCCAATAAAATGCAATTAAATCTCATGAATTAATATATTCACTTCAGGAAGAATTCCCATCCTTTTCTTCGGATATCAAAATGGAGCCATCATCAGTCAGTTAGTTAAATAGGAGAATCCGGAGAGTAAGTAAATGGAAGAGCTTTCAAATGCAGGGCTGAAAATGCCCAATGAATGTGTAGGGGGCTTCAATAAAAAGATTTTGACTTGTGTTTTCACCCCTTTCCCACTTTGCTCATTGTTTACTGACACTGCTATGGACACAGTATTCAGTCCCTGCCCGCCCCAGCCCTGGGATGTAAAAATGTCATCTCTATTGTGCTGCCGGGTTCGCTTTGATGCTGCCGCAGCCCTTTGTGTGCCCTTCTCAATCCCTTTATAAGGCTGTCCTGATTGTCCATACTGAACATTGCCACAAAAGCTCGTCTTATTGAGAAAATAAAAAAGTCAGAGAGGGGCCAAATGACGGGAGATTGGGCCTTTGCTGTAAAGGACCTACTATTCACATTCAGCAGTCATTTTTTCACCAAGGAATTACAAAGTTGGGACTGCGGCTGCACCAGCAAAGCCATTTTAGACACTTTCTCCTTAAATTTTATTTATAATTACTATCATTGGTTTTTTTTAAAGATCATGTACTACTGAAGACAAACATTAAATATTAGAAACACTTGTGGAGGGTATTTTCGCCTTTCCAAAGGAAAAATACTGCATAACTCTCATGTGTGTGTTTCATATTTTCACCTTTCCAAAGAAAAAATACTGTGTAACTTTCACATGCACGTTTCATCTGGGAAGCTTAGATAGATTGTATGGCAATTCAGCTACATATATACTTAAAAAAGGGCTTGTTGTGATAATAAAATAAGCCAGAAGCAGACCCCATCTTCCCCTACCACGTAGGAGCACACATATTTGCAACCGAGAACCTGAGACTGAGGGTTTAAATTGTTGGTCTGGAAAACCTCTAGCAGTTGTTCTTCCCCTTAACGCTATCCTAACTTGTACGGAGCGTCCGTGGGCAGGATGGAGACAAAGGCTGGATAAGGTCTTATTCTTTGGGAATGGGCTATCGGAATGGGAGGATGGTGATTTCATGGCTTTTGTTACCGAGGTTAGGGACCGAATTCTCTCACTGAATTAGAATGGTAACAAGTGGGACTGGGGATCTCTGGGGCTTTTGTAGTGCACTCATCTGAGAGATTGCGCTTTTCTCAGGCCTTCAGATTTATTTTGCCAAAGTTACAGGGCAATTATGGAAATGCACCCTTTGAAGCTGGGCCGATTTCTCTTTATTTTCTCCGCACCCCCCCCCGCCCCAACAAAGCAAAGCCTCCCTCGCCTCCTTTCTTCAGCAAGTTGGCAGTCATTAGGCAGCAGGGTTTCAAGTGGCCGTTCAAATATTCTTTTGAATAGTGCAAGAAAGTTTTAATAAATATATGTTTAAAAAATAGACTTTGAAGCTTTTCGGGAAGGAAGTGTAAAATAACAGCAAGGTAACAATGTCCTAGAAAATAGGCTCTGTGGGTGCGAGGTGCTGGAACACAAAATGCTTCTCATGAAAAGAGGCTCAGTGCACCAGGACTGGGGCTGGCCAGTGGCACGCGGGGTGTTTGGCCAAGGGACCGCCCGGCTGCTCCTGGTGCCCTGCTGCGCCGGCGCAGGTGGCAGCTCTGCAGCAGCCCCTTGCTCCTCGTCCCTCACATCTCCCTAACAAGAGGCCCAGGACAAACAGAATTGTACTTTCGCACCTTTGTACATTATTTATCATCAGAGTTTGGAATCTCGGTGCTGCGTGTGAACTAAGACAACATATTTTTTACTTTACTTGATATGTTAAGAAAGTATGTCTGAAACCAGATGGTGAGGTCTGGAGCTAGTCAGGCTGTGACCAGGACTGGTTTTTGCCCAGAAACTCGGTTCTGTACATCTCTGTTCACTCTCTTCTCCATTTCTTTATTTATCAGACTGCTTTGGTCTTTTAAGATAAATCGGTGTTTTTCTGGGTGATTTAACAAATGCTATGGGCCAAATTCAGACTTGATGTAAGAGGGAGGAGATACTATTTGTGTCCCTGAAAGTTATATACACTTACACAGGGCCTGAGCCTGGCCTGAAATGCGGACCTTCCATGATCAGCAAAACATGGTAGGAATTTTTTATCTGAGTTTTGTAACTGAGGTGCAGATATCTTTTCTGCTCTCTGTGGAGCTGATGAGGGATCCTAGGACCACATCTATATCAGGATGGCTCATAAGAGACGTGTGTTTTCTGGACATTAGGACTTAACAATTTTGCAGCAGAAAGTTCCTCTTAATTATGAATCTATTCAAAAACATGAAAACCCAGCTCAGACCTCTACAGAAGTGTCCCTATAATAAATTAATACTAATATTTCTCATGATGCATGCAGAAGGTTGAATGCTGCATCTGTAGCATTCGGCACTGCTCAATGCTGAATGTGGTCTCAGCAAGAAAATTTCATGTGAGCTGGGGCTCAGTGGAGTTGCAGTAGGTACCATGGGATGACCACCACCTCTCCAATCTTTTCCTCATCCTTCTCCCCTAGTTCCCATTTGCACATCTAAATTTCTTTCCCAGCCTTACACAGTGTTGAGGAGTCCTTCCTAGTCCTCTGTACCTTCCTCCAATCTAGGATTATCTCAATGTTTCCTGGAACTCATCCCATTATTGGGATGAATTCCAAATCTGCCCAAACTGTATCTATTGTTTAAAAGGCTTTCATGAGCTTTCAGGTATCTGATTCATTTCAGTGTGCTGCTGGGTATGGTGTAATTTCTTGTACTAAAGAGAGGAGGACTTTTGGGATACAGATCTAGGTTCAAGTCTGAGTACAAAATCTTAAAACAGGTTTAGGTTCTAATATGCTGGTCTACTCCAAGAATATTTCTAATCTTAAAAATTTAAAAGTCAAGAAGAGACAAACTTCCTAATAATGGGATGCTTGAGAAGCATCCCAATTGTGAATATAACAGGGTGGGAACTTGACAACTTTGAAAAATGGTAGTATTTGTACTGTTGGTACCTTCTGACCTAGGAGATACTCAATTGCAAATGACCTTGCTAGGGAAATAATTTAGGGAAATAAATGCAATTCCTTCCATTTCTGCATTTGACAAATTCTATTTATGCATTTATTTATTTTTAAATCTACATAAAACCCAAACAGCACAACTATGTTTTGAGCCTCAGGCTTGTCACAGATGCTGCCAAGGGTCAGCTGGCAGCCTGCAAACCAGGTATCACCCTCCAAGCCACAGGCTGATCTTGCCTAGATCACAGCCTTTTTCTTGGGGTAAATGGAGAATATCTGTCTGGACAGCACAATCTGTTTTTCTAGCTCTCTATGCTTGCTGCCCTGTACAGCCAGGCACCTGGACCCCATAGTCTACACAGTCCCTGGGGGGAGGAGATATATCTTCAGACTACCTTCAGGTACCTTCAAGATGAGTGGGATCCTTGTCCCACAGTAGAAGACAATTTCACACGTCTTTGTTGTGGCTTGTAGCTGTAAGTGATTGCCATATGCATCTCCCCTGAAAAACACCATGGTGTGACATGGTGCATGGGTATGAGACTCAGAGAGTCTGGCTTTCTATTCTTTTAGGTTTTAAACACCAATAATTAAAAAGACTTTGAATCATACTTGCTAATGCAGTTTGTGGAGTGCAGCGTTCACGAGCTTCCCCAGGTGAAGGTCCTTGAGCAGTCATGTTTCTCCTCTCCAGCATCTCCAGCCTGCAGGTGGTGTTGGGGGGTGTATTGTAGTAATTTGGCCTTAAGGCCACAGAGACCTAGATCACCTCTGCCTGGAGGTAAAGGTCACAGATTTTGAATACTTTAGATATTTCGTAAGCCAGTTTTGAAGACTGTAAAGAAAATCGGTTTCCATGTTCAGTGCTGTTAAAAATGGCCCTCAGGATGCAATGCTTCTCTGTGTGCTTGGGTCAAAGCCCACCAATAGGTAGGGCAGTCATCAACAGGGTGAGATCTTCCAGATGCCTTGTCTTACAGGGAATAATTCTGGCTCATCTGAACTGATTTTTAACCCCTGGGCCTTGTATTTATTCTGTAGTGCAAGCTAAACAGCAGGTCAGAGTTGTGACAGTCAGTGTCTCAAAGGTCTAGAAATAGAGGGATGGGCATTATAAACTATAATGATAAACACAATTACGGTACAAGAGATGATGTCTCCCTACTACTTCGACAAATAGACCTTAGATATCGGTGTCTACTATCTGACTGTCAGTAGGAAGTGTATATCTCATAAGGCTCTGACCTGGTTATCTTCTAACCCTGAGCAATTAATCACCAGCATCTAATAGGGATTAGCTGTACAGAGGAGCACTTGGTGTCCCACCTGTTCAAAATAATGCTTTCACCTTTTCTACAACTATCAGACCTATAGTTGCCCTCAACGTGGGACCACTGTTTTTCTTTGGAATAAGAAATGGCACAAAATGAACCTCCTTCTGTAAGGGGAACCCACCAATTCCAGTCTCCCCCAAAATCAAAAAAGCCCACCCCAAAACACCCAAAACAGAGCAGCTTGGGCAGTAAAGCCACCAAATACCAAGGTCACAGTTATCAGCTGTGTTGCATGTGGGAGCAGAGAACAGAAAGGCTCCCTCTTCCCCCTCCATGTGGGTTACCTCCTGTGTTTCTAGTGCCTGTGTCTGCAAGAGGGTCCTGGGAGAGGACTGAAACCTGCTATTCTTTCATGCTGGTGGGGAGGGCTGGGGACTTTCCCCACCCTTTCAGCTGTAAGCAAGAGGAATGGCTTTGTCTGCAGCAGGCTGTGAAAAGTTGGGAGTAAGGTAGTGAAGAATCAGGCCCCATGCATTCTTTGTAGTACTGGAGCTTTTTTTTTGAAGTGCAATAAAAATACAGGTGGTGGAGGAGATAATGTACGGTACTGTTCCTTTGGGACACTCAGGGAGACAGTAAGGAATTCCAAAATACGGAGCGTGGGGTTTTTTTATAGCATTGATCACAAACATTAGTTCATGAAAACACCCAGAAGTAGTAAATATGCAAATTTATTATGAAAGAAAAACCTATAAATACCTGCTATGTTAGAGAATTTGTTTAAGGATATTTGATCCTCAATGAAGAGTTTATCAGATTACGGTTTTAATTTGTGCATTCAGGGTTTCTTTTTTAAAAAAGGGGGTGTCCCTTTTAAAAATCATTTCTCTTCTGCCCCAATACTTGTACTAGAGCTATATCACTTCTGCTAAGAAGTGTAATATAAATCTGGGTTGGAGAATACCAATTTCATATAAATTTGATGTCAGAGCACTGTTCCGCTATTTTGTTGTCTAAATTATATGGAAATTGGTCTTATGCAAGGAGTAAGTCCTCACAGAACAGGGCCCTTAGGCTTTTGGTTTAATTATCATAAGCTTCCATTTAATTAAACTTATTAAATGGTTTGGTGTAAGAGCAGACTATCATTCCGCAGAAGCTTTCTGGAAGAGAAAAATATTTATGCTGCTTGGGAAGGAAATAACACTCTCCTTCAGAGATGTTTCCCTATGTATAAGAGTGAGGGTCACACCTGGGTCATCCTCCCAGGCACCTTCAAACTTTTCATACCCAGAGGCATTTCAACCTGTTCCTTACTACAGGGCCAGTAAGTTCAGTTTGTCCTGCAGCTGGTGTTTGTTTCATTTTACAGACTAGAAATTGTAGGACAATCTTGGCAGAAGAGGAAGAGGATGTAAACAAACCACAAATAACTGGAAATGAAAAGAAAGTTCTAAACCATCAGAATAGGGAAGTTTCGTGACAGAACAAAAATCCAAGCCCACCAAGCAAAAAAAAAAAAACCAAAAAAAAACCCCCAAGCACCCAAACCCCAGAACAAGCCTTTATTTGCTTTCAGATCAGTTTGATAAATTAGGTTTGGACATTATGTGATATGCTGTTTGTATTAACAGGAGATAGGACTTGATGACACAGCAAGCCTCCTCCAGTCTTTCGTTCATAGGCAACCCTTTCATGAGGCTTTACTTTCATGAAAATACATACCTAATGGGGTTCACCCCAAAAGTGCTGGCCACCTTCATGTGCCACCATTGCCCATGGTATATATCAGTTTAAACAGGAAAGACCTTAACTGAGATTTAGATGATATAAAAATTCTTGTTCTGATGAATTTGACTCTTGGTGACTTCCCACAGAATCCTGGCTTTACTTATTAAGTCAAGTCTATGACACAACCACTGGCATTGTTGGCTTCTGGGAAACATTACACCTCTTATTTTATTCTACAAAACATAAAACTTCGGGTTGAAAAAAATATATTCACTGATACTATTTCCTCAAATACAATGTTGTGGATTAGCACTGTTTTAAAAATTGTGATACTGTGTACTAACTCTTTAAAAAAGGAATAATTGGAAGAATAATTAGCTGAACATGTGAAATTGAGATGATTCTTTAGGGACATGTGAGAAGCTGTTTAATAAAAGGAAGGAGGGACACGGTGTGTCAGGGACCTAATAAATAGATTTAAGGACAAATAGCTAGAAAAATAAAGTACACATTACTAATGTTGATAGAAAGCCTTAACTGCCTAATGAATTTCAGAAATTGGTTGAGAATAGTTAATCTGTGTGATAACATGACCCTCAGGGTTAGTTAGATCTGTGAATTCTTATCCCCCTGGGGACTTAGCAAGTTTCCAGAGATTCACACCAAATTCTTACAAGGAAAAGGCATTCACAGTTGGAAGATTTCATGCAGGTTTTGCTTCTGAATGCTCATGTTACACAAAACCCGACATACTGAGATGATGGCAGAGAGTGAAACTTGGTACTAGCCACACTGTTAATTAAAATTTTCACTTTCTAACAATCATGTACATTTGGATTTATTATGGGCTCACATATAACTCCAGATGAAAGGAAGTGTTTTACCATAACAATACTCGATTCTTAGTTGTTTCTCTATGCTAAATTAAACTCTGTATATATGCCGAAAAGCAAATGTATCAGTTGGTATTTTCTTCATTGGATCAGGCATTTGTTACACACCCTTTACAAAAATTTCATGGGAAACTCACAGAAAAACCCACCTAACTTATATAGACTGGAGTTATAAAGTGCTTAGTAATTGCAGTCTCATCAGTGTTTTAGGAACACTGCCAATCGTAAAGCAAAACCAAATATTTCAGAGAGAGCTCAAAAGAAAACATAGGTAGTGTAACATACTACTGACCCGAGCAGCAACATGATCGTCAGGTTTCTTCTTCCGGAGCCAGCAGGCACCAGCTCTGCTGGGGCGGCGGGGGGGGAAGAAACATGTCCCTTTGTGAGCAGGGGAGGCTGGAAATGCCATTTCTTGTTTGCTTGAGATGCTGTGTCCTGGTTGGCTTTGGAGAGAGGTGCAAAATGAAAAGGAAAATTCCTTCACAGAAGGCAGTTTTTACATACACCACCCCCCCACCCCCCCACCCCGAGGACTATTAGACTGGGATTTCCAAAAGAATTTAGGGCAGTTAGGCACCCAGATCCCACTGAAATCTCCTCTGAAAAATCTCAGCTGTAGCTGTTAGTGACATATTATAGCAGCAGCTTTTTCTTTTGAAGAATGGGATGGATTTCATTCTTCTTAATATGGAGGTAAAGGTGCAGAAGGGGGCAAAAAAGGAAAGACCCTGAGTCTGCAGAATTGGCAGTATCGCAGGTTGAAAAGATGTGCATATCCCCATTCATGTGTGAAGGCTACAGATTGTGAGCTGCATTCATGTCCAACCTGTGCTTTTGTCCAAACTGGGCTCATGTTCCTACACAGAGATCTTCAAAGGTCTTAAAAAAGAGGTAAGTGAGACCAGAGAGTGATGATTCTGAAAACAAAAAGCAGATACATGTTTTCTGCATATATCTCTGATGAGATACCTCTGGCTCACCCTCTAAAAAAATCAAGATTTGTTTGTAACAGTGACATTAATATAAATGGTGTTGAAGGTATACTTTTCAGCTGATATTGCAAAAGTGAATGCTCACCACATAGTTGTGCATAGGAGGTCCTGCTGAAAATACTTATATATAATTTAACAAAAAAGATGCTTTTGTACTAAGAAATTATGGCTTAAAGCTTTCTTATTTGGGAAAATTCCAGCCTTTGTGCTCATATCCTAGTTATTACAGTAAAGACTTCCAAATGGGAGATATTTTAGAAGAAAACAGTACCAGAGTGATAAGGGTACTGTGCTTATTTTTCTTTAAGCAGTGGTATGCTTTTAGTTTGAGAAGGAATTTTAAAAGGTTCTAGATGAGATGGTACAAATCAAACATATTCCTATAATATTTATATAAAATATGTCAAGAAAAAGGAATAACACTGACTATTAAAAAATATTGCTGGAGAAACAAGAACAATAGCAGGGCTAGAATGAATGTTATTGACCTTAGCTGTATAGAGCTAAAATATATATGAATTAGTCTGTAGCACAAAACAAGAGAAATTCTTTTAGAATCAGAAACCCTTTACTAAAGAACAGCATCTCATTTCTCATTCCATTTAACTGCCCATTAAATACAGCTTTTGTAGGAAGACATGTACCTGAAAGACTTGTGTAGAGTGCCATTAATAAAAATACACACACCGTCCAAACCAAGGTGATGTTTCTTGACTCTGGAATTAGTATTTTCTACTACAATATCTTTTCCTGTAGGGATATTAACATACAGATAGCATTAACAGAAAGAAAATTTATTAGCAATGACAGAAAGGCAAGGAAGATTGGTGAGTAAGATCCAAGGGTATGAGGGGAAAGATCAAAAAACATCACAGAGTCTATCATCAGTCTGTTCCTGTGTACCTACAAGAGAAAGTGAATCTTCAAAAGAATGAGAAGAAAGCTGATGATGGGGTGACAGAAGCAGCTCCTCTCCAGGACAATGACAGAACAGTAATTATAGACAACGATGACATGTGATGGAGAGTTTTACCCTCCAACTTTACAGGAAAGGATCTCGGCAAAACACATGTATCAACACTCTCTGTGATAGGAGGGATAGGGAATGAAAGAAAAGGTGAAATGCATCCTCTGCCACAGCTGTATCACCATACTTATGGTATGAGGAGTGAGGAGAACCTAATGCAAGAGAAAAAAATACATGTGTCCCTCCACAGAAAGCAAGCGGGCCAGTTCAGAGCTGAACCCATGGCAGCTGGGCAGTCCCTGTATCCTGGACGATGGTCAGGGCTGCGTGTGGAAGACTGAGCCTTCCTCTATCCATGACGTAGTGACACTCTGCAAGAATCAAAGATCAGTGCTGGCTGCTGCTGGCAATGATCCCAAGGAGTAGTACTTATGTATTTATTTCAGTTTGCAATATGTATATTTACAGTGCTTCCTGTGATATCACAAAACAAAGAGAGTGTCACAGGAAATGTTTGAACGCAGCCTCTCCTACAGAAGCACTGAACAATTGCTGATCACAGAATCACAGAATAACAGAATAATCTAGGCTGGAAAAGACCTTGAAGATCATCCAGTCCAACCATTAACCTAGCACTGACTGTTCCCAACTACACCAGATCCCCCAGTGCTATGTCATCCCAACTCTTAAACCCCTCCAGGGATGGGGACTCCATCACCTCCCTGGGCAGCCCATTCCAACGCCCAACAACCCCTTCTGTAAAGAAATGCTTCCTAATATCCAGTCTAAACCTGCCCTGGCACAGCTTGAGGCCATTCCCTCTTGTCCTATTGCTTACTACTTGGTTAAAGAGACTCATCCCCCCCTCTCTGCACCCTCCTTTCAGGGAGCTGTAGAGGGCGATGAGGTCTCCCCTCAGCCTCCTCTTCTCCAGACTAAACCCCCCAGTTCCCTCAGCCGCTCCCCGTACGACCTGTGCTCCAGACCCTGCACCAGCTCCGTTGCCCTTCTCTGGACACGCTCGAGTCACTCAATGTCCTTTTTGTAGTGAGGGGCCCAAAACTGAACACAGAAATCGAGGTGTGGCCTCACCAGTGCCGAGTACAGGGGTGAGATCCCTTCCCTGTCCCTGCTGGCCACGCTATTGCTGACACAAGCCAGGATGCCATTGGCCTTCTTGGCCACCTGGGCACACTGCTGGCTCCTGTTCAGCCGGCTGTCAATCACCCCCCCAGGTCCCCCTCTGACTGGCAGCTCTCCAGCCACTCCTCCCCAAGCCTGTAGCGCTGCTGGGGGTTGTTGTGGCCCAAGGGCAGCCCCCGGCATTTGGCTTTATGGAAACTCCTCCAGCTGGCCTCAGCCCATGGCTCCAGCCTGTCCAGGTCTCTCTGCAGAGCCTCCCTACCCTCGAGCAGATCAACACTCCCACCCAGCTGGGTGTCAGCTGCAAACTGACTGAGGGTGCACTCGATCCCCTTGTCCAGATCATCAATAAAGATGTTAAACAGGAGTGGCCCCAAAACCGACCGAGCTCTGGGGGACACCACTTGTGACCGGCTGCAAACAGATTTAACTCCGTTCACCACAACTCTTTGGGCCCGGCCATCCACAGTTTTTTCCCAGCAAAGCGTGTGCCCATCCAAGCCTCGAGCAGTCAGTTTCGCCAGTACAATGCTGTGGGAAACGATGTCAAAGGCCTTACTGAAGTCAAGGTAGACAACATCCACAGCCTTTCCCTCATCCAATAAGCAGGTCGCCCTGTGGTAGAAGGAGATCAGGTTTGTC
This sequence comes from Athene noctua, assembly GCF_965140245.1. NCBI lineage: Eukaryota > Metazoa > Chordata > Aves > Strigiformes > Strigidae > Athene > Athene noctua. The sequence continues at coordinate 9,340,976 of NC_134045.1, forward strand.
AAGCAGGACCTGCATTTCACAAACCCGTGCTGACTGGGCCTGAGCATCTGGTTGTCCTGCATGTGTTGTGTGATGGTACTCAGGATGAGCTGCTCCGTCAGCTTCCTGGGCACTGAAGTCAAGCTGACAGGTTTGTAATTTCCTGGATCATCCTTCCGACCCTTCTTATAGATGGGAGTCACATTGGCCAATATCCAATTTGTCGGGAGCTCCCCAGTCAGCCAGGACTGATGGTAAATGATGGAAAACGGCTTGGCGAGCACCCCAGCCAGCTCCTTCAGCACCCTCGGGTGTATCCCATCCGGTCCCACAGACTTGTGTGTGTCTGTGTGATGCAGCAGGTCACTGACTGTCCCCTCCTGGAATGCAGGGGGGGTCGTTTCTCCCAGTCTCTGCCTTCTGTCTGAGGAGGCTGGATTCCCTCAATACAGCTAGTGTTGCTATTAAAGACTGAGGCAAAGAAGGCATTAAGCACCTCAGCCTTTTCCTCATCACTTGTTACCATGTTTCCTCCTGGGTCTAGCAGGGGATGGAGGCTCTCCCTGGTCTTCCTTTTGCTGATGGTTTTTTTTGATGACAAAAGCCAGACAACAGCCCCTTAGCACAACAATCAGCCCACAAGTTGGAGTAGCAGAAAAGCAGCACTCAAAAGTACTGCTGCAGTCAGGGCTTTTTGGAGTCCCATCTGAAACAGGCAGGTGCTGCTGAGCGAGTGCCTTGCGGATGCCTCCCCTCCCACACTGAAAGGACTCATGCTTGACCATGTTCCCTGCCCACATCCACCATGCTCCAGACACCACGAGGACAGCAGACTGTCTCAGTCCCAGCTTCCCAATGCTGTGGCTTGTGATCTGGCATGTTTTTATTCTGAAGAGAGGCTAAGGGATGGCTGGGTGTGAGAACGCCAAAGTCGAGAGGCTGTTTCAGACCATACGGTTGCGGTGTCTCAGCACCAACTCCTGCCACAGGACCAGGCTGGTTGGTATCAGAGTGCCATGGCTTTGCCCTCTCTTACTGTACCTGCACAGATAGAGGGGTTTTGGTTTCATTTTGCTCAAGGTGGAAGTAAAGCAAAATAAAGAGATTACACATTAGACTTGCAATAAAGAATCAGAAAAGTAGCAGTTAATAAAAGAGTAGCTTCAGTGAATAACTTTCCAAGACCTGCCTTCTTCTTGTCAAAGGAATGAGCAATTAGTTTATTAGATAATCAAAGTCATAATTTTAATTATATCTCAAATCAAGTCCAACTGACAGAAACCAACCCAAGGCTAAACCAGTTGATATTACTTTTCTTGAAAACATTTCCAGTTCATTTGGCTATAGTTATTAAAATTTCTTTTACCTTCCTTATCTTGCCAAGAATAATTGCTTACATGAAGCTCCTGTCAAAACCACATGACTTTTTGTTTACAGTGTATTAGCATCTAGGGAGCCAGTCAGGGCTGTAAGACAGTACTTCCTTCTAAATAATACCTTATGAAAATAATGAACACTGGAGACACACTTATGCTGTCATGTAAACTCAGAGCTCAAGGTTGTACTTGATGGATTTTCTGTCCCATTCTACTGTTCATGTACTGACCTCTCCTTTGTCTTGAGTTGGCACCAAGGCAGGTGGGTGACAGCCGGGAGTAAGAGGTACAATGAGAGCACCCTGTTGATGCCACTGGCTTGTGCCACACGGTGTGGAGAATTGTGGCACACCTACAAGCATTAGGTGTAACCAAAGATCCCCGTTGTCAGCTCTGCATGGCATATTGAGAGCACTGTCAGACTCTGAAAAGAAATAAATGCAGAAATTTTTCATGTTTGCATGGACACACACATGCTCAGTCTCTCACACATATACTATAAGGACCAGTAAAAGATCAAAAGAAAATAAACGAAGCAAATTAATGAAAACGAAGTGGAAGACTGCAATCACACCAAACCATGCAAAAAAAACCCAAAACAGCTCTGAACAAATTAGTATGTAATGCACTACTTCAGACAGATGTTCAAATAGGAACAAAAGGAAATAAGGAGGAAAACCATACAATGCTGGCTTGAGAACTTTCAGGAATATGAAGAGAAAAAAAAAAAAAAAAAAGGGGGATAATTTCCCATTTAGCCTGGAGCAGAAATAAGGCCGGATTCTGATTCACTGAATATCCTTTTCCCATTGCCTTCAACAAAATCACCATCCAGCTTCTGCAATAACAGCTGAGAAACATGTTTCCTGAACAAAAAAGGGCTGGGCTGTGCCTCGCAGGGCCTTGGGCTCCTGGGCAGGGGTTAGCAGTTAACCCCAGTCACAGGACTCTGCTTACCTTTCACAGCATTTTTATTTCTGCTCTTTTATTATTGCCCACAATTTTTAACCATGAAAATCACAAGTGTTTTCTTTAACATGTTAGGATATTTTTGGAAAATCTTATTGCAGTTGTGATCTTAAACAAGTAAACAAACTTCTGCCAGTGTGAGAGCAGTGTGTAACTTTAGGGAATAGCACAGCAGCAAACAGGGTACAGAGCACCACCTTCGCAGGCACAACAGCTGTCAGCTCCCCCAAACCTCAAAAGTTTCCCTGTCTATTCTATCTACTCACTCAAAAAAAATTAAATATGTGACTCTTTGGAGGAAGAGGGTACACAAAGTCATCAGGAATTCAGAGCAGCTTCACATCCTCTACATTTTCTGGCATCAAATACTCAGTTTTATTGCAGCCATATAACTGTTTTTCATTCTACTTCTTTAAAAAAAACTGTATTGGGAGCGAATTGATGTAGGTAACTTTTTGTAAATTTATCACTGTAATTTTTCCATATCAGAATTGCATTCTCAGATATTAAATTGTGTTGTAAGATGTAATATAGACAGTAGGTTAATGAAATGGCCTTCTTGATGGTGCATGATATTGTTAAGAAACAGGAAGATTCTGGAGTGAAACCAATTATTAAAAAGTGAAGCAAAACACCTTCCCAGCAAAGACTTACATTTTGGAAAACCCACTGCCTTTCTTTGTCTCACACTGCAAGTGGCCACAGGAGCCAGCTGTGTGTTGACTCGAATGTCCTCCTCTGGTTTGTCCCTTGACTTGTGGCATCACCAGGTCTCTGCTGCACATTTGGTGTATCATCTACCTGCTTTCTGCACAAGCAGCCTCTGCTCTGCTGCCCTCTGCAAGTTTGGTCTCAAGCAGGTGGTTATCCTTTATCAAGCAGATGCTTAAACAGCTGGAACTTCCCCCTCAAAAATGCATCAGACAGTTATCCTTTTTGTACCTACCTGTTTTCTGATTGTCTCATTTCTGATGTGGTTTCACTGGCTGACTTTAAGCAACCATCTGTGATATCTCATTTAAAGGTCAGCAACCTTTATATGTTGATCTTCCTGAAGGTCCGTGTTTGTTACACAAACCATCCTTAAAAACAAATAAAACTTGAGCAGTTCGAATTTTCTATAGGGGACAATCTTTTATCTTTTCTTACTGACTTGAACTCCTCTGTTTTCCCATGGGGAAAGGCTTGCTTGTTAGCGTAAGAATCTGCATTGCCCGCCCTGTTGTTGCTTAGTTTAAGTCCTGCTCAGTTCTTTCCTCTGCAGAGAAACATTGCCCCAGCCACAGTGGTGTGCAGTCTAAATTATTTACTGGTATCATGGAGGGCACTCCCTGGCTCAACAAGCCTTTCATCTCCCAGGGTCATCACTGAACCTCAGATTACTGTTAGGATGCCAGATTGTCTTTAACCTGAGGTTTTGGCCATCACATTTTTCTCCACTGCCTTCTCAAGATAGATCCTGAAGGTGCCAGGAGACACCAAAACCTGTTCATTGTTGCCTGTAATCTTGAAGCTTGACACTTCCCTTGCTGTGGGGCAGGACTGATGACCAAGTCTCTTTAAACGGGTTTTTAAGAGCTGGATGAATGATTTCTTGTCCAAATAGTAAAAGCAGTTCTTGACTCATGACACCAGGTTGAACAAAATTCTTTTTGGAAGCAAACAAAGCAGTTAGAGACTTATCCATCCACTTATTTGAATTTGTCTGCAATCAGTTCAGGCACAGGACTTAGTGTGCTATCCTATCTGCACTTTGAATCTCTGAAAAATTTCTGAAGAAATCAACTCCTTGAGATCATGAGCTTGTATACTGTGAAAGACCGGAGTCCAGGAACAGAGCCATGAAGCTGAAACCTCATCCCTCCATATCTCAGTTACATCTGATAGCTGGGGAAGGAGAGAATTGCTTATCAGTAATTTTATACTCTAGAAGTACAAGCCTGACTTCTCCACTGCTGTGCATAAGAATTACTCATTACACTACCAAATCAACTAGGAGTATTATTTGCTGTTGGTCTGTTATAAATGAGGGTGAGAGGCAGGGGAGATCTGGAGCACTTATGAGAGTCACAGTGACACCACTGCAAATTGTCTTGAATTTTAGTTAGCAAGGAAGGAAAAGAAGCTGGCCCTTGCTGAGAAGTATGCTGCTGCAGCAAGATTGCTTCTTGTTTCTGACCTACCTTGTTTATAAAGTTATACATTTACTTTTGAAGTCAGTGGAGCTATCACAGATTTGAACTTCATGTAATTAGTAGAAAGCATCAGGTCATAAAAATGCAGAGTATGTCCTACCAAGTGAGGCAAACAGGATTTGGTGGTCCTGACTGGAAGCAACAACACAGAACCAGAGAAAATGTATTCAACAATAAACTGCAAAAATTGTGGTTGGCTGCAACACCCATCTTGATGGGCTTTACAACATTATTGTAATTAATTTCTTCTGTCCCATTCCCTTCTACCATCTGTCCAGTTTCTTTCCCATCCATGCAAATACTCTTCTCTGAGCTGGTACTCCTTCCCTTGTCCTGAGGAAGGTGCCTCTGTGGTTGTTTTTGTTTGTTTGTGTGTTTGTTTTTTAAAATGTCTATTCCCTTATGCCAAAAGATAAACACGACAACTCATTCAAATAATTAAAGGCTTATTATTAAAACAGAAAATACTGAATAAGTTAATTAAAATATTAAATATTTGATGCATTGTGTCTTTTACATAGTGCACTGGGATGATACTGACATGCTTTTAAAGTGGATATACTCAGAGACTCAGCTTCCGTTCTAATGGCAATAGTACAGAATGGAAACTAGGAACTGTTTAACAGAATTGCAGATAGAGAAAGATTTAACAGAATTAATGGATAAAGATACCCATGGACCTCCATTTACCCTCAAATTGCATTTTTTTTTTTTTTTAAGTAACATCAACTCTTTTGAAAAAAAAAAATCTACTTGAGATATTTGTGTGAGGCAACACAAAGTCTGGAATTATAGTATCCTAAAATATTCTTGTAGCTGCCCCTAGAAGTCAGCGATTTTCTGATGCTGTATTAGATCATCATATAAGACGCCTTACCAGCTGAATATACGGCCAGGGCCAAGCAGCCCTCGAACAGTATTTATGTTAATGAAAAAGAATTTCTTTGCAAAAGTTTTAGTCTTAGCAAACAATTTAAACTTAATGTGCAGGTCTGAATTTACCTTTCTTCTTATGTCAAGAAAGTATTTGCAGCAACATTGTCACGAGGTAGTTATGTTTGTGATATTAGGTACATATGATGGCAATTAGAGGCAGAACCTCCGAAAACCCTGGTAGTATACTCAGACACAGCTATAGCTATTTTAAGCAGATTTATACTTAGGGCATCAAAAGAATGTCACAGAGAGAAGAAAATATGGTAACTGTTGCTTTAAATTATAGCTATCATTACTTCAAAAGGATATTCAATCAGAAACCACTGCAGACTAAAAGTATTTATGTCTTCTGACACTGAAAGGAAAGTAGGCAGTTTCAGCCTGTCATCTCTTAACTCTTCCCCCCCCCTTTTTTTTTTTTTTTTTTTTTTTAATAAAAGAAAAATACTGTTTGGTCTGTAAGAAACAAGTTATAAGTCCAGGAGGAATGAGTCAGAACAGGTCTCCTGCTTTTTTTTGACCTTTCCCTGCCTGTCAGCCTCATTAAGTATTGCAGGTTCTTTGCTAGCTATTTTACAAAAGCTATTGGAAAAATGAAACAAAACTGTGCAATGGCACTCCTTGGGCTACTTGGACGTAACACTCAGTAGTGTTTGCCCAGCAAAACAGTTTGTGTGCCAAGTAGTAACAGGTAGAGCTTTTTTCACTCACACGAAAACTTTTCCCTACAAATCAAAGAGACAGAAGTAAAGCCATAGTTACTTGTAGAGTAAATTTTTAACAAAATCATAAGATCATGATTAAATTATCCAGAGGGATTCAGGACCTCTTCTAGAAACAAGAACAGACCTCCCATTAGTAAAATGTTTAAAAGCAAGGAACTTTTTATTCAACAAAACATTTAGAGGTTGACCACGGGATGGTGTGCAAAAAACAGCAGTTAGAAATTTCAGAAGTTTAGTAAAAAACCCCAGACTGTTTTCTTTTGATGAGCCTTCTACCCCTTTCCTTCCTGATGCACTTAATGTGCTGAGCAAACAGTGACAAAGTGTCATTAAATAAAAAAAGAAGAAACACCTAAAAATGAGTGAAAATGATCTCATGACAAGAGAGAGGACAAAAGGATGTGTCCATGCAAAGAAATTCCTTAAGCAAAATGAGCACCCCATATTCCCAGCTGCAGGGAAGAAGTAAGATGTACAGGTCTGCAGTTAGGAGGCAGGTGGGTGCAGAGGTGAATTTCAGATAACTTTGAGGTCCAGGCTTTGGGAGACAGGCCAGTGGAGCCTGAGTAATTATGCAGGGCAGATGTAAACAGCTCACAGCTAAGCTCATGGGGTTCCTGTATTGTGACAATGTGATATGCAGTTTGAATTACAACATGTTAATTACACAGATACATGTACATGTGGCAAGAGCAAAATAGCCCAAATCAAGAATCAAGTCTGTTTTGCAGTTTCCAGAAAGTGGGACCATTTCTGAAGAACCTTTCGATGTTGAACCAAGTGGCTCCAAAAGCACTGGCCAAAACCATAAAAGTGTCTGAGGATTTCTGTGAAGATCTCTTCAGCAGAGAACAATATACCGTGTAAGCAGTCAAGCCCCCCACTACTGGATGTTTCTTGTTGATTTTTTTTTTCTCTCCATATAGCTGGTTTAAGTCCAAAATACTGGGCAGAGTAGCACAAGGCAGGATCACAGCTCAGTGGCAGGCAGAGGGGTGCTTCAAAACAGAAAAAGGCCAACTTCAGGAGGGTGCTGCAGTGACCCACAGTTGATCCCCTGTGCCTAAAGTGAGGGGGAAGTCAAACAGGTTCAGCACAGAACACAGGACCTGAAATTTAGAAAAACATCCAGTAAAAAATAAGCAAAGAAACCAACTGAATATAAAATGTGTGGCCACTCTTTTTGTTGGCATTTCAGCTGTATTTCTAAATGTGCACAGAGCATTTTGCACAATTTGCTATTGGGATTTTTTTTCTTAATCTTTCCTTTGTAGAATCTACCAGTGAAAAAACTTTTACAATTCTCTGCTTCTCTTTCCAAATCTGCAATACCAACTAATTAGCAAGCAGTTTGTACTGTTTATAGATTTGTACCAATCATGACAGTTAAAAAGCAAGCTACCCAAACCACATCTAAATAAATAAGCAGTCTCCTGTTGATACCTATTCTCAGCAAAATTACTGATAGTAGTTTGCTCAGGCACAGAGTCCAGAACAGCTTTTCCCCACCGAGTTTCACATGACTTTTGGTCAAAACGTCATCCCAGCTCACTATTTTTTTTGCTGCATGAGCAGGAGAGAGCACAAAGACTAGGAAGCAAGAGCAAATATCTTCCCTGATGTGAATGAAAATTAATAAAAATTAATAGTAATTTAAAAAAAAAATCACTAAACACCTAAAGGAAATGAGAGACATAATGAAGAGACAAAAGATACTACATGGAGAAATACCTGAAGCATAAGAATGTAAATGACACTGAAAAGAGGAAGAGATGATCAAGACCCCTTAAATGTTTCATTCCACGGGGCCACTGTCCCTTCCCAAGGGGATCACTGTACTTTCTAGATATTTTAAACTACCTCCCTGATGATAGTTGGTCTCACTGGAGACACAGATGCAACGAGACTGTTGGCACTTGAGTGCAGACAGTCCGAAGGATAAGTCATGGAGAAGGAAAAAGGCTGCTGACAGTCAGCTATGTGTCTTTTCATTACAGGTAACTACCGCTTTAAGCAAATTGTTTCAGGGATTGGAATGTAGCAATAACTGATCTAATTAGTGTAGGCTGTAATTTAGGAGGGTTCATTATGTCACAGACATTATGACTCCTGGGTATTACTAAAGGACTCATTTGTAGTACTTGAAATGAATTTCTCTGAACACATATAATGTCACCCATATAACTAGTATGTAGCTTTAAGATGATCTGACATATTTAAAATCTCTGACTTTAAGCAGGATTAAGTTTCCAGACAGTAATAAACAAATCAGCAAATAGTACAGATTTACTTCTTGCCAAGAGAAAAAAAAAAAAAAAAAAAAAAAAGATTTAATGGCTATTTCAGACTGAAATGGCAAGTAAACTCTGTGACAAAAGTACAAAGGAAACTAATAAATCATGCCAAAGGAAATATATATCGTGATTAAAGACACACACACACACAAACTTGACAAAGATTTTGCATTTCTGGGTACAATACCTGTTTACTTCATCTAACAAGGGAAAAGTTTAATGGCTTCTTAAGAGAAGTCAGTTATTTATTATTTCTGCTCTAAAAGCTCCTGTGAGCCTTCCTTAGCTGGAAAGCAAGCCTACACTTCAGGTAACAAACCCAACTAAATAAAATACATAATGAGACAAATGCATAAAAGTGTATAAGCAGCTTTCAGCAGTACAATTCTGAAGTAAAAACCAAGTTATAATTAAGTTTAAACTGGTAATCTGAAAAGGTTACAAATATAATCTCTATTATTTGTTCCCTTCAGGGGTATCTCACCAACCAGGTATTTCACAGTTCTTTCCTTTTATGACCTAAAAAGTTCATTCTCACACAGATACAAATATGCTTTTCATTTTTACTTACATAATGTCTGATATTAAAAAAAAAAAATAATTCTTCTGGAGAGCATTTATGTGTGTGCTTAACATTAAGCAGTCCTTAGAGCCCCTGCCTGCACCTTCTTAAATCAATATTAAAGCCTCTGTTAATTTCATTTGTTCATGATCCCCACTCAGGGGGAAAATGCTATCCTGACATTGACATTAGGCACTTCTATGGTGTCCTATTCTGAACACACTGATCTCCAGACCTGATCTAAAATTAACCAAAACTAATTAATTCTTTACTTTCATATGATTTGCATTGGACCTGCCTTCTCTGTGGGAGTCAGAACTCACATTATTTGTTTCTCAGCTTCCTTTTGAAAACTTGAATTTTACAAAATTAAAAGTCCTAGTTTATAAAGTAAACTCAGAATTAAATCCTGTTCATGGAATACAACATTGCTCAATCAGAAATGGGCATGACAAATTGTCTATGAAGCCGTTAAGAAAATGCTGCAGCATGAGCTGCTTTTGTTTCATTGCAATATGTTCCAGGGGCTTGGAGCACCCCTGGACTAAAACCAGAAACTTTAAAAATGATTTTGAATTTTTTTTTCCTCTAGAAAGCTAAAGACTTTACTAGATGACTTATTCCCATTACTTCCTAATACAGATGGGTGTTCAATATCTCTTAAATGGTTTTTAAAAATCTCAGATATAAATTTAATTTCCAGATACAAATTAGTTTCCCATTCTCTTACAAAACCTTCTTTAATGTTGTTACCACTGGCATCATTTTTGGCTATCTAGGTATCAAATATCTTTCTAAGAGGGTACTGAGCCAGCTAGAAATACTGACTGTATTTAGTCTTTAATAAAATGCTGATGGATTTCCTTCAATAGCATTAAGCTCAGAAGTGAAAAAACATAATTAAATGATGCTCCTATGCAGGCAGTGATCAGCATTCTTGCATGCAAGGTGTGGTAGTCGAGTAAGCTAAGGATTACTTCTCAGTTTTAGTTTTCATATTGAAGTTCTCATAGCTCATGAGAAATCTTATTCTGTATTCATGAAACATAAACCAGGCAATTGTCCTAAGGATGCAGTGGATTTACAAAAGTCCATTAATCTGATTAATAATTGGATTGCTGACAAGTTAAGTGTCTCAGTGCTGTTAAAACTAAGTATATTTTAAACGTATCTGACTTCCTCCCATTATCTATCATCTCACTGAAGATGTGGGCAAATAAAAGGTTGCTATCATAAGAGGTTGCTATCCTGTGGAAGCTCCTGTATTGTTAAGCAGAGGAAAGACCCAGCATGAAGAGCTGGTGGATTGTACAAGGTTTTGGAACACAGTGAGGAACTGAATGACAGCAGAAAAGGAGGACTATTAAGGTTAATCTTTAACACTCCTGTTCTAAATGGAAATATTTTCAGTACTAGTGAACTCATGCAATTTCCACATGTATATCTAAACCATTCCTTTTTTGCAGACAAGTTCTACGTGATGTCTTGGCAGAAAACAAGAGATACAGACTCTGATCTTAGCTTCACCACTGACCTGCCCAGTGACCCTGGATAAATCATTCCACTGTTCTGTTTCTCTTCTTTTGCCTGTCTTGCTCCTTCAGAGCACAAGTTCTTCACATGAGGAGCCAACCTCTAGTTACGTTTTATTTCAACATGTCGAGGCTATGATCTCAGATGAAGCCTCTAGGTATTCTTGAAAATAATAAAAATTATGGTGAGGAATAGATGTTACTGACATTCACAACCCTCATTCCAGCTCAAGAAATACACCAGCATCAGCATGATTACACCTACAATACTTCATCTTGGATTTTGGCCATGACTTAGTGGAGTACAGGTGATAAAATACACCTCTGTAGTTATTATTGCTCACTGCTGAAAGTCTAAATTATGTTAAATAATAAAATTATTTTTCCATATTGCAGACATCAGACTAAGACCACAAACTCAATTAGATTTAAGAGCCAAAGGAGTCTGTATCTCCAGTTCAGGCTGAATTGAGATGAGCCATTCTTTGTCTTTGACTCCTTCCCCTAGCACTGCGCTAAACACAAAGATTTTTCATGATAAAGAACAAAGTGCTATTCACACTAGATCAAGGCATAGCAGCTAGGTAGGACAGTCCCAAGATGTGAATTTGAACCCATCCAGACAAGTAGATGCCACAGAGAAGAGCACTTGAACGACCAGCCTATTTTATCCAGGACTGGTCATACTTCTGCCTCCTCTTGAGTCTATGTTTCATGGAGGATTGACCCTACTCTGGTACTCTGGGCTTCAAGTCTGGGAGATTCAAAACCTGATCTGACTTCGGATCTCCATTGGGCACGTACACTCCCAAGAAGGGCACAACTCCAGAAGGGCTCTCTTTAGCACCTCCTAAAATTTCCTTACTCAGGTAGTGTGCTGGCAGCTGTGACTCCTACTCCAAGTTGCCTCAAATCAGCTGACTTGGCTGAATCCCTCTACATCCCCATCTTACCAGGAAGACATGCCCAGACACAGCCTTAGCAGCAGTAGTACACAAGGAACAATGAAAAAAAGCTAATCCTATCCTCCAGCATGGGGACAGCCAACCTGTGACACTTGAGCTTCATGATGTTGATAAGCAGATTAAGTATAGCTCCCATGCTAAAACTACATCACATGTCTGACACCAGGACTGTGCTGGTGGAAAACCTTCTGGGTAACTCAAATCTTCAGCTGTGGGATGCTGTAAATCAGCAAGAACTGCCAAAAATGGTATTCCAGGACTATACTAGGATGCAGTTGTGTGCTTACTCCAACCCCATCAGGTACTGGAAAACCAAGATCTCCCCGGGCAGCTTCCATCACCTTTCACCTGCAAACTTCTGCCTGTGTCTCCAAGGTATGTACCTGCCCAGTGCCTCTCAGCCATAGGGAAATTTCGCTGTGTAGCCCTTAAACTCGAGGAGGATTGACCACTTCCTCACTATCACCTCTGTCCTTGCCAGCAATACTGTATATCTCCAACACAAGAGTTTTTGTTCCCTGGGAGGTTCAGCAAGGCTGTGAAAGCTGCCCTAAGTAATTTACCTAAATGCATATATACCCTAAATTTCCAGGACAGACTAATTATAACAATTCTGTGTCACTTTTGAATTGAGCCACATAAAAAAATCAAAGGAAACTAGTGGCAGTTTTGGTAAACAGGCTTTACTAAAGAAACTACTGTGGGCCAAAAAGCCACTCAGAAATACTGAATACAGCTAAAATTGTAAGAAATAACAAACAGTTCTCATCCTTTCCTCCCTTTACCCTTCCTCCTTTTATTAAAGTAAGCTTAACCTAGTGTGACTCCTAGAAGTTACCTGCTGGGCACATCAGAAATATATCAGTAACTAGAGAATGAGGAATATATCTTAGACTATGGAACAGAAACCAAAATGAAGGCTTTACCATTACGAATATTAATGTCCATACTGTCTGAGTTAAGACAGTTATGGACCGGAAGGCTCAGCTGCAGCTCTTAGTTTGCGTAAGTGGGAATATCAGCAATTCATCCTGTGAAAAAAGTTCTTCAGCTGGTAGAGTTGGAAAGGAAGAGTGAGAGAAATTAATGCCGTTTGTCTCAGATTACATGTCTAAGGGCTAGAAAAACCCGACTACCTCTTTTTTTTTTTTTTTCCCCTGTAAAAAACAAATAAAATGAAACAGAAGGAAAAAAAAAAAACAAGAACAACATAGCAACATGACAGTGATGTGTATAATGATCTCTGGCAGCCTAAGATAAGATCACAGCCCTTGGGACTGGTCGAGCCTGGAGCTAACGGACCCCTGCTTTGGGGAAAAACTAGAAGAGTACAGAAAAAAAAGTTTAGTTCTCATATTAAAAAGAAAGGAGAGGTATGTTGCTAAATCTATTCCTTCTGAAGAAACCTTTGAAAATATAAATGTATGAAAACATCTGAGTCACTTCTGCATCCACTAATAAGTGATCCCCCTCTACCCTCACCAGTAATGCCAGAAGGGCTGCTCTACTCCCAGTTTGCCCCAGGAACTATACCATGTTCCGTTAGTTCCAGCAGTTTTTTCAGGACAAGTCACTATGCAGATATCATTCTTCTGGGTTTTGTTTTTTTTTTTAATGCAAACTTGTGCAGAAATTTTAAATCGAGCATATAATGAATGGGTTCATCTGAATTACTGTTGTCACTATTCTACCCTCAAATCTCCCTCAGATCTTGGGAACAAGCCTGTTCCTTCAGGGAGGTTGTTTTGAACATCTGTAAGATAATTGAATTAAAAAAAAAAAAAAAAAAAAAAAGTTCTGTTCCAAGAAACTCCTCGAAGTTCACAAGTGTCTTTGTGGTTTCTATTGATTTTAGATGGAAGGTGTGAAATATGACAACTAAATGGCAGTGCCACTGAAAAATCAAGTTATTTATAGTTCTCTTCAGTTGGATCAGTTTCTCTAAATAATTCCTTGTTTATGTGCACTAGTGTTTGGACTAGTGCAGTGCAAGACAAGAGCAGGATAGGAAAAGCTTGCTTTTTTGGGTTGCTATTTAAGCACATGTCAAACGGTGCCCTGGCTGCTGCTGAATCCTGAGCTCTTGTGAAAATCCAGCCCTTTCACTGGGTGCTGAACAAAGACAAGCCGTGCTCCTCGTTAGCTTAAAAGCCTGGTACCAAAAAACCCACAGGGTTGGCAGCCCCATGCATGTTTGAACAGAGGAAAATATACTATAATCAAATGCGGAGTGGGTGGAAAGAGCAGGGAGCAGAGGTCCTGTGAATCACTTCCTCCCCCCCCCAAGGCCTTGCTGTCATTAGGAGTACAGGTGTGTGGTTTAAAAACACGTGTTGTCCATACTGGTATTTTAACAAGCGTTGGTCAAAGCAGTAGCAGTTTTAACAGGCATTTACTGGTCAAGATAAACCCTAAGCTCCCCCCTCTGGGTTATCGCAGACAGCTAACACGGTAAAACTGTAGCTGCCTAGTCCAAGAAAGGATTTTAACATGAGTTAAAAATAAAGTCCTTTTTGTACATGCATGGCTTAAGAGAGGAGAGTCCAAATCCCTTCTTCCAGCAAGAAGAATAGAAAGAAGCAGAAGAAAAAGGGGATTAGAAGCAGCATATGTGCTCTGTCCTCCCTGTTTTCTTCCCAAGCTTTTATTTTGCTTTACTCCACTTAACGAGTGTGCCACTGGATGCTGTCCCAATTAATTTCTAGATTACCTTTCACATCAGGCCCACATATAGAACAGGGTCAAAGCATGGATTTCTGCTGCCAAGTGCCCACTGGTACAGGAACAGGCAAATGTTTTGCAAAGCAAACACTTCTGAATACAGTGGTTGTCATCAACTCAAAATCTGTCATCTCTTTAAAAGCATTAGAAACTGGGGGAGAAGATGCTCTCACATCCATCCAGCTCTGCCCTTTGGAATATATCAGAGAAAGTCTCTGGCATTTTCTGAGGTATAAGATGAGGCAGAATTTGCCCCAAAAGCATGAAAACTAAGTTTACATCTATTGCCATGCGATTGTATTTACACTAATACTGAATTTGGAGCTCAATGCCTGGTGCTAATCACTCAGAATGAGTCAATTTGAACATACCCCTCTCTAGAGGCCACAGAAGTCTAAACTGAAACACTGTAGGAAATAAAATGTCATTTAAGTGGAAAGAGGAAAGAGCCTTGTGAAAGTAAGAGAATTCAAGGGGCACTCCTTTCTGCTGTCATTTGTCATGTATGACACAGGAATGTTGACATCATCCTCTGATAAATGACACTGGCACCTGCATCAGAGAGATATTCTTCAGCAAAATAGAAGTTTGAAAATCCAGCAGCAGGGCACTGCTACTAGGTTCCAGGAGCTTGCAAGAAAGGAAAGATAGATGATGGTAATTTTCTTCCAAAGAGAAACATAAGACTTTTTAAGAACCATTCTCTTTTGCTTCCCCTTCTGCTCCCTCTGGGCTTTGGGAAATGATTCTGTTTTCTAAATCTAATAGTGGCTTAGACACAAGCTATATGTTATCCAAGAGCTAACCTGTGGCATTTGTGCCACCACCCAGTCTAGCGGGATAAGTGTCAAGCAGAGAGCTCCAGGAGGCATACTTGGGAGAGGGAGCTTCAAAGAGGCCAGTCTGGCCTTCTCCTGTTCCAGGCAGGTTAGAGATGTCAACAGACAATCTATTCTGGCATTAATCCTTCCAAATCTCACCTTTGCATCTACAACCTGTAATGCAGAGACATTGTCCTCTTAGCAGAAGTGTGTGTCTCCATCCCACTCCTGGGAGGTATTCTGTACAGCTTCAGGTGGGGGTTGTGGCAGAGGAAGATTCTCAAGCAACTTCTGCACAGCCATGCAAAGCCTGCTGTGGTGCGCTTCAACATCAGCAGGCAAAGGGAACAGAATAAATCTTTTTGCCACCTCATCTTAAGACAGACACATCAGAAGTTTTCTGTTTTGAAAAGCTGAAGACCAGTGGGTTAACTGAATTTGTGAGGGAAAATCCTGCGACTCTTAAAAACAAAAAGCAAATAGATATGTTTCTCTGTCAGATTTTTCCACTTGGTTAGCTCATGGAATTTATATGCAGCTTGATTCTTTTTCTAATTGTATGATTTATTTATCCCAGAAAAGAGGAAAAAAATCTATTTGATTTGGAACAGGAGGTTGGGAAGGTGAGTATGCAAGCTCTGCGACCAAGGTAGCCTGGTTCATCCTCAGGAAATCTGCCTTATGTGCCAAGGACCTCCCTAGCTACCAACTAGTCTGAGTTTGCTCTAACTTGCTAACTACTGTCCAGTCTATTTGTCATTTGCCATCTCTCGGGATAACTGTGCAGTGATACGGACTAATAGCCCAGCAATATGCCAAGACGTATCTTTTTCATCCCGTACAGCCAGCACTGTCTTCCAGACCTCTTAGTGCATGAGGGAGGCTGGAATCTGGATGAAGAACAGCTGGCTTAAAACATACCCTGACAAGCCAATACTGGCTAAAAGGAGAAAACACTGGAAGAATGAAGCAGTACACAAGCTCACCTTCATTTGCAGGGCTCTTTCTCCAGGACAGTTAAAATATTATGCTGCTTTTGGGTCTTACTGAATCCATCTTTGATGCTGAGCACTGGAGCAGAAGCTCTCTGGATTCTCTTGCTGGGATAACAACCCCACATTCATGTCTTCAGTATCTTTGGGTTGAATTATTGTAACCTGGACCGTGTAACACATTCACCAGGAAAATACACTTTCATCTTCTAACCCAGAGAAGCAAAAGAGAGCATATCACACTGATGCGCTCCTCAGACTGCCCTGAACTAGAGACTTGTTAATTAAGCTGCAGCCTTGTGACTGGTAGGTCCCAACCAGCTGGGCTGAGTGCCTTCCCTCTCAGAAAGCCCAAGACTTTCTGTATCATAGTGAAAGGGGAATGATACCCTCAGATGCTGATCCCTTGACTTGATAGGGTTAGGTCAGCCCCATTTGAAAAAGTTGCTTAGCAAAAGGCAATTCATTTTGTCTCATCATGTCACACCTATAGCTATAGTCATCACAGAAGACAGTGACACAATTTTCATGCTCAAGCATATACCAAATATTAAGTGCTTAGGCTTGGATGAACAAGTTTCAGCAGCCTGTTCTTCAGAAGAAAACAGTAACTTCAGGGGCCGAGGGAGAATGTGAATTCTTATGAAGGAGAGTGAGTCGTGGGATTGGTTTTTATTGTACACATTTTCTTCAATAAAATATGGACATTTATTATACTTACAGTCTTGATACTCCTAACAGCTTTTCTGTAGGAACCCATTACTTGATTAGTTTATATGGTTTAGAGGACAGCAATGCTGACATAATTTTGTTGTAATGAAGATAAATATTGTCTCAGAATATCAGAAGGCATCACATAACCCGTTAAGCGTAATGATTTCAAAATACCCTAAAGAAAAATCTTCTGGGCTGGTTGCAGGAAAATACACACACGTACCCATCTGATTTTGATTAAGATACAAGTTATTGAAATGCTCAGTTCAGTCCAAGCCTAGAATCAACTGTTCAGCCCCATATATTGAAACACAGAATAAGGGGAAAAGAAATCCTCCTAGGACTCTCCATATTCTCCATGCATTGGCCAGACAATGATCTAATAACAGCAGTGACTTTGGGGATATTTGTTTATCTACTCTGAGCCCAGCTAAGTGACTCAGAGGTAACATGGCGTTTCACTGATGTCCTGTTGGACCAAGCCATGTTGTACTAGTAACTTTATCCTAAAGGAGGCTATTCATAGTAGGCATTCAGTAATGCTGCAAAAGAGGTAATTTGAAGACGGCTGCAAACACATTTGTGGATACAAATGAGGCAGCCACAAGTCTTCATATTTTATCTATGTAAATGGGAGTATAAAATGTCAGGGTGGGAGTCCTGAGGGTTTCTCCCAGAGCGGTGATTCTAGATGATTCTTCACCCAGGCAACAGGGAGTCTCTTAATAGTTTTGATTATTAAACTCCTGACTATCAGTCAGGAGTGCAGAATCAGGCCCTTAGCACTAATAAAATTCTGCACTTAATATTTTCTGACCTCTCATGTGAAAATATATTTAGACACAAATGCAAAATACAGAAGAATGAGATGGGGACTAGAAGGAGGAAAGCTGAAGGAAAATATGTTATGAATATGAACTGGGTCATATAAAAAGATTAAGTATAAAAGACAGCTTTCTTGTAACATCCAGCTGTTTCTCCTAAATATTTCTAGCAAACCTACATATGTACAGTTTCAGAAATATACCGAAAGGGAATATTAGTACTTCACTTAAAAAAACCAACTATGTAGGATTGCTAGTGGTTTTGAAGCTCTAGTGCTGAGATCTGTCAGGATAGGACAGAAGTTATTTCAACAGTACTAAATAGCTCTCCCACTGCTTTACTGTGGATTGATCCATTTTTACCCTTTCTTGCCTTTCTTCAGTCACACACAGATGTAAAACAGATTAAGGCTCTGTGGAAATAAAACAAAATAAAATAAAATAAAATAAAAGGAACCTAGAACTTTTTTGACTTCCCCTACAATAAAGTGCAGGGAGAGGTGAATAAAGCTGCACAAGAGACAACAACAAAATGACAAAGGTCCTGACTGATAGTTTATCGAGATGACAAGTCAGTGAGTTTTAAGACATTTCTGGCATGAAGACTATTTTTGTCTTTCCACAAGTTAAAACATATGTACAATCAAGATGACTGCCTGCCTATCTGTTGAAGCTTGTTTCTTCCTATTACATCCCTCTAACAGAGCCATACCTGACTGCAAAATATTCCTTCTGCATTTTAATGTACTTTAGAACAACAGTTGACAATGCTTGAAATGAAACCAAAGCAAAGTAACGAACCATTTTCAATATATTATTTATATAGGATCCAAAAGCTGAGAAACATCACTAACAAGTCACTTAAACTTTTAGCCACAGATCTTGGGCATGGAAAAGCATTATTATCCATACCTGTCTGCTGGGGAAACAGTGCAGGGGAACGACTGCATGGTCACAACGAGAAGGGTTTGACTGCTGCCTCTTGCAGCAATTCTTAACAGTGCAAAATGAAAGCAAGAGGCTTTTGCTCTGCCTTGGCAGCATTTTATAGTCTATTGCTTTTGGTGCAGAGCTCTGCACAAGCTCCAGAACCACAGAGGACTGATCCCTGGGTTCCTACTCCCTGCCCAGTCCCTGACCTTTGGCACCAGGTCTTTTGCCTCCCAGCCCACTGTCGACTGGACCTCGCTGCACACAGTATCTAGGCTCTGGAATGCCTCAGATTTAGCTTCAGACACAATAAGGAGTACAAATTATAGAGCACAGTGGGAATAAAAGAGATGGGTTGCCCTCTCTGACTATCCATCACTGCTTCTCATGTCTCTGAGCAAAAGCAAAGCCAAGCTTTCTCAACAGCCCAAAGACAAAAATAGGTCACATGTATTTTTAAATGTTATACATTCCCACTCTTAGGCTAATAAAAGTCAGAAAACAGAGAGGGCACTGATTTTCTACTTTCCAGAGTCACTAGTATAAACTGTAGGGCCAATTTTATATTTTTAAATTATAAAATATTGAAGGAGAGTGAAGTAGTTAAGGTAACATTTTTCAGCTCAAAGTGCTTAAAAATGAATCACTTTCATTATATGCAAACTTTACTATCTCTTTTTTATCTACAGTTAAGTTTAGGCAGAAAACAATTAAAGAAGCTGCTGTACAGTCACATGGCAGATGAGAATCAGCGAGGTTATGTATTTGTTTTGAGGTTTAAAATGTGAAACTGCCTGCAAACTGGATGGTTTTGAAATTAAAGAGAATGCTCACGCTGAACCTGATCCTGTCATATGATCATAAGCTCTCAGAGATGTCAAACAGAATTTAAAACAAACAATTTTTGTGATGATAATGCCAAAAGTCAGAACAATATTGGATATTTCTAGGAGTTCTGGTTTGTGTCTTCTTGGCCAACTCCAGGAATTTGTCAGGGACTCTTGACTGCTGAAGGCATGACTGTCATTAGCTGGAGATAAAAGATCTCAAGGTGATGGCTATAGATGGGGCAAAGAGGGAGTGCTGAGTTACAAATACATATGTCTAGTAGTTTATTATTATTAAATTTTAGAAAAGCCCTGCATACATACACAGATACACACAAACACTCATGCACAAAGGCACACATTGTAGAACAAGGCTTCCCTGACAGCATTTGTTGTATTTTGATGTCAGTCTGAGGAAATATGTTGGCAGCTCCTCCACACAAAAATCTATTTTCCACAAACAGCATATTCTGCCAGTATAAAATTCATCATCCAGCCATACAAAGGACACAGGGCCAAGGGGCTTGAGTGACACACCAAAAACCTCAAAACACATGTCTGAGCTGCCACATGACTTGTATAACACTATTCACGTACAGCATGAAACCAGAGCTCTGTAAGCTGCATCTTCATAATATTTTGCAACATCCTGTAAACTCATTGCAGGGAAACAACAGCAGATACTAAAAGTAGTTGGCTACTGCAATGACGGAGACCATCTAATTAAGGTTTTTTTTTTTTAAAAAAAAGGGGCACATGGAGAATGGAGGGAAGTCAGTCATGCTGTTCATTCAACATTAAATACCTGAGCCATGCATATTGGTAAAGAAAAAAGGTACGTCATATCTCAGCTGCTATTCAGTGGAGTTAAGGTACTGCTGAAGTCATATAATTGGTGACTTGAGGCCACAGGTCATCTCTGACGTTGAGTTAATTCCAAAGGAAATATGTTAACGATATAAGGAAAAAGGACCACTGTGTGGAAATGTCATAATATAGTAGGAAAAAAAAGGCTGTTGTGGAACACTGATTTAGTTCGTTCTCCAGGATTCAAATGGAAAGATAAATCTCATACCTGAGCCAAATGGATTTGTGAAAGAGATAAGAATTATCAACATTTTGTATCCTCAGTTTCTCCTTGTTTTATCCCACTTTTTGACACTGGGACAACAATTTAGAAATTGCTAATGAAAATAATACTAATAAGCACTGAGATGTCTTATCATTTGTCCTCATGGGTAATTCCTGAGAAGGTGGCAAATTCTGCAGGCTCCAGCATCCTGCAATTAAACCAGCAACAATTCAAAACTTGGAATCTAAAAACTGTAGAAAAGGGGAATTCAGCTCTGTTTTCAAACCCCAGTTTAATAAATCTTTTTGGTGGTTTTATGACTAATGTAAGACTGAAAGTAGGCAAATTCCATCTGTGGTTCATCTGAGCAGGAGCAAACACGCAGTAACAGTATCGTTTCATGAAAAAAGTGCTGGGAAATTTAACATGAAATCTATGATATTTTAAAGGCAGGAAGTATCTTTGTGAAAATGGCCTTTTTCCTTAATCATAAAAATCAATATAAGTTGAACAGGGAGAATATTTATCTTTTAAATAATAATGAGATTCTTACAGAGCGCTTCTGGTTTACTAATACGTAGCTGCTTCACCTCCCAGTACAAAGAGGTGTATTTATGCATTGGATAAGCAGCCTCCTTGCGTAGCAGTTGTGCTTTCTTGCCCAAGGCCAGGGTACCTCTGCACGTTTGTGTTTGTGGGTTCTGCAGCCTGAAACCAGCCCAGCCCAGGTCTGACCCCTCCCTGTGCTCCTGCTGGTCTGCCTCATACCTGGGCTCTATATCCACACGACTAGGAACTTGCAGCATCCGTCTTGTATTAATTTGTCTCCTTAGAAATTATTATTAGAGTGCTGGGGACTGTGGGGCAGTATCTTGCCCAAGGGGAATTTGTTCTCCTTGCAGCAGCCATCTCCATTGCTGCTTCTTGGGAGACGACATTATTGAGAGCTGCAGCAATTCCTGTGACAATATTTCAGGGGTAAATTCTCCTTTGATACTGTCAGAAAATCCTTGCCAAGCTGACACTACATATTAAAGGGTTCACAATAACAGAAGGCAGAAATTAAATTGAACAGGATATTAATACCTTGTAGTTGAGGAAATGATATTTCCTTTTGATTTTACATTTTGCTTTGTGAATTAGCCAAAATCTGCAGCCCTGCATAAACTGAACCATCTTACCACATTCTCCACAGGGAAACAGCAGCAGCTCTCCTTCCCCTGAGCACTTAGCAATGGCAACTGCCTCCAGTGCCTCCCCTCTCAAAAACTCTCTTCAGAAACCTGGCAAGTTTAAAATAATCAGGTCTACGTCATTCCTCATCCCCTCCAGATCTTTTATCTGTCCTATTAGTTTCCACAGCAGAAAATATTAGTTGACTTGTGATTAACTCATCTGAACAGACCACACATGTGAAGAGAAGGTTTAAAACATGAAAAAGGTTTTTCACAGTCCAATTTCATTCTATTTCCTTCTGCTGTGCACTAAGATCTTTTATTTTCCCACTCTGTTTCATTCCTACAGAGAGTATTTGAGTGCATGGATCCAAAAAACTTGAATAAGCACTGGACTAAGACAGTTGGAAAGACAGACCCCCCTCTGATACCTCTTCTGTGTTTTGAAGGGAGCCAGGCTGAAACATGTGGGCGTGTTAAACAACAGACTTAGTGACAAAATTATTTCCAGAAAGATTATAAGTGTTTTCTGTTGCATGATATATTCTGGTGGATTGAGGGCACTGATTACCCAAGAAACTCTTACTGACCCACTGTGACTTATCAATGCTTCACACTCTGGAGTGTGAAGTGGCTATTACATGTGGCTGATGAGACATGTATATTAAGGTTCACATAGGGTCAAACGTGTTACTGTCTTTCAAAAAAGGATATGAGAAACCACCTGTGTCAAGGTAAGAAATACTATTTTCACAGCTGCTGAAATTGCCTCTTTACCTTCAATGATAAACAAATTGACTGCTGCAGCCAAAAGGTGCAGGTTTGCAAACCTGTATTTATAGAGTGGCTCCAGCCCTGTTCATGGCCCCTGTCTCCTCCAGCCTGCCTTGGCTCCTGGCCTCTTGCAAAGCATCTGTCCGTGGCTCCATCTTTCTGTGGCTCCATCTCAAGGGGTGACTCTGTGGGCAGGACATGGGTCCGCTGCACAGACCAGGCTGTTCTTCCTTTTCCCTCCATGCAGCAGCCTACAGGAGAGAGTAAAGGTTGGCTGTGATCCCTTCATCCAACAAGTTTGAGGAGGGCTGTTTTGGTTATGTCTAGGGAGCTCCATTACATAATGGAAGAACCACATCAGGAATAATGTGCCAACATATCTCTGTTAACTGGATCCTTGCTAAAATCCATATATTGGCATGAGAGGTGCATGCATAGATATACATATTTAACAGAAACCCATCTGTATGTGTGCTCTTTAGGGACTGACTTTTTAAAAACATTAGGTTTCAGTATTTGTACATTATCCAGGCTCAATTTAATTCAGCTTTTGGAGTGCTGGCATGGTGCAAATTAGTTGGTCTGCATGCCAGCAGCCATCACTAGTGTAACAGCAGAGCCAAATTGGAGAAACATTAAGAAGCACGTTTTGTGTACATAATTGTGTGTTTACAAATGAGGCATTTGAATATTATATAGTTAGTCCTGTGCAACACGGAGATGGGAGCCATAAGAGTAAGAAAATTTGGCATCTTCCTATGAAACTCTGGCCAAAACCATCATTTAATCCAGACAAGGAAAAAGATCGATCAATTATGCCAGTAAGTTTGAAACAGCACTATAAAAAGAAAAAGTGACATGGCATAGGTTTGTGGTTCCCAGCTAATGGAGCTAAAACCTAGCATCAGATGGTTTGTATTTTACATTATTGTCAAACAAAAATAAATCATCAAAAACAAGGCAGAATCAAGCCTAACTGGCAGGACATACCATAAAAAAAATCAGCTAGTGGTTGAAGTGAAAATTAAGAAGTTCTGTTCATTCTCCCAGAAATGCCAGGGCTAACCAGAAGAAGCATCTTGCACTTACAGGCTTTGCAATTCATTCTCTTTTTTCTGCAAGCAAAAGGCTGTTAGGCCATAGCTGAGTTCTGCTCCAGTGAGGTTTTGCTTCCTGATATTCAGAGATTAGCATATTAAGTAAATTATGTACTGCATTTACATAACGTATTATGGCACAGTTAAAATTTTGTTGGCATTTCTATTGTAAACCCCAGTTTCAGAGCCTAGAGTTGTAATTAAAGATTATCTCCAGATGACCATCTCTACAGGGGTCAGGAATAGGAGTGATTATGTATTTACTTTTAAAACATATTTCAGATTTCCAAAAGAAACAATAAGCTGCCAAAGACACAGCAGTCTAATCAATACATCAATACTGGAAGGGAACAAGTATTCTTCCAGGAAAAATTGATCTTTCAAATGTGAGAATTGACAGGCAGGTGCTCAAATGACTTTATCATTCTTTATGTTACCACCAACCCCAAACATTCACATATCATGTCCTGAGACCCAAAATTAGAAGCTTGCCTTAAAAATCATGGGACCTAAAGATTACAAATTTAGAGATCATTTATGTTCTTTCCATTTTTTTGAAGCTATGAACTTCATCAAGCTTTTCTTGGCCATCGAATGAGCTATACATTTACTAACTAAAGAATACGCCATCCTTTGAACCCGGGAGATAGACCTACATAAGTGAGAGTCATGATAAAGTCAAGAAAGTTGCCAGCCCTGTATTATACTATTTTCTAGGTTATACTGTGGGGTTTTATACCTGTCAGAAGAACAGAAGTAACCATTTAATCAAACAATTTCTAATCTGTATTTCCAAACACCACGATTTTCTTTCCACAAGCACTCCTGGCTGGCTGGCTGTGCTTTCTTCTGGGCCAGTACGACTTGAGATGTGGCACTTTCAGTGCAGACCTGGAGCTCTCTATAGCTTGTTGTCCCCCTGGCCCTGCAATGGCTGCTGAACTTTATTAGATTAGAGCAATTGTTGGGCCGTAGACTATGGATTATCAGCAGTGGGCTGTCTTTGGCTTCAACCACAGATTGATGCAGAGGCCTCAGGAAACCCAAGAAAGTCCTCCAGGCAAGGTTTGCCCAGCTGAGTTCTGTGCTAGTCTCTCCCACGGTCCTGGCATTGCAGACTGCCCACAGCCCCAAGCATCCCTGATCCCTGCTGTCCTGGCCAGAGCAGGGTGATATAATGATTCCATGATTTCATCTGTTGCAGTTCCCTGACTGCATTGAAGGCCCACAATTACAGCAGCACCACTGCTGCATCTTCACCAGAAATTTCCTTGCAGCTTCATTGGCTTGAAGCATTTGTGCTTGATCTCTTCCATCTTTGCTATAGTTTGGACGGGGAATAATTTAGATTTAAATAGCCACATCCAAAACTCAAGTTTTACTTTAAATTGCTAGCATAGACCAATGCATTGCTCCAGCTGACTTGGCGTGGTATCAGCTCACATTTTCAGCAAAGGACATTCAGACATGTCTCAGGGCCAGACTCCCAAGTGCTGTCAGGTGTCTGAAAGAGCAGGAAAATGTCTACATTAATTCGAAAAACAAAGTGACTATTTGAATCTTTAGCCACTCTAATTTTGGTGTAGAGGATTCTAAATCCCAGTGACTCTCAGGGGGAGTCAGGCTCTTACGTCCTCATAGCTTTATTGAGAATGAGTCTAAAGGACAGATTTTAAAAGCCATTTAGTCTTAACTCTCATCTGCCCCTAAGCCACTGAGAAGTTTTGAAACTTTTACGTACTCCCTCTTCTAACTGGAATGGAGAAACGGTGAGGATGGTGACATACTTTATAACGAAAAATTAGATCCTGCTTTAATGGGGCAGGAGTCTAGAGGAACACTGGGATTTTCCAGCACTATAGTCCTGCTTCACATACATCTCAGAAGCCTATGCATTGTCACTCAGAAAAATGAATAAATGAAGTCCTTATTCATAACTTTTATATGAAAAGTTAATTCTTCAGAATATAAATAATACATTTCTACTTGTAAACTTCATGTTGAAATTTTTTTTATTTTTTAAATATTTTTTTGGCTTACGTCACATCCCAGATCTTTGTCATGAGGAAATGTTTATGCATAAATTATAATGTTCTGAAAATAGGTGGTTATAGTAGGAATAAAACCACATCCAGACCATTAACTGTAATGGCAGACTGGGGCAGTGTTGACACATACACACACATATCATATTTATTGACAAGTTACAGCATTTACCAATTCCTAAAGTTCTGAAGTTGGAAAGCCTGTACCATATGTGGAGCCAAAGGCTAAGGGCAATATTTCAGCACTGAGGTAACTTTCTTAACCCATGAAGTTACCTGGCAGTAGATCATCTTAAAATATATATCATGTGGCAAGTCTACATCAATGAGTAGTTCTTTCAATCCCCAAGATTACCATAAATTATATACATTGCACTATGCAGATGGAGGTTAAAATCTTTAATACGCTGAAGCATCTCACCTTGCTAAAGTAAACACCTGCCTTGTTTTGATTAACAGGAAAGTGATCCAACCAATTTAGAGCAAACTTGGCCACTCTCCACTCAGCCAAACACTTACAAAACTTCAGTTAGTTTATCCTTCCAACATATTATGGAAATATTAGTATTTGCTGCTCTGAAAAATACTTTTGTTGGCATCTTCATTTCCCATCCCTATTCTAAGATAAACACTGACAGCTGATGGTATTCAGGAACATTGCCATATATTCCCTCAGAAATGGAATTCTGAAATATTGCTGTTATCCACCAGTTGGCATATTTACTAATTAGCACAAGATTGTTCAAATACACTCATTTCTCCCCCAAGGGAGAATCCCTCTGAAGAATTCTCATCTGATGCATCAGGGTCTCCTACTTACCACTTACCCACTCTCACAGTTTCTGATTTAATGGTTAACACAAGGAATCAAACAACTCTCCTAGGGAGCAAAGTCAAACTGTATCTCTTCAATTGCTATTTTTTCCAGACAAGCAATCTAAACAGCAATCATAGAGTTAATATTTGAATGTCTTTTCTAATAAAACCAGCTTCCAGTTTTTCAGTCTTTTGTGAAAGTTTAATAAAATAAATTTTGAATATCAATGGAGTACATTCTATTTTTCTTGGCATGTCTCTGCCTTGCTATGTCCTTCTATTGCAGGAGTCATGCCATAGGGAGAGCACTTTTCCACAGTCCATTGAAGTTGTGCCATAAGGGCTGGAGATGATTTGCTAAAATGCTCCAAAGGTATTCAAATTTCTTTAAAGAAGAAATTCAATTTATGTGCATTTATATTGCAGTGTCTGTCAGGAAGAAAGGTTATAATCACCAGCATATTTTAGATTTACATTTTCTTCTATACATGAGGTAATGGTATTAGAGGTAAACTATGAGGTTTAAAGTTGAATTCGATGTATGGTACTATTTTCATTGCTGCTAAAAGCATGTTTTTGAAGTTCTTGAGGAAAGCATATGTTAGCATATGTTACTGAAATATCAAGAACAGGATGCTGGGTGGCTTAGAGGATAAACCATTTGTCTTTCTTCTCTGCATTCTTGTATAAAGTACGGCTGGATTTCATGAGCAAAATGAATAGAGGATACTCAGCTCAAAGATTAGTTCACATCATGAAGCTGCAGCACCGTTTTGTTAAGTAGAGCTATCAGCTAGGCACAATTCTGAATTAACACGCAAGCTAAATGTGACTTTAGTTGTACCTCAGAGGAAGGGGAAAAAAAAAAGGCTTAGAATTTTGTGATATCACTTATATAACCCTCAGAAGAACAAATACTCATCAAAAATTAAAAGGAAACCCTGTCTCAACCATATTACTGTGGGAAGCAGTTCACGTCATTTTTCTCTGAAAATTTACTTCATTTAAATTTCCTGTGACTATATTAAATATTTAGATGTTGATATTTTCACCGACTAGAAAACATTATCACAATTCTTATCAAGTTGGAATCCTTTTGAGCATATGCTAAAGTTATCTGATAGTTAAATTGCCATGCTTATCTCATTTAGGACCCCACTAATTATAGCCCAAATATTTCAGTGGTGTATACCACGACTGATTTTGGAACTGTGGCAGACTATCCCCTTTTAAATAAACACTCATAGTTGGCTTGTAGATTTATTTTATAATTTCACTACTACCCCTGCAATCTCTATCAATAAGGAAGTGTCAAAGCTATTATGATGTTTTTTTGCATAGCAAGGTAATTGTATTTTAAGCCTACTTCCAAATGAATTCCTGATAGCTATCCAACTTGGTAAACAGTCATTTAAGTAACACTCTTCGGGGAAGCCTGCATGCACTCACACACACGGACTATTTGCTTCATAAATTTCAACAGATAAAGATCCTGTTTCATTTCTCACAGAATGTTTATTTTTAATATGTTATAACTAGATGCTGGGCTAGATAGGACAACAACAGATATTTGCTGAGTACCTGGACTGGCCTTAGTCAAGACTGGGCTTCAATCTTGCGGTCAGGTTCATGATCTCAAATGCCCCCCATGACTTTTCTGTAAGCAAAGGGTATCAAGATGCAGAAATACTTGGGGAAAAGCAACCTCAAGTGCGGGGGTTTTTTATTTGTGCAATTGTCCATGGTCTATCTATGTCTAAGCCTAATTCACTGAATCCATTTATCCTTGCCTTTCCCTCATAGGCATCTCCTGACAATCCAGCCTGGTGTAAAACACTGCCATAACATGAGATACTTTGGGATGTCCTCTCTGAGATTTTTGTGGAAAGTTTTGTACACATGCATGCACAAAACATTGTCCTTTGTGAAGTATGGAAATTTCACTTGGATGCATAAAGGTCCAGTTCCAACACAGGATATGAGCATCTCCAGAGGAGAGTAACCAGGAAATGGTTAATCAATTGATTGGGAGTTCTCCATTGACATAAATGGACGATGAAGGGAGCTCTTATTTTCAGTCTAGCATCCTATCCCAAGCATTCTTCATTACCATCTTCCCACCAACTAAAAAAATTCAACAAAACATCATCTACAAATATGACTAATGGTGAAACAAGCAGTATGTAACAAGTCTATTACTGAAGAAATAAGACACAGGAAAGATAAAATGAGGGTATACTCTGTTCATTGGACCATGTGACAAAAGTCACCATAAACCAGACAACTAAAGCAACTGAAATCAGCAGAACTACCTATAAACCAGGGTAGGAGACATGGGTGTTTCACACATTTGCAGTCTGAGCTTTGAATGTACCTCAGAGCGCTCAGTTTTGGAGGGCTTGTTCCAAATGTGCTGCATTCTGTCTCTGTCTAAATGGAAGTAATAGTTCAGTGATGCACGCATTAACATTTATTTAGGATCTGAGGACTTCTCTTCTCTTGTCCGTTCATACCTTCCAGTTATTTTCCAGAGCAGTCAAAGTCTGTTTTTCTTTTGTTTCTTCTCTGTCATGAAACCAGCCACCATTAAGGCAGCCAATAAACTGCACCTACCATAAAAGACTTTCATAAAAATAAAGCATAAATTTCCAAAAGTGTGTGCTTAGAGTCAAAGTTAAAAAATCAATCACCAAATTGTTACCAGATTGCTATTTACATTTGTGTTCACTCATCTGAAGGCCATTTGTTTAGCATCGGAAAATTGAAATATTGCACATGGTTTACCTTCTCTAGACTTCCTTAGGAACTCTTCCAACTTGCACTATATTTTGGTGCAACCAACATATACAGTAGTATTAATACACAACAGATAATAACATTCTTACTATGCTGTATTATCTGAGTGGCTTTTGTGCTCTTCCCATTGTTGTTAACAGTCATTGGAAGATATTGCCCAAACTATAGAAATATTAAAAATTAATCCATCCACTGGATAAAACTAGGCCTTTCCTGCATATTCCAGTCTCCAGTCTATACAGTGCACTACCAGCAGTGGTTAAAAAGAAAAAAAAAAAAAAAAAAAAGAAAGCTTCTGACAGCCCAGTTGTTGATAGCAGTACTTAATTCTTTGTACAGTTTTCCAAGAGAGTAATCGCAAAATGTATTTCCAGCAACAGAAAAGCCAACTTAACGGTTTCCCATCACCCCCAAGCTGATCTCTCCCATCCTGGGCAACAGCTCATTTACAAAACTCATCCATACATGGTGCTGAGGCCAAAGCTGCATCACTGAAATGATTCAAGTTAAAAACCAAGCATTTCACCACCAGAGGAAACACAGTGACACCCTACATGCGTTGGTAACATCAGCAGTGGTGATGTCACCAGCTGATGATCAGTGATGGTCAGGTTTTCTGAAGAGATCCACGTGCAAGGTGCTCAGCTGGCACATGCAGGTGACAGCAAGATGGAGCTCTATGAACACACTCCTGTGTAAAGGGGATTCGAAGCAGGAAGGGAAGGAAACTTGAAGCAACTATACAAAAGAAAAGTGAAAGAACAGAAAGGAGTAAGGACAGGACAGCATATATACTATAAGATAATAAATGTAATTTACAAGAACGCCACTGACCCTAGAATTTGATGCAGTTTTAAGTAAAATCAGATTGGTTTAATTCTCAGACTCACCATACTTACCTGTAACAAAAATAAAGACCATCTATACTTCCATATTGTAACCAGAACTGCTATTGTACCTAGTGCTGAATAATGAATACAAGCAGCAATAATCCCCTGCTAGGCTTCTCTGCGTTCCTTCCTATATATTGGCTGTAATGAGCATCTTTAATACTGCTAGGAATTAGGGCTGATTTTCAGCTGATAAGTGCAGAGATGCCCCTGAAACACAAGAAAGGAAAGAGTGGAGTGACAGACCCTGTGCCACTGCTGGCTGAGACTTTTCCAGTGAGATGTCTTTCATGAGAAAACACCAACTGGTAGAAAAAGAAGTGTTCTGTGGAACCATATAGATTTTAAACTAAAAGGACACCAAACTTTCTGGGTCCACCACAGGCCATGTGGTGTGCTCTGAGGCATGGCTCCAAGGACTTCCTTGCTCCAGGACAGCTCTCCACCCACCCATATGACATGGTAGGTGGGAAGGCCTCAGAGAGAGTAGGGAACGTGAAATTTTGGGCTCTTACTCAATGCCATGTGCAAGATACAGGTCTCAAGGATATCTGTTAAAGTGTTCAGCCCTCAGATGCCTCAAATTCAGTAAATACATGCCCCAAAGGCAGCCGTGAGCTAGGGGATTCCTGCAGCCACAGGAAGACCAAGAAGTGACTTGAAGCTGGGGTGGCTGAGCAGTCCCATTCATTTTGGGAAAGTTGTATTGATCATCTTTCTCTAAAATTATTTCTAACATGAAATGTCAAAATCTCTACATTTAATTCCAGCAAGAATTAAACCCCTTAGCATGTTCCTGTTTCCTCCAGCTATAGCTACTGAAAATGAAAACCACCAGGAGATGAGCTGTACCACTGGGAAAAGAAGGTTTCAGAGGCTTAGCAGGCTCATAAAGGTCTGGCCCATGCTCAGAGCTTTGGGGATGATGCTTTTGTCCATTTTTACAGGTTTTCCTGTTTCAGTGTTGTTGAGCTTTTCCCCCTCATAATACGAGCATGTGCTGAGCTAAACAGGCATAAACGCGCAGTATGGTGAGATGGTTAACCCCGGGACAGCTCCCTTCTGTTCACACTCATGGGTAGGCAGGCATTTGTACTGGTATGACTGGAGTGTCAGGAGCTCTGTACTCTTCCTGCCCTCACTCCATGAACGTGGGCACTGTTCACAGCCCAGATACTGCAGTCCAAGTTCTCTCCAAGGCCTGGCTCCACAACAAGACCTCATGAGCTAAAGAAGAAATGGAGAGCTATACCAGCACCATGAAGTGGGCTAGGGCAAAAGGGGGAGCGCAGGAAGGGGACTGGAGCCACGAAACCCTGGCCTACAGTCATCCTCAGGCCATCTGGTGTGAGGGCAGAGCAGGGCCTTGCCTCCTCACTCCTGACAGAGCCTGTCCTTACACTTCCATATGAGAACATATGTTATCAACATAATGCATACATTTTCTTTTGCTAAACAGGCACAGTATTTCTAGAGGCAAAAATTATATCCTCCCTTAACACTGGTACTAGTGTCTACAAGAAATACAAAGGCTGAGAAGTTTAGTTTATGTTTAAATCGGGTCAATTCACATCTTATAGCAACATCTAATATTCAAATTCCTTGAAGGCTCATTTACTTTCTGATGCCCAGTGCCATCACTCTGAGCAGTAGTTTCTCACATCCAGCAATCACCTCCTGCCCTTGTGCTCAGACCTGTGCTCTGTCAGCTCTCCAGGCACAGTGCAACCCAATCAGAACAGCAGTGCAGAAATGCTCCTGCTTCTGAAAAGGCAAATGGGAGTGGGGGGAGGTTATTCCTTTCCAAATCCTCATTTGCTTTGCCAGAACATTTAGGATGATGCTGTATGTATAAGGATGCAGCCTTATATTTCCACAAGGCTTTATAACACTTGAAGGGTCTGCCCAACTTAAGCCTCCTACAGGACACAGCATGTAAGCCCCTCCCAGATTGAGAGGAAACCGCAAAATAAATAATAGTAATAAATCTGTATGCTTGTCTGCTGTCCTAATCTACAAGACTTACATTCCAATTACTGATAAGTCTATGTGAAATCAAAAATGTAGGAAAAAATTTTAGGAGCCCAAAGAATTTTCCAAAGACAAATCAATTAAAAGACAGGCACATTTGAAATTCGAAACAGTCCTACGTGTTTGTATTCATTGAAAGATATTACATGAGAAATCACAACGACAGCCAGTTCAGGGAGTAGCACAGACACTTGTCTGAACTGTGTTTCATTGCATCCTTGCACGATACTTCAAAAAGTATGGTAATTTGCAAAAGTAATTTTGTAAAAGCTTCCATACATCTCCTGTTAAGAGCAATTTGGCTAGTATCTGTTGCTAGCTGTGAGCATGCTTTTAGATATTAGATGGATGAGTGCAGACTAGCAGGAGGAAAAAAAACCAGAGAGGATAAATACTTGGCAGTTCTCTAACAACTTTCACTAGAGGATCGCAAAGTGATTTACAAACATCAATTAATTAAGCCTCAAAAAGCCCCAGCGAGATAGGTAAGTATCATTACTCTCATTTCACTAATGCGTAAACTGAGACACCAAGAGAATAAGTCTTTCACCCAAGGTCACACAACAAGCAGCTGGCAGAGCCAGGGATAAAACCCAAGAATGCTGACTTACCTTGCTCCTTAACTACTAGACCATTATATCTCTCTTAAAACAGTTTAAAGCTTCTCTTGCACTTGATATTAGCAAATGCAATGTCCTGCAAACCCAGTGAAGTTTCCTTCTAAGTCTGGAATCACAAGTCAGAAGACCTCAATGGTGCCAGGACACACATTACTCCTGCTGCGTAACACACGAAGGTTCTTAACCCCTTGATTCTCAGTTGCTATTGCCCAGTCCCAGACTGATAATAGGGTCAAAGATTGAAGATAGAATGAAAAAAAAAACCCCCACCTCAAACCACCAAGCCCCACAAAACCCCCAGGTTTCAAGGCTGGAAGCATGACTGGTACTGATGATTTCTGTGCTCTGGCCCTGAGACATGCTGCACTGACCATAATGTAGCATCATTTGGCCATGACCAAAAATATCACTTGCTTTTTACTGTGTCTCAGCTGAGGAAGTGGTCAGATTCAGAGACAGCACTTTTCAGGCTAGGCAGTATATACACATGGATACAGAGACTTATGCCATACAGAATAAAAGCCAGAATGGTCATGTTGATAGCACTAGGTAACACCATACACTTGTAAAGCAGCACAGGTTTCTGTTTTAAACCATCAATACTTAAAAAAAAACCACCAACTTTTGATGCCTAGGATTACTGCTGAATATATTACCAGAGATCAGTTTACAAGAGTTTAGGGCATTACTTAAAAAATTTGAATAGTGCCTAGAAATAGGTATTCACAATATATAATATATGCTCAATATGGCTGCACCAGGACAAAGACACTGTATAAAATATTTTAGAAAACACCTGACCGCAGTATCAACAGAAATAAACTCCCAGCAAACAAACAGCTCTGAATAGATTTGTTTCTTCTCTGAACAGATTTGTTTATCTACATACATATATTTAAATATGTAGACAACCAACAATGACCCCTCAAAGACAAACAGATAAAGGATAGAAAACCTTTGTACTGTTGCCCAATAATCTTCAAATTCAGATGGACCAGTGGAGAAAACAAGTGCCAAACCTCTGAAGTACTCATACAAAAGTGCTCTGTTTGGTAATAAAGGTAACTATTTGGCTGCTGAGATTTGGCAGCTGACTACTGAAAAAAAAAAAAACCAACAAAAAAACCCCAGCACAACAGTCACGGAGCTACCTGCTGGATGGTCATGTGGCCAGGAAACAGTTTGTTGTCCACTGACCATGGATATCGCAAAAAAAGCCACATTGTCCATTTAGCTATTTAAAATGGAAAACAAATCACTGAAGAAAATACTTGCTGTTTGCCTATCTTGCTTTCCCATGAAGAGAACTGCAAGGACTGGCAGAGGAGAGGTATCTTCTTACATGTGAATCCATCGTTACAAACAGATTCTCTCGCCAGAAAGGGTGGTTCTCTTTTCAATGAGCAGAGTTAGATAAGGGACCCTGTGATTTTGCTGCTGAGGAAGGCCCCTCGTGACTGCTTTAGCATCACTTGAGTAACGGCTCTGGAAGCTGAACTGAAAAGATTGCAGGAGTTACATTCTCCCAGACCTTCTGTGAAGTGAGACCCTACAGGGGAATAGGACACAGTGTCTTCCTGCGCTGCCCCAGGGACCACGCTGCCCTCATATCCTTCACCTCTTGCAACAGCCTAATGATTTAATCACACTGGTACTTATAATTACAGTGAAGAACTAATCAAAACCCATTCTTGGTTACTTGCAGGTGAACTATCAGGCTGTGGATTAACCACTTTCTCATTAATCCAATGTTCTGCCTGGGGAGCAAACACCACTTGCTCCACTCTACAGAAATGCACATATAGGCAAATGTACAAAATCTGTCCTTAGAGACTAATTTACATAGGTTTTACAATATAGGAAGCTTTGCTTTGCCCCACTCCTGCCCCAGCTCACAGATGACTGACAGAAGATAGACAGACAGAAGGAAGACAACATTCTCCCTCTTCCCTCTGTGCACCATCATTTCTATTCCTTACAGTCAATGCCATAAACTGCAAACCCAATCTGCTAGACTAGCACATCTATAATAAGAGAAACATGAGAAACAACTAAAATTCAGACAGACTACTTTTATCTACATTTTCTACATTTATCCATTCATGTGTAAAGTAATATTAGTAAAGCTGTTGCTTTTTTAAAGCAATTGGTTAATGTATTTATGTGCAAAAAAGGATATATGCGGTATGCTCAGCTATTGCAAATAATTATGGGGTGCTCCCAAAGAAAGAATTTAAATTATTTATTCAAGATTCCATATTAAATCATGTAATAAAATAGCATTCCTACACAGAAAATAGATTTACTGATTTACTGCATACAGATGTGCTAAAAGCAAAACATCTGCACATGAAATATCAATACCGTGATATTTTATCTACTTTGTGCAGATAAGGCAACCAACTAATTGCTTTCTGAAAAATTCAGGGCAGAAATTTAATGCACCAAATATTTATGAGTTAAAAAGAAATGTAGTAATTAGAGAATCCTGTATCACTTCCATTTGTACATAGTATACTGGGTGTACGCACATGCCATCAGACCTCAAGTTATGCTTTGTAGATTGATGAAGTCTGACTCAAACAATATGTCACAACAGGAGCCTGACAACTGAAAGCATGCTTAATGTAAAGTCATGAAGACTTTGAAAAGAATGCTAGATTTTTAGCCAGTTAATGGTTTGAGCAGTAGGCTCTTTTTACTGCTACTGAAATTAAATACTTCAGTAAACCCCTCGTCATTTACAGATGTCCTTCTATATCAAAATCATGCACCACTTTTTCTTCTTTTACAAAATCAGATGAAACAGAGCTGGATCTTTTACTTCTTCCTAACTGACTGCAATTAGTAGATAGACATTATTGAACAGGACTACTGAATAATTTTCTCCCAGGTCTAATCTGTTTCGCAGTTTTCTGAGTAAAAAATGTAAACTAACCACCTTAACAAACAACTCCATTTATTACTTTTGGTAGAAACGTTCACAATATCTTGTAATGTGTATGCTTTTTGTTTCTATCTGTCTACCAGACACTGAAGTCATTTAGGACATTTATTAAAATGCATTCAGGTACTCTTGAGCATGATGTTAATTCTGAATTTATGCTTCCGTAGAGCACTAGGTATAACACTATAATGACACTTCTTTAATACTTTATCCATGTACAAAATTGTTGGCTGTAAAAGATTCAAGGAATATAGATAGAGGTTGAGTTGTGTTGAAAAAAAAATCTTATAAACATAAGAAATCTATTGAAATTTGGGGAAAAATATTCTTTCTTATTTTTAAATATATGGGACTCAGGAGAGATGGAGAAATTTGATTATCAAATGTCATTTTAAGTCTTCTTAAACTTTAGAGACTAAGTATCTATGAGGATGAGTTTTGTACTGTAGGAAGGGATTTTAAAATTAAAAAATTGTGCTACATTTTATCCTAAGATGTTGTCTTAAATATTTGATGGATGCAGGTGCCCGACTCTACAGCTTACATGACACATTTGATCTTCTCAGATAACAATACTACTGTCCTCATTTTTATTTAATAAATCCTCTGTCAAAATAAAGAAAAGAATCGTTTCTGAGTAGAGTGTGTATAATTTGAAGGAATAGGCAAATTGTGATGCTTGGGCAGCTTTTACTGTACCTAAACAAGACACCATACCAAAGCTCAGCTGTCTGTAGGAAGGATGGATACAAAGGCACTAACGTGGTTTATGATCAGTGTAGAAAAGACAATGGAAAAGTATACCAGATCTATCTGGTCTATAGCACCAACCTGGAAACCAGCCTCACTAGACAAATTTCCCTAAGGAATATTCCACCTAGTCATCAAAGGGAGGGCTGAGGAGAGTTGCTTTTTCCCCATTATATTTAAGAAAGGTATTGCATTTCAAGCCATTTAAGGGGGAGGTGGCCTTTCAAATTGGATATTGGAACCGTTATTTCAACAGCCTGAATTATCAGCTCTTTAACTCTACTTTTTCCACATGTCCACATCCATGTAGTCGGACTTCTACTAAAAAAAAAAAAAAAAAAAAAAAGAAACTAAAAAGGAAAGCCTTCTAAAAGATCCTCATGCCAGAAACTGTGAATTTGTTGGCTGTATATTATCAGAGGCAGTTTCCACATGCCTCTCCAGGCCTTCGAAACTTCATGGTACATCTATCTCCCTGTAACAACATTTACAGATGGCCTTTTTCTGGCATGTACAAGGTGCCTGGACTTATGCTACTAGCATAGAAAACTGTTTGAAATCTTCCCTGGCCTCTATATAAGAGCATATATAAAAGAAAAATTAATATTTTCTATCTTTCTTATTTTGCAAACCATTAGATATATTACGAATCAAATGAACATATAAATACATTTAGTATTAAAAATGTATGTTGAATGCTCCTACATTAAGAAACTAAGTAACCAGCAACATCAATATTATATTGTACATAATTCAACAAAACAATAGCTAAAGAAATTCAGGATTTTATTTTGCTGCATGGAATAATTAATGTCTCAATTTTTTTCAAATGAGACACTTTGTCAATGTTGCTGCTGTTTAACAGTACTTGTGGTTTGGGAACCAGCTTTTATCACAGCTGAAATCAGCTGAGAATTTGA
Source organism: Athene noctua (assembly GCF_965140245.1). Classification (NCBI taxonomy): domain Eukaryota; kingdom Metazoa; phylum Chordata; class Aves; order Strigiformes; family Strigidae; genus Athene; species Athene noctua. The sequence goes on from NC_134045.1 coordinate 9,378,271, forward strand.
AAGGGGAATAAAGACAGACAAAGGTCTAATTTCCAAATCTGTTTGGGGATGTGATGTTCATTTGAGGACAGTGGAACAAGTGCAGTGCTACAGGTGAGCTGAAGAAGGGGAGCAGAAAGTGGCTATAAACCAACTACCAGCTAAAACCGGCTTGTTCGGGACTTGATTCAGGCTTTAAAAGCACAGACCCAGACAAACAACTTAATTTGAGCATATAAACTGCCAGGACTAAGAATGGCAAGGTAAGAGCGAACAAACCTTTTCTGCTATCTCCTGGAGCCTTGTTGTATTCCAGTTTTTCATTCTTGAAACTCAAAGCCTTTCCTCCATGGTACTCCTCCAGTTTGAGGAGAGGTTTCTGTTCTGCAGTGCTATCCACACGTACAATCCACACCTGTCTTTGTAAAGATCTGTGCACAATCCATGGGCTATACTGCTGAAAACAGTTCTGTATCCTTTTCCTTTCTTTTTGCCCATAATTGCAGTTGCCCATTGTATCTTAAACTGGGCTTTAAAAGTAAAAAAAAAATAAATTTAAAAAAAAAATATAGCAAAACAGCAACCAGAACCTTGACAATTTTCTACAGAGTATCTAATGATTCTATTGATTAAATTCTTAAGCTTGGAAATGAGAAGGTTGCTCTAAATCACTCACTAGATGCTCAAGAAAACCCCACAAACAAGCAAACATGTACAAGAAAGCTCAACTCGCATCTTCTGGAAATTGCTACATTTACCATAGCAATGTGCCCAGTTAAAACTCGCTCTCATGAGGGATCTGATCACTCAGATCCTCTGACATAGCAGAATTCCAGGGTCACTACTGTTCAGCATTAGAAGCAAGAGAGTTGCAACCACACTGGCTGTGGCTGCAGTGAACCACCCAGGTCATGGTAAAGCACCCAGGAGTTACCAGGTCAGTGAAAATACCATCCTTTCTGTTACTGAGGAACAGCTCACTGAGTGTCTCAGCCTGCAAGTCTCATACCTCCCTGTAACTCTTTAGCCTGTTGCTTTGTAAGTATTAAATTATTTTGCAATGCCTGCCCTTCTTTTTGAAATGCTCATGGAGCATCCAGTCCCTCACAAAGGCCAGGTGTGCTGTCGCTGTTTTATTCATTGCACTGTTGCAACTGTTTTCAGAAAGCAAAGGTAAATGCTTGCAAAGTTTTTACTTAGCATCCATTTTGTTGTCACCTCTATTAAGCATGAATTGCGGCAATTAATACAAGTAAGTAGAAACAAATCTTTCGGTAACAGAGCTTTGCAAAGCCTTGTCCATTTAAGTGTTTCCATCTAATCACCCCATGAAATCCTTCTCTGTCCCCATACACATTGAAGTAAATCAATTCTAAAGAGAACTAAGAACATAGAGCTCAAAAGAAAATGCTTGGGTATAAATTATCTCATTTACCCTCTCTCCTAGGACTACTGTTGCCCACTATTTAAAATTATGACTCTTTATATTCTTCTCTTCCTTTTTATCTGCTTCAGATATACCAGGCCAGTTTCTGCACAATCCAAGTTAGAAAGTATTTTTGGACAAGATGGGTTATGTTGCATAACCCTTGCGTAAGAATGAGGGTTTCCATCACTAGGAAAGAAGCATAACATGTACTCATTCCCGGAGACAAACTGTGCCATGTCCTCCATCGCCACAGCACTGAGCAGACATAGAAGAGTTACAAGGACATTTGCAAATCCAGGTCCCATATTTTGTGCTATGTTGTGCTACGTGAAGGATGGTGGTACAAGAAATCTTTCTGAAAGAGGATTCTGTCCATTTATTGAACAGACATTCAGATGCATTCAAATTGCTTTCGTTTCAATTTTGCTAATGTGTGCTCTCACATCAGAGGAGTAGATGTCTTCTTACAGAACATTTATGTTTCATTAGAAAACAAATACTGCCAAGTGTGGCCTGTGCTACATGTGACTAAAAATCACTCCTAACCTTGAAGTAGCGTTCTGCAATTCCACGTGGTGAGAAAGGTTTGATGACAGGGCACAAGTACTCTGATAGCTGGGCAGTGGATTTAAACAAACCTTGAGAAAGATCTGGGAGACCTTCATCACACTTCATTGGAAAACAATTCCCAAACTTAAAACCCATAACAGGATCTAAGATTTGGGAATCTGAAAAGCCTTATTCTTTAATACGTGTTTTAAAGAAATACTAGCAAATGTTTGGCTACAGTCAGATTCTGAAAACCCCGGCCATATCTCCCAGCTGTAAATTGTTTTGTTGCAAACTGTGAAAGAATATATAGTCTTTCATTTATCTTTATTATTTCAGAAACTGAAAAAAAAATCATCTGTCACAGATTGTGATGGTGTTATCCATTGTATGTAGGTGTACAACTACACATGTGTATACATGTAAAGAAAAACAGATAAAATTGAGTAGGTGTGTAAGCCTGTAAGTACTTCTGCAATAAAGACAGAAAAAATGTCAACAAACCCTACTTTAACTGAAATAAACTGCCAAAATAAAACATGTAATATAGGGCTGCAGACCAACTCCTCTTTTTTTGCCATGTTCCAGGAATCTTTCCCTGGCAGCCCATTACATTTCTTTCTGTTTAGTTCTGTCCATGTTCTCAAACTTGGGTAAGTCTTGCCAAGGGAAATGTAATGACACTGATTTTATTTAATGTTGTTGATCAGTGTTTAAAAAACATTTTTCTTTTAAACTCCTCTAGCTCCTATTTCAAGCCTTTTTTATGGCTATTGCATTTCAATCATTTTAAGAATATGGATGGAGGTAAAATAGCAAAAACATAAGAAATTGCTCAGTTCAGCAGCACAATTAATGCAGTCATCACTGGCAGGCTGGAAGAAGACAATCAACAATCAATGGCTGGAAGGTGACCTGGCATCACAGTTTTCTGCCATAGCAATCAATATTCTCACAGCGGACGGGCTACTCTAGATATGTGATGTTTCATCTCAATGGCTTTTATTCTTGTACAAATACTTTAAATAAATAGCACAAGAACACCACCTAGGGCTACATTAAATTACATCCATATGATGCAAAGGTGAAAGGTAGAATTTGCCCTTCTGTCCAAAATGAGATACTTTAAAAAGGAAAAAGGGAACTTATCACTAAAGTCTTATTTACACACTCTGCAAGTTTGCATTATGTTGTTTTCACATTATCAGAAAACATTTCCAGTTTAGTAGAATCTCACCTTAGTATAAAGGCCAATTCTTACAATTTATTTAGTTTCCAACTTAGACTTTACAGAACACTGATTCTATTTACTTGTTATTTTAATAACAACAAAACCAGTCCCAAAGCAAGTACTATTTGTCTGGGACATTTTTTTTTTCCTTGAGAAAACACTGTATAATGCCCTAAAAAATTATATCCGATAAATATTAAAAAAAAATCATAAAGAAAGCTTTATATTCCATCCTTTTTTTTTCTGATATGCAAACAGATTGGAAAATCACTGTGCAGTTGTTCTGAGATAGAAAATAATGCAAAACTATTGACAAACACTTGGTCTGGGATGTAGTTGACTAGTAATATTACTTCTGTGTGGAACAATTTAGTCAGGAGTTCATTGGGCAGATCCTTCTCAAAGACAGTTCTTCATTTTTTTCCATATATGCAAGGTTTTCCACAGCATTAGCAACATATCTTTCATCTCTACACCAAGACTAGCTTCTACAGAAGCTTGTGGGAGTCTTTCCATCAGCAGACAAAGACAGAACTGTGAGCACTCTGTTAATTTGAGACAGGCTAAGAAAATCCCCTTATAACTCTGAAAAAAAAAAGTTCCAGTAAGATAGTAACTAACTTCCATGCCAGCCACAATATTATCCAGATATGTCCAAAATAAAAGCAATAAGATAAAATTCTTAACAAAGACTGTGCTTGTAAGGAACAGTAACACACTGTTTAATGATATGAAATCAAATATATGAATGGTAGTGCATGACCTCACAATAACTGCTTGAAATACACTTTTAATTATCTGAACAAATGCATCTTAGTAGCTCCTTATGGTACACAGATTGCAGGATAGTTAGGCACCTTCTTCAAAGCCCTGACCATGGGGTGACCCTGATCACAGAAAGATTTGTCCCCAAGGTTGAACACTACCGTGCTAGAAGGCCTGAGAGGAGCAGCTCATTGCTTCCCCATGCACAGATTACATGTGGAATTGCAGACAGGTGGCATGAGTTGTGGAATTATTTTCAGATTTGTTTTGTGGTGGTTATGTTTGTAGCAAATACTGAAAATATTATACTAAGTACTGAAAGCATGTCCTTGGTCCCCAGGGATAGACAAGTACATTTTATAATCAAATTACTATATGCTTCTGGCCCTTAATTTAAGAAGCTACACCAGTATACACTTACATCCTTACAGAAGGGTGTATGTAAGGATATGCTTAAGAATAAGCACATGCCTAGATTTTTTTGTATAACCAGAATCTGGGATAAGACCAAAATAAATAATTTGGATACATGCTATCTTTAGAAGGACAGCGAATCTCATCCAAACTAAAAATCCTCTAGACGATAAACTTCCAATACTAGGCAAATGCCCTCAAATTATGCCCCAGTCCTGTACCAATTCATTCAAAGAGCTTTAGCAGAAAAAGAAAAACAAAGGTTAAAAGCCACAGACATGGAAGTATATACTCCAGTAACATTCTTTGTCTTACAGTAGTTAATATTACCTTCCTTTGGCTCAAGAAAAAAATCATATTAAAATTGCTTTGGTAGTGAAAGGTAAAATACCTATTGAAAGAACAGAACATTTTTTCCTATGATTAATAGGAGTGGTTTTTTAATTATAAAGAAGGTTCATCACCAAGCTTTCTTGTTGCTAGAGTCTATTAAAGAACCTTAAAGTTGCTGAGCGATGCACTTTTAAAAGCCAATAAGCATATACAAGACTAAGGCCTGGTTTTAAATGCACAGAGGTAAATTATTAAATGTAACCATTCATTTGCTGTCAGTTTTAATATTCTCAACTTGATATACTTTTGATGACTTCTTGGCTTGCATTCTTGAATACTTGACTTGTATTCCTGAGAACAATAGCCTTTGACTCATAACACTCAAAATGAAGAATGGCAACTAAAGTTTTAGTTCATCTAAGCATGTCAGTAGTCTTACCAACTTTGATTGAACTACTTACATGTTTAAAGTTGTGCAGATGCTTTAGTAATTAGCTCAATTGGGCACAAAACCCAATAAGTATAGTTAAATTTCCTCACGTTCCTTTATATAGAAATCAAGGCATAACAATTTTTAATGAACATCAGAGAACTGTGTCAGCATTGTTCTAGGAGAACTACAGATTTGTACAGTTTAGATATGTTCTAATTTAAAGATTTCCACAATAGGGAATTAAAAAGACCTGAATTCTAATTCCTTTAATGGCAGATCACTTGATAACACTGCCATCTCAAGCAGTTCTATTTTAAAATGCATGGTAGTGCAGACAAATACTTTTTGAAGGAAAAGTGTTTAACATTATCTCTTAACTTTGTCTAATTAGCTGAATACTGTGTTTTTTCACCCTGCAGCTCTTAAAAAGCTGATCTAATTTCACAATGAACACTTAATGCCATTATATTTGGAAACAGTTGCATTTGCCAACTCTTGTGCAATCACCATTCATCCTGCTGCACTCATCCCTTGCTTCTGTTTCCTTGGGAAGGATTCCCTTCTTTCTGCCTAGATAAGCTCCTTCCATTAAAACTGCTTTGCTGATTCAAAAAAAAAAAAAAAAAAAGGTCAGAAAAGTTTCTCTGTGGATGTATGCAGATATTCTCATATCACTACATACTAGCTCCTTTTCAAAGGGAGGATATGTTTGCCCTCCACATGTACGCTCCATCTCTTCCATCCTTGGAAGCTCTTCAACAGCACTGAAATTCAGATTTAGAGGAAATTCCATTCTCACCACATGTCCCTTTGCAACTGCTGAATCACAGAATCACCCAGAACAGATGGAGTAGGAAGGAACCTCTGAAAATCTAGTCCAACCTGCCCTGTTCAAGCAGGATCAGCTGGAGCTGGGTGCCCAGGACTATCTCCAGTCAGCTTTTGAATATCTCCAAGGGTGGAGAGTCCACAACCTTGCTGGGCAACCTGTTCCAGTGTTCAGTCATGCTTTTGGTAAAAAAGGTTTCCTTATGTTTAAATAGAATGTCCTGTATTTCAGTCTATGCCCATTGTATCTTGTCTTTTCACTGGACACCACTATGAAGAGCCTGGCTCTCCATCTTCTTTACTCCCCATGTCATCAGGTATTTATTCACACTGATGAGGTCCTCCTGAGCCTTCTCTTCTCAAGGCTGAAAAATCCCACCTCTCTCAGCCTCTCCTCATATGACAAATGCTCCAAACTCTTCATCATCTTTGTAGCCTCTTTCTGGACTTACTCCAAAATGCCCATGTCTCTTGTACTACTACTACTTCTGTGCCCAGAACTGGACATAGCACTCCAGATGTGGTCTTGCCACTGCTGAGCAGAAGGGGAACACAAGTCCTTACCACTACCTGAGAAAAAAGTTTATCCTTCACAAAAACCAGCCCACCACTTGAGTCCTAGACTGTGAGGACACATTCCTTCCAAGTCCAGCTCCATTAGCAGACAGATGACTAACCCTAACTGCCTGTGACCACTTCCCTAGAAGAGGATGCAGACACTTGATAGAGCTCAGGCAAAATGAGCAGGACTTGCTTACACAGTTTACATGGCTGGTCTACGCCAATCCAGCTATGCTCACGTGACATGCACCAAGCCTCCTGGCAGACCAGCAAAGGTGGTAATGCCTGGGAATGGACAGGGAATGGGAACCCACACCTGGGAGCAGTAGCTTCTTTCAGCGAAGCAGCTAGATTGTGAAGAGGAGTTCTCTCCACAAGTTAACTCATCAGTTATTTTGAGCAGACTTTCTGAATAGTGACCAACTTCACCTGATGATATGTTCTCATTGCCCCCAAGCCAGGAAAGCTGAGTTTGGCAGCACTGGCAATACTGCTGCACATCTCTGAAAATACATCTGTAGTGACATGCATGACTGGGACTGCCTGAGATGAAATACTAATAGAAATGATTAATCATGACAGCTATTGAGCGTTTCACCAGTTAGGAGGATAAATACATTATACAGTAAAAGGAGACACTTCTTCAACCTTTCTTTGACTCTATTACTGCAGAGGGAGAGCAGCTCCCAGCTGGAGAAAGGGGCCCTCAGCACCTATAAACTGCCCAAGACATGTCTGCATACATTTTAGACAAACATTTCTTCGAAGCCAGACAATTGTTTTTCTTCCATTTTCATTTTCCATTTGCTTGCTCAACCTCTGCAGTCCCTTTGTTGCCTGGTAATAGGTGAGATAGGCAAATATGGGCTTTGGGCACTGGAACGAAAGGGCCTTTCATGTTGTCGGCACCACAGAATGAACAAGCGGTGTAAGCCCTCTCTGCAGTTTACATACTGTAGTGGCCTGCTATAGAAACTATGTAATTTGGTTTGCTTTGTTATTTGATAAACGGCAAGGAAAGCTTTGTAGCATGTTGACTGACCCTACTTGTAAGGTCATAGGCCAGCGCTGGAGTGAGAGGACACAGCCGTCTGCATGGTCCCAGCATGCCTCGAGATTGCCTGGGAGAAAGCAGGCTTTATTAGAGGTACAAAGAACTTGCAGTGAAGAGCAGCAGCTCTTAATCAGGAAAAAATACTGGGGGTATTTTCAACAAAAAGATACGAAGAAGTCTTAATGTGTAATGTAGCATATGGCACAATATAGAACAGTCAGTCATAAATAATACTACCTACTTACAAATCTACAGTCTAGCCCATCATGGATTGCCCCTTTTTTGACCTAGCACTACACGCTTTTTCACTCTGGACAGGCCTGTTCAAAACATGAGTTGTAAAACTGACTCTATATTTGAGAAAAATATATTTGAGTGACAGATATGTTCACTTTATTAGACTGTTACTTGCAGCAACATCCAAGGAAGAATGAAGAAAGAGAGTATGGAAAAGATGCAAGTCAGCCTGTTTGTATCAGCTTTTACCTCCAAGAGCCACTTGTGACACAGATTTATTAAGAAGAGACTATGACCAACATTGGCTCTGAACAAGGGGAATTTCTGGACCCCAGTTGGTTGAAGCATGGAGATGTAAGACAAAAAGAATTTTAGTCAACAATTTCCATCCTTATGTTTTTCCCCTGCTCTCACTCCCCTCACACACCTGTGGGATCACAAATTAAGACCTAACCCTATCAGATCTGAATTGTCTGATATGTATTTTAAAAAGCTTATAAAACATAGCAAGGATGAGGTTGCACAGTGTCAGTGTGCTGGAGCACAGCAAGCAGGCTGGGTAGAAACAATGTGAAACAGGTCTGTCCAACCTAGTACTAAAGAAAGATTTTGAATTGGAGTACAATTACAGTACAAGCTGCTGTATTTTTATATATAGCAATTTTTCCCTGTGGAAGTATCTGACAACTCTAGTTCAAAGCCCTATATTTCACACGTACAGTTATATCTGTCCTACTGCTGAGAACACACTGACACCATCGAGGACCTGACTCCAAAGACATTCCATGGAGATACCAAGCCAATGGGAGTAGCTACTGTATAAGAAAAGTTTGGGCCTCCACTGTGGAATATACAGGGCAAAAATTCAGTTTTCTTTTTCTTCAGTGCTTTCTGATATACAGTTAACTTAATATTCTGAGCTGAGTACAGATTATTGACTTGTACCATCTACCACCCAAGAACTGCAAATCCAAACTTCCTCTATAATGAAGGGTGGGAAGTTTCCAGAGGTAGCAGAGGAATTGGGTGGACCCTGAGCCACAAGAGCTCCGACCAGCTGGGGAGATGCTGATCATACGCAGCTCCAGCTCGAGGAGTAGGTTCAGCACTCCAGATGAACCTGTTGCCAAATAACAGATGTGTGACAAAAGAATAAAAATCAGTGTGTGGGAAGCCTGCACATTAAAGCTGGAATTTACACCTACCATTTTCATAGCAGATACAAGGCAGATGACACTTAATACAAACTGAGATCCCTCTTCTGAATTACTTGGCTTGCTTCTTATTTATTTTACTTTATTCTGTACCAGCTCAATTTTTGTGAGCCAGGGAGAAGCACTAAGTGGAAATTCCTTGTTAATCACTTTATCAGAGCTAGACTACAGAGGGAATCTTACCAAGAATCTCTTAAAACACAGAGCAAGGGCTGAATTAGCTGAGGAAAACTCACCTGGAAGCAAGCTGTTACAAAGGAGGCACCGAAGTTTGACAGGCAAGGGATGAAACTTAATTGAAACTAGAGGGGGGAAGAAAGGAAGAAATCAAATGTTATTTGTGAACATACAAAACATAAATAACTAAAAATATGAAATATTTATTAATTTTGGCTGTGAGGTCTTATTTGGAAATGTTTTAGTGCTCTTCCTCTGCCCCCAGTGCTTTTTCTGAGAAGGGAGAAAAAGTGCAATACTTCAAAGGTTGTGAATCAGGAATGGGAGAAAAACTGGGGAGGGTAATTCATGTACCTCTGGTCTTTCTTTCATTCTCCAACTCATTCCATCTGAGTCTTGGATTTACTCAGGTTGAAAAGCCAACGCACACAGACTCAGAAGTGATTGGACTATTCTCACTCCAAGTGACAGTTAACTCTCATTATTAGGACACCGTATTTGGGGTAACTTGGGGCTCTCTTCTCAGGCTTTGAAAGCCTCCCTCTTTTGGGCATCAGGAGAGGATGCATTACCAGTAGGAGGTGTGGGTGTATCCTTATCCTCTCTTCAGGGGTCAGGCTGCTCACATCATAGCTGCGTTGTAAAATGCTTTAAAAAGATGCAGTATATATGCATATAAGCCCTCCTTTAGTTACTACAGAAGGATTCAGCCTACTCCTAGCCTCTTTGAGGTGTCAGGCTTACTGAATTATTGAGCTTTTGTGCTCCTTTGAGCATGCTTTCAAAACAGGTGCTAGCTAGTCTTTAAGCATATGCAGGTATGGATTCCCTATATTAAGCAATACTCGTTGCACTATCTGAGTTCTGTTGATTGCAACTCCACTATCCTCCCTTTAATCATCGCCATAAAAACTTTCCGAAAAAATAAAGTCAATCTGGATTTTTTTTCCCCTTTTGTCCGATGCTAACTTTGTTACACAAATTATTTTACCATTTTCTCCCTAACCAGGTAGGCTACAAATTTCTGTGTGTGTATTTTAAATGAAATCTTAAAGCTGAGGTTCAAGAAAACCACCAGATATAAGACACAGGGAAACTCATGGAAGTTGGCAAAGCTGGAATCTTCATCCTAAAAGCGCATTGTAAATGTTAAGTAATCACTGCAATATCCACCTGAGTAAATAGTATTATCTTCATGTAGTGGGAATGGGCTAAAACCAGAAAGGGATGTGTGTACTACTGAGCCAGGCAGTGCTGTCTGACTCCTGCTGACTGCAGTGAGCCCAGAATTTCACTCCCTTGCAATGCTCTGCAGAGCTGAGCCTAATGTAAATTCAAAACTGAACAAGTCATCAAACTACTGTATAACTTCACACAGTGACACATTTGCTAAGGTGTTTAAAGTTTCTCTTCTATTAAATACCATAGTTATTCATGCCAACCTGCTTATTCACCTAAACCTATCCTCCTTTTAAGCTTTCTTTCCCTTGAGAACACTAAACACTCTTACGTGACCAAATCTTTAAGTTAAATAAAGAATTGCAAATGCTTGTCTTCCAAAGGAAATGCTGTACAGATCCAGTGCAGCGAGGGAACTACATTAACAGGATCCTGACAAAAGAGAACAGCTTAAAGCAATACAGATAGGACAAAATAAGAAGGTATTCAAGAGTCCTCTGTCCCTCCTTAAACATCCTAAAATATTCTAAAGTGCATTTAAAAAAGAAAATTCTCTTTATTTCCCTCATGATGAACTAACACTTTCAGCATTTTGGTATGGATGTACCACATAAGTAAGGTCCCCAGCCAAAGGTTTAAGGAATAAGGTAGTGCTGTAGGATCTTTCAAAACTGCTCCCAGCTTCAGGCAGTAGAACAGATAAAGCTAAAGTCACCAAAGGACAACAAAGTTATGAATGTAGCCTACAACATTTTTGTGATGGAGACTCCTACTAGCACACTAGAGACAGCAGAATCCCTTTATATCCACCAGAATACTTGCTTTAGCTGCTCCATCAGAAGGGTAAAAGAAAAGTTGGGTGTGTAGAATTAAAAATACATGTCTGGGTGTAGATAGGTAGCTGGGCTTCCTGCCACTGAGTGCAGACCCACTGGTCAGATATTCATCCAGGCCATCCTCTGCACCCCAAATCAAATCAACACAGAGACATTCCAGCCTGAAACAAAGAAAATTGCTGCTTATTACCCCAAGGCTACTTACAGATCATTTCAAAAAGGAAGCTCCTTCCCCAACAGTGTCCTCATGCAGTATGTCTGCCTGTCATCCAGGCCAAAAGAAGGGGCCATCTCAATGTGCCTATTGTGGAGGGTGCAGGCCAACACCCCCCCGAGGGATGGGGGTCACACAGCTGGCAGGGCAAAGCTCATCCCATGGTACAAGGTGACAAGGTGGAGCCATGGCCAGGCCAGGAGATCAGCTGAGTAGTTGGGTTCTGATCAGCAGCCCATGGCCAGTCAGGGGCACAGCTGAGCTAGAGTCCAGCACTCCTGCAGCAAAGCTCCAGCAGGACTGACCGCCCAAGGCTGAGCTGAACCAGGGCACCTGGACTGGGGGTCTGGAGAGAACCCAGATGGGGCTGGTCAGGGCCATCAAGACCTCTGAGTGCCCTCAGGGCCCTGACAGCACCATCCCTTTTATCCCAGCTATAACAGCCCCCAATCTTTCCTTCTGCAGACCAGAGGAAAGGAAATAAGCTATATACTTCCACTGGGAATAGTCTGTGCTCATTTTATAACAAGAGATGGAAATTTTGAACACATCCTTTAGCCAGGCAATGCCATCCATGGTCTAGCGTTCAAACCTGAAAATAACTAAGGAAGATAAGTAAGGAATTAATTCTGGATTAAGGTAGGATGTGAATTTAATTTGCTATGGCATTGCAAAGCAACTGAACTTTGTTAGAAATAAAAGGGCCTTTAATGTCTAGTCACTGGCTGCAAGTGAGAGAGGTTATGAGGTAATGGGTGTCTCCCCTGTGCTGCTCACCTCCATGGAGCCCTCAGGCTGCTCCATCATCTGCTCTCTCAAAGCCATTGATATAGGAAAATAAAAAGTGTTTAAATAGAACCAGATAATCCTGACAAAATACAACTAAGAAATGTGCACTGTTGCGTCAGGAGATATGACAGACACTGACCTTTAGTAAGGTGAGTGTGTGTGAAGCTCCTGAACCTTCTAACCCTGCTCAGCTCAGGCAGGATGGCACAGCTGGCTCTGCCCAGCTGTGTCCCCTGAATTTCACAACTTGTCTGTTTCCATCTTCCTAAACCAGATGTCCCTGGTCAGTTCTATGCTCACTGGGATATCCAACTGACTGGATCTGGTTATGTACTTACTCATAAATAATCACTTGAAATACAGATAAACAGTCTTTGCAGGGGGAAAAAAAAACCAAACAAAAACCCAAAAAAACATAACCTGAATGCTGTTGTGTTATTTCCCATGTAATACACTAGGCTAGTATTGAACAATTATGCAAACTTTCTGAGAGAACTGGCCATAAACCAGTGCTTTTACCAGGTGTCAATACCACAGACAAATAAAATCTTTACACATTATATTGATCTGCATCTATCACATCTTGATCAAAGTTTCCTGCCTTCTGTTAAGGTGCTAATGATTTCCTAAGCAAAATCAAACATGGCTACTTCAACTGTCTGAACAAGTTAGATGAAGTCACTTTAATTACTGACTTTGATGCATCTTTTCTTGCATACCAATTTCAGCTAAGATGGCGACAAAACATTAAATGATGAAAAATAGCAGTAGCAGTGCCAGCTCCAGGTAATCTTGCAAAAAGTGGCTCACTCGTTCCTAAGTCTCAGTTTTAGGAACTTTCTTTTTTTTCCTGTGTTTAGGCAAACCCATAACAAGAGGTCTTGCTCCACAACTACAAGGACCAAATAAATAAGAATATCCCAATGACAGTTGCAATATTGCTACAAAGAATGACACTATTTCTTCATATGATCACACTGTGATTACCTGTTCCTTCTGTCTAGTCACCTTTTGCTCAAATCTGAAGGGGAAATTTGAGCAACAAAATCAAAACTTTAAATTTATAGGCCTAAAATGCCTTCTCAAAACAGCTGTGGCACATGCTTGCCCCAAGATTTCCTGGTGGCTCAGCCCTCAGCAGCATCTCTTCTGATGTGATTCCACCTTTTCCTCTTTAAAATTCCATATGGAGAGGCTCCTGTTTTCTGTCTGTTCTTGCAACGTGATAAAAAGGAAAAATTAAAGGAAATGGGATTCCTATAATAACATATTTGTATTGCTATTGTTAAACTTGTGTCAAGAGCTTAGAACTTTGCCATAGAAAAATTTCTACTTGGAGCAAATCTGGAAAGAAAGTGCTTGGCCCTGGAGGGAATTTCATAAAATAATTTAACAAAATTAAGAAATGTCAATTGGGTTCTTAAATTACGCAAAGGTAAAGCAAATAAGACACATCAGTGGCTTCAAGTGCTCTTTTGTAATCAAATTATTTGTGTTTGAAACCTGAAATTTGGCAAGTAATTAATTCAAATAATTAAATCTTCTGCAAATTTATTTTATATGTATTTTTTGCATTTTTAAAAAAAGATAGATTGCATCATAATGTAGTAGAATATAAATATTATGTCATAAATTTTTTAGTCTGTGTCTCAATTTCCTTTTTATTTTTTTTCTTTGTAGAATATATGAGTGCTTTTGGAAATTCTTTCTCCAGTTTTAAAATTTGCATCTTGCAAATTTTATCTCTGACATGTTTGCTCAATTTTTGGATGACTGCCATTGTGCGCACAATTAGACGTCCTGTTTTGAAGTGCCAAAGCCCTTATCCATTACATTTCCCATTGCTTTCAACAGCCATTCAAGCTGGGATGTGAAAGCTCTGTGCAGGACAAGGGCCATTGGGTCACATGTACGTATCAAGGAGTTGTGCCTTCTAACTTGCCACTCGGTTCTCACAAATACTGCTCATAAACTTAAATGCCCATATTTGCACACATGAAGATTTCCCACAAAAGAATGAATGAAAGAATGGTTTTCAACTCCAGTAGGAGAGCTTAGTGCTCAGGACTTCTACAAATATGTCTCAGAAATGCTTAGCATAGATTTTAAGCAGAGTTGATCAACAGCTGGTGGCTTCTGAAAACATGGGGAAGGCTTTTCAAATAGGCACATACAAGCAGTTATCATCTGGCAGATACTTTTAATTCTCTTTTCTCCTTTTCAAGTCCATATCTGAGTCATGATGTTTCATACATGCATTACACAACCTGAAAGTACATGCACCACTCTTTTCACAGCACAGGTAACTGAGATTGGTCATCTGCAAACGACGTTTGCAGTTTGCAAATTGCACTGAAAAGCATGCGTGCGGGCTACTGTTTCAATACACAAAAGTACATTTGGAAAGGTTCAAATGCACACAATATTACAACACTAATTTTTGCTGTGCTGTCATATGATACTTCCAGTGGATTCATGCTGAAGTTTCCCTCTGTTCTGCACGTCACCATACACATCTGCCAGGCTGCGGTATGGCCCTGGTTGTTTCTGCAGTCCCTGCAGAAACAGGGAGCGCTTCCCAGGGCAAGTAAAATTTTGCCTAGCTCTACTTCAGTAGCAGTGATGGAGAGGTATCACTCCTTATCAGACAGCCAGCCCAGTTCTGATCAGGATGAAGGACTTCACCAGCCACAGAAAATACACAGGAACACCTCAGCAGTGAGATGGGCATTTACACAAATTGCACTTGCAAGAAGCCTGCTGCAGAGCTGCCGTTCTGGTCTCAGGATCTTCTTCTCCAGGCACAAGTAATGTATGCTGTGGACAGAAAGAGAGACCATCGCCAGGATGGATGTGTTTATACAAGCAAAAGTAACAAGTTCAATCCCTCAGGATATTCTCTCCCCTAGCACCGATGACCTGCAGCAGTTTCTCTGTGAGACATCAGAGGAAGGAGGCTATGCCAACCATGCCTACTGCCTTGGGTGAGTTCCCCGAGAGGAGAGATCTGGTGGAGTAAACAGTTGTCCAATGTGATGGGATATAGCTCTAATACAGGAAAATCTTCTATTTTGATATCCACAGGCAAAACTCTGTGATCACTGAGAACACCACAAAGTTCTCATACATGCAGGGATGCACTGAGTGCAGGATAGGGGCAAACCAAAATAATTTCCTGAGATCTTGGATTCTAAAATCCCATGTTCTTCGGCCATATTGTTGTTCTCATTATGACCAACTGTTAGGAGTTATGTAAAACTGTTAGCATGAGTCTAACCTTATAATATTTATTATCAATGCATAGTATTTATTATCAATGGAAGGAACATATCCCTGCCTCAAGTAATGAACACAAATGATCTTTCAAAGATAGCAGAACAAGGTATCTTTTTATAGACTACAGGCTAAATTACTTCCTTCACTGAAGAATATGTAAGTCTCCTTAGAAGGAAGGAATATGTAGTTTTTTTCTTTTAAAATTATTTGCTATCCTGTCATATAATCTGAAAGTCCTGAACCTTCATTATCAGAGTGAAACAAGCTACATCTTTTCTCCTTTCTTTTTTTGTATATACTGTATCCAATATTACTACCATGTGAAAGGTAAACTATTCCAGATTTGTATTTCCCTTTACAGTATAACACTATTCATTTAGCTTTAACAACAAAAATATTTACAATCTCCAGGTTTGAATGAATGCATTAATTCTTCTTTGTGATCATGAGAGGCTTCGCATTTGAGGTTGGGAAATATTTCTATGGTAAATATGGGACCAAGGAGCACAAATTCAGCTTTCATTTTTCTCCATAGTGATCTTTGCATACAAATTATGACACAAAGGTGAGTCAATAGTAATGCAGCACCAACAAAACATTTCAATAAAAAGAAATTCCATTTTGTTAATACTTCGGTTGCCTTTACAAACAAAAGATTTGCTGTTATGTCTGTGAATGGCCACCTCAGTTGTAAGGTGTAAGGTATGTGTAAGGCTCACAGAGTAGGTGTTGCCTAGTACTGAACTGCCCTGAAGCAGGAGGGTCATGAAATATCTTCCTGATAAGCTTTCTATATAACACTGAAAACCAGTAAGACTCCAGTTTCAAAGCTGTGGACACTTACATGTATGTGGATATATGTATTATGGACTAGAATTAACAAGAACTAGTGCAACTCAGACAAAAACTAGTATGCCTCACCTGCTTAATGTGTTTGGGTTTCTTTCCCTGTAAAAAGGAGTTTGGTTATTCATTAGGCTGTTTGCTTCCATTGTTAGTCTGTGCCATCATATGTGTAGGTCACTCCTATAAATTCCACGTGCACAATATTTTCTTTTTTGCATAGATACTGTGTGAATTAAAGTCTCATCAACAGTCAGATAGCAAATAGGATATTTGTTCTCAAAGTTTGTTTTCCACTCATAAAGGTACACACAATTCCCAGTTACACACACACACACCCCACCAAAAGCCACTGAAACCCTTACTGTACCTCTTCACCTGACAGTCCTGATAGATAGTAGGATGCTCTCTTAAAATAAGTGATCATTAACTTAAAATCATATTCATGTTGGAGACTTGACAATCCATTTTTGTACTTTTGTGTTAAATTACAGTGTTATGCAGTTATAACAATAAAAAACCTCCAATTTCCCTTTATCAGCCATAGGTCTAAGGCACAGTAAGATTTTTGCTATTAAAGACTCTCCCTAGGTACACTGGTCTGTCACAGAGCTTAACTCAAAATCATTTATTTAACATCTGTTCCACAATAATTTCTTAAAGATTTACTTCCTTTAAACACAACTGGGACACTTGATCCTCCCTTGTTTCAATCTGCAATATCCTTAAAAATAACAGTGAAAGATGTTAGGAATACAAAACCAAAGCTGACACCAATAAATTTCAGGGACTCATTTCTCTTACATTATTCCTGCTTGGCTGCTTTCTAGGAGGAGATGAACTATAGAGACACTCAGAGGCAATTTAGTGGTATTACAGAAACACCCGTTCATTCTGGATTGAAAAGATCCTCTCAAGATTACAAGGAAACCCTTTTTTTTAGGGAAAAAAAGAGAACAAATAATTTCTCGAGTAAGAAGCCCCAAATCACTGCTAGAGCTATGCTTAGAGTGAAGAGTGCACCAGAGCCAGGCACGCTGTCCCTTGAGAGCAGGTAATGCACAAATACAATTACTCTACATGGTCACTTCAGAATAAGAAGCAGTTTTTCTTTTGCATAGGAGGTTACCTTTGAAAAATTCACTGTGGTTTTTTTTTTTTTTCCACCATAAAACTAATAATATATTAAAAGTACGAACCAGTATTGCCAGGTGTTAGAAGATTTTATGTCATGGACCTGTCCTGGAAATTTTGCCTGGGCTGAATTTAAAGATTCTGGACCTTGTTCCAGGATTTCTGGCAATCCAGTCAGAGCAGTAACTACTGCCAAACTGATTGATGTCCAGAAAAGCCACACAAATGGCTCCCAAGCAAGTACAGATCAACTGTACAGCATGAACACCCACCAACTCTACAAGACATGTGCTGTAGGTCTCATGTGCCATAGATCTGCTGCAAATGCATAGACCATCTGTGCTACACATGAACATATATTTCCATATATAGGACTACCTGAGCTCACTGCTGCCCTCCCCCTGCATCAGCAGGCATGGTCCAGATGGCAGCTGCCTTCTCATCAGTACCCCAACTTTACCAGGTCTTGCTGAGCTACGGTGGGCTGCTTTGCCATTGTCTCCAGCAAAGCTCAGGGTCTGGAGAATATATACTACTCTGAACAACCAAGGCAGGTTATGTTTTAAAATAAAGAGGTAAAACTGATATGGCATATGTTATCATTTTATCAAGTGTCTTGCAATGTTTATGGTTCTTGTAGCTGAACTTTTGGAGTCACAGGATTGTACGAGAATTGTAACTTTCCATTTAAGAAAAGGGTTTTCAGTTTAGAACTGTGCAACTGAGAAAATGTAAATTATCTGATGATCTGACTCCAGATTATAGCTTGTCCAAACACGAAGAATAAAGAGCTTGCAAATGTGACCTTAAAGACTTCAAAAGCATAGGTATATAAAAAGAATCCATAATATTTTTTTTTCCTTGTTAATAATTTTTAAACCACTCATAAGTCAAAATTACTGATAGCTTTGAAAGTCCATATCCTGCTGACAAATTGGGCAATCTTATGTGGATGGAACCTTGATTTTAAAATGAGATTTTAAATGTGTTTTTTTGTGGAGCTGAAGTGTTAATAATAATTGCTGTACAAAAGATTTTCCTAGATGCAGACTGTAGCAAATGATCACAAGCGCTTGTGCTGGAGCTGTTTGTCACAGTGAGTGCCTGAGGTCCACTCCCAAAGGGCTGGAGGGTCTGTTCCAGCCACCCATCGGGTTGTCTCTGCACCAGCCTACTACAGTGGTTCAAATACTGTGTGGTTTGGATTGAATCAGCATGGTCAGAGATCATGCACCCCAATAATTTGTGTCAAGTATCAAGGAAAGGGAGCAGAAAAAAACCCCAACCCTGAAACATGACATACAAAAATTGTAACTTATTCAGAAAAAAACAACGGTATTTTTCTCAGTCCCATAGTTCCATGCAAATGACTATAAGAAGTGAAAATTATATTTGTGAAAAGAGTTTTTTTTTATAAAAGTAAAATAACTAGAAGTGTAAACATTTTACACATTCTAATTTAGGTCAATTTGAAAATCTAGGAACACAATTTTTCTGAATATATACATATAATCTTTATAGAAGAGATGTTTCTTAAAATTGTTTCAGATGTATCGGTTTATAGATTTGTTTCTCTTTTTCCAGTGGTACAAATCAGAAGAAACTCACTGGGTGACACACTGGTATAAGAACAGTATGAGTGGGTGGAAAATCCATCATGACTGGAGTAAGGAATTAAGCCTGGGCCTCCCTCAACCACAGCACAGTTATCAAGCTCCAGCCAAGTTAAAGTATTTCAGAAGGGAAATGAGACTCACTGTATAATGAAATAAGTCTCATGGACTGTTGTATATCTTACTGAAATAATATTTCACTAATGACAGTTAGTGTAGGTGCTGCAAGAGGGCTCTGCTTTACCCACCAGCTCTGCCCTTTGCAACACCTACCCCAAGCCACATTGCTGCGTCCTACCACGAAGTTGTTTCATTAAGAAAAAGCAGTTCCACATCACTAATGTATTATGCTCACTGTCTGTACACAAGAGCTGGCAACAGAAAACTTTTCAATCACCTCAAATGCTATCACGACTTCATGACTCCTACTTTCAGAGTGACTCACAGACTTCCAAGCTGTCTAGCCTCAAAGAAGCTGGGCAGGACCAGTGACCCTGGTGCTATCTATCTCCCTCTGCATTGCAAAGCCCTGAAGTTACTGTGCCATGCTCTTTCACACAGAAAACTTGATGAAAAACACCAAGTGTTCAACCAACTAGTGAGTAGCCAGGCTGCAGTCCTGATCACAATTGCGAATCCACTGGACAGAGCCCTGATTAATTGTGCAAGGAGAGATTACAGGATTAGATCCCATGGCTGTACTCTAGAATAAACTATGAATAACCAGGAGTTATTTTAGCTTCTTTGGTACCCAGAGGACCATCACTTTTCTATAGAATCAGGTCCTTAGGCCTCCAGAGCCAGAACACAACCTGGCAGAGAAGATGGAGGCAGTGTCCATAGGTGGCTTCCTCCCTGCCCTAGGCTTGCCAGCTGTGCTGCTGCAGTGTGTCCTCCCTCTCCTGTCACCGCACATGCTGTACCTTTGTCATCAGGCCCTGATGTGCAACTCCCCACCTCAGATGCACCTCATCAATCACTCATTACCAGGCACTCACAAAAATTCCTCACCCACACAGCACCCAGCTTGCCTTCAGAAGAATAAGACAACAGAGTTCTCCATCAAATTCCTTCTCCAAGATGCTCTTTGCCATCACACCCGTACGGAATGTGACAGCTCATCAGTGGCCTGATCATCACTTGGCACCATCTGCATCTCTCTGTTTTCTTTGCTCATAGGACTAACCTGCCTTTTGCCATGTCTTTGTACAGCGCCAACACGATGAGGTTCCTGAGTCCAATGAAGCATTTTAGTCCATAACTACAGCTCCTTGACACTAGAATACTGTAAATACGATACAACAACTTGCCTTAATCTCTTTTGCCAGAGAGTCACTAATATCATTCCTTTATTTTAAGAGAAGTGATCTTCATTTGAGGATATTCTCTTCCTACTTATGGGCATCCCAGTTTAGAATATTTCTCAAAACATCGAGTCTGACAGCGAAGATTCCCACACAACTGCGAATGTACATACATTTTGACTTAACACAGTCATCCTTTTTTGCTGGCAATTGTTTTCAGTATTTGTCAGCACTGGCAGCAAAACCTCCTTCATACAGCAATAGTAGCTACCTCCAGTTATATCTTCCACTGACTATCCCTAGTGAGTGGGTCTCTATCTTCTCACTACAGTGGGAATCTGTAGCACAAGACCCCTAATGTGGCCCCCGCTGTCTTTTTCTTGCTCATATGCTACTTAGACTGCTACACCAGGGTTTGTGAACTTTCTGGTAGTAGCAATGCTGTGTATTCCCACAGCTTTTCACAGCAGCCCTGTCCTACATGGCTGAAAGCTGGGTTAGGAGCTGGATGGATGGGTGGGAGGTAAATGAATTTCAGAACATTTTATCTGAATGCATCAAGGTTGCTGATTGTATTTCAGACCTGAAAAATGGGCATGTGTGCCCAAATACTTATCTGTTTCTCCATAATTATGTCTAATATGTCTATAATGCCTATAACTAATAAGAGATACTGAATCTTCTTAAATATCTTGCCTCACTTTTATTCTAAGACTATCACAACTACACCACTACTAATACGAGCACTTTACAATCATTAATGGATTAATCTTCACAGCACTATTGTAGAGATAGAAGACGAAAGCACAGAGATAAAGCAAATCTCTGTTTAAGTCAGAGACACAGCAAAAAAGATTAAAAAACACCGCAGAATTTCCATTTCCTCTATGTTCTTATGTCTGCATTGCAGCTCAGGCTTTTTGTTTTGATATGTCATCTAAGGTTTTTGTAGTTTTTTTAATATATCAGAACTGAAAATTTTAAGTGTTATAAAAGCCTTTTTACTTTCAGTTGCACAGAATAGTAAACTTTCACAGAAAATCCTATTACAATCCAAAAGAAACTGTTACAGTCAGCATTTTCCATATAACAATTTTGACTAATTCTGGTTTTGACAACGCAGCTACCAAATCAAAATAAGATTTTGTGTAAGACTTTATTGTAAAAAATAATGGCTTCTTCAGTAAAACTACCTTTACAACGAGTCTAATTACTTATAGGTAAGAATTTTTTTTTTTTATTTTATTGGCATAAAGGTATAAAATAACTTGTGAGATTAGGATCAGATAGGAGTCTAGGGCACGGTCACTGAATTTCCCCCAAACCTCAACTTTCCATAGGTGTGAGCTTATGTGTGGTTGCTTTCATTTGTGACTGGGGAAGGGAGTCTGGATTTTCAGAAGAACTCATTTTCACTGGTTAACAGGCTAAACAGACCAACATATATATATGCTTGAATACCAGTGAGAAATATGTTCAAACATACACACTTGTGGGAATACAACAATGTTAATGCTATCTCTGTGTTGGGTTTTTGTTCCCAGTCAAGCATATGAAAAAATTGAATGTATTTATTTTAAGGCTATTGAAAAAAAACTCTGCTGGATCTGATCTAGATTTCCAATTCCTTCACTTTTTTGTATCAGCTATCCTGTACAGATGCTTCATTCTTCAATGAGAGAGCCAGAAAATTAAAATCAATAACTTCATTATGTTTACAGTGTTCTTCTTTCCACCTGAGTTTTCCCAGTCTTAATGTCTTACTATAACTTAAAAATAGCTGGTTGGTTTTACTGAAGTATTTCAACTTTATTCTTTTCATACTAAGGTTAGGAATAGGTAATGTATACCTTAATTTTTTATAATGTACATTTTTAAAGGACTAAAGTATAACTCTCAGTCTGCTTCCACAAATGTCCAACTGAGTGTAGTATAAATAATATTTTTATAGTATCTTCTACTGTGTTGTAAAAATAATAATCATTATTTTAAAACGGAACAATTACCAGGGATCTTTTAAATTCATATTCTCATTTTCTAATATTGTGAATTTTTCCTGCACAGTTGTTCTTGTTTTTTACATATACAAAAAATAAATAATTGACATTTTGTACTATATGAACTTCATGTATTATTAATTTGATGGAAATGAACACATGATGGAGCACCTTCTTTATCTTTGTGATTGTTTTCACAGATATGTCAGTAACACTGATATTGAATTGTATGATGTATCCTAGGGACTGTAACATTTCAACAAAATATCTCCAGAAATATATGTGCACCCACAATGTCATCTAACAAACTCACCTTTCATTAAAGTCATCTAGAGTAAATCTGAGCCTGCATTTGCAAGGCAAATTAAAAAAGCTATGAAACGAATGCTGAAGGTAAAAAAATTATTAATATAGCAATAGAGCCTTAGAGATTACTTTTCCTATAATTCTAATGAGACACTAAAAATAAAAATCCAGAGATTCAGACTTGATGGTAACACGGAACTTCCTTCACAAGAATATTTGGGGTCTTCATTAAATGATATACTATGTGCTATTTCTATCTCATCTAAAATTCTGGCATCTCCTGACAATGTATTCTCCCAGTGATATGCACATGTGTAATCACTCATTTACATTAATGGGATTATGGCTGTTTTGTATCTAGGAGAGAATACCTTTTTTTCTTTTTTTTTTTTTTTTTTCCTAAGAGTGGTTGCTCACTATGCACTTGGCAACTGAGATGTATTACGCTTTTTCCCTAAACAGGAATTAAGTCTCTACTGTACAGCATGTCATACTTGCCTGAAAGCAAAAATGCTGCCTACTAAGCAATAGACACCCTAATTAAAGTTGCCTAGCATAATATCAGCCCATTAGTATAAACTAAAGACCAAAGAGAATAATGGAGGTGGTATTAGGATACCACAAAACATAACCTAAGGTCAAATAAATATTACTTTGCTTTGGGTAATTTTTTAATTTATACATTTTCAACCAATTTTCAGAAGCTTTCTAAAGCCAAATATAGATAGGAAAATGCATGTCAATTTTTAAGACCTTGCCAAAGCAAAAATGATGACAAATAAACAGCAATAAAATAATTGTCAATCAGATGCTTTCGCATGAACATTTTGCAATAATGAGATACGATAAATATTCATCAACACATAATCCATAAAGGCACATAGGAGCATATTTTATGCCTGTGTGTCACATATGCTGGACAGTTACAGCTGATTGTGGAATAGTAGCAGCCTTATAAAGCTTTCTTGCACACAATTTCTATATCCTTTACACATAGTCTAGAAAATCTGAATCCTTACACATTGTGGTGGAAGGAGGGGGTAAATATTGTGCATTTTCCAACTCAGTCCTTTTCTCAGGGCATTGTCTAAAGAGGACGGTCAAAGCCCCAGAAAACAAGCAACCTTGAAATTCCCATTTTCAAACTTCATGTTTCATCCATAATCACTTCTTTAATGGTGCAATTTCAAATATTCTTGGATTAACTGTTTCAGATTGAATCGCTTTAAAACACCTCACAAACAGAGAAACAATTCATTCAGTAATACTGTTGAATGATCACCTGATCATGACAATTAACCAAATAAACCAGTAAATTATCCAGGTCATTAAAAATGCTTGTATGGCACTTTAACAAACAGGACTGTGTTTCAAAACATAGGAAAATCCTCCTGGAACAGCTGATAAAGGAAACAGCTTGTAGAGAATCTAGTTTTGTTTCATGATACTCTAAGCAGCACTTAAATTGTTTCTGCCGTGTGTCTGTCATACCATTGTGTGAGATATTTATCACTGGGTTCAGGAAAATAAACATTAGGTGGAGTCACAGGCACTCCTGAAACTAAGACCAAGGGTCAAATCCTGCCCACACAGACATACAGCATCCCACACTGGAGCTGAGGTCTTCCAATAGACAACTCTCTGAGGTCATTCCTAGCCCTATTTTCTATGATCCCACAAACCTAGCTCAAAAGAAAAGCCTAAGCCTTCCTTTTCTCACCATCCTTGCCCAGAGGACAGGGTTCACATGCAAATGGCAAAAAGCCTTGATGGTGTTCAAGGGGTACCTATAGCTTCAGGCTTCTCCCTCTTCCCCCTATAGCCCTATAGGGCACTTGAAAACATACCTTGTGACAGGGTCTATTGCAGCCTACACCTCCAGTAACGTGTAGGAAGGAAAAAGTGATTTAGGGAGCCAGGCTCCCCCCTGTCTGCTCCAAGGGTGACACAAGGTTGTCAGGTAATGGCACAGTCCAGCCCTTGATCAGTTCCCCTCACTTCTAGGAATAACCCGAGTGCTTTGGCTTGTAATTTAGATTTGATTGCAAGAATTCATTAAAATAGCATATATTGTGCCAAGGATCCCATCTCTGGTGCACCAAATTAATATGTATATTAACATTTAGCTGTTCTCTCTATAAGCAATTACTAGAAATGTTTCTACAACTGGCACTTTCATTGGCTTTTATTTTTCAAAAGCTAGAGAGTGTAATTGGGTACGTTCATATTATAGGTTCATGGTCTAGGTTTTGAATTTCTTCTGTGAGAATCACACCCAAAGACCAAATGTAAAAGGAACACATCAGTAAGGATATATTCAAACCTGATCATCTGCGCCTGGAAAGCAGAGCTCTGATACGGTACTAGCTTTGTAAGAGCACCTGGAATTGAGACATGACATGTCTGTCTATTAGCCAGTGGTCTGCAAGTATTTGATAGTTACAAAACTGTCACTGGTAGGTTGTTTGGCTAGAAGATAACAATAGCTGCAAGAAACATTTGAAATCTTTTGTCCGAGTGCCTGCTTTAGTGAAGGTCTGAGCTGTTCTCATTAAAAGTCAGCAAAGAGGATCCTACTGTTTTCACTGCTACAAGCTCAAATCCTGCAAGCATCATTGTGCAACTGAAAGTAGGTCTGTATAAGAACAATTACATAGCACAGATCCAGATACTTGAGCTCTCGTCGGCTGTGCAAGACTCCTGTTATCACATTTGGCAGCAGTACTCAAAATAAGGCTTTCACAGGTTTAAAATGGAGATGACAGAATATCTCGTAATGGGACCCTCTGGGTGAATGAATTCCTTTGCTCCTTGAGCAGTGTGATTAGATGGGCCTGGCTGGAAGGCATGGAAAGAATGACCTATCTGTACCACGGATGGGAACAGGTTTTTGGAAAAGATGGGTTAGACCTCTTATTATGGATTTTGATCCTCCTAATCTTACATAATTATATAGCAAGGTGGGCAGGAGCTGCTAAAATAACTGCACATCAGGCAATAACTGCAACACTCATGGCTTCTCCAAGGAGAAATTAGAAATCTCAGGTATGACTAAAACCTCCAAAGGTGGCAGGTGAGTATGAAGAGAAGCTTTCTGGACCTATCCTTGCTATTGTTTCTCCCCAGGGCTCTTCCAGTGGTACCACAGGGCTGCAAACCCAGACTGCTGCCTGATGCTCTGGTGAGTATCTGTGGGACACTTGTCTCTGAGAACAGTCCTACAGTGACCAAGGCGACACCGGTACATCTGAGTCCCAGCCACCCCCAAGACTGCCTGAGTCCCCTGGGGTTTCAGCAGGCTGGGTTTTTTAGCTGGGCCAGATCCATAGTCTGTTGAGTTTGATCATCTCTACGTTTCATCAGGGTAGCCTTGGGCCACAGTCCAGTAATTGCCAGCGTTTTCCAAATGCCAGGATGAAAACAAACTCCCATCAAAATTGAGTGGCTCTGCCAAGTTCAAAAGGTGAAATAAATGAATCTTTACACATTATAAGAACAAAATCAACATTCTTCTGTGGCATAAAGTGCCTGAAAAACTAGCAAGTAAAAGCAGGTGTGATGTGCTCCCTGTCAGCTAACGACACTGATAAGCTTGCCATGCCTGGTTCTGCTTCATTTCAAACAGACTGCTGGAAAAAAGGGGGAAAAGCCAGAGCAGAAATAATTGCTGGAGCTTCGAGTTAGCTGAGAGAGCCTGCAGGCTAAGATCAACGCGACTGATTTCATCCTCTTCCTTTTATTTCTATAACCTTAAACGTTCTGCTATTATAAAAGTCATCATGTCAGCTTTCCCCCAAGCCTTAGCAGTGGCCTATTTTAAAATTGTATCAATTGGTAAAGCTCTTGGCTGGAGTATTTTCATCTTGATTTATGGTTTTTGAGCTTTAAAGATGAAGCACAACTCCACTGACCTGATCCGAGCATGTATGTGCATTGTCCCACGCATATGTTTATAATCAGACCCTACAGAAACAACACACGCTTAGGGAAGCTTTACAATTACAGGGAAGGCAGCAAATTACAAGTGAACGTTGTTTATCCTGTATTCGTCTCCAACAAAAAACCCCACCTATTTTGGGTCTAAATGTTTTCTTTCTCTGCTTAATATCAAGGATTTAGGACTTCCTGAGGCCATTGATAAGGTAAGGGGTTTAGAATTAAGAAACTCGTAAATCAGCGTAACAAATGTGGACATATAATACTGCGGCCTTGTCCTTGCTTCTAGATCAATGTAACTGATAAAAGAACTCTAGGCTGGTGAGGAAGGGGGCAAAGGGACTTTTGCTTTTTTTTTTTTTAAAGCAGGGACTGATCAAAAGCAACCCCATAACTTAGACTATTTCAGCAAAGCAGCAGCCATCCAGTGCTAACGCATATTGCTTCCTTTTAAACACTTGCAGCACGGACCCCAGAGAATGCATTATTAAAATGTTCAAGAGGATCATATTAGGGCTTCAGAATAAATACTAACTTCCCACAATAATCTTCACACATTCGTCCATAGGGAATGATGGAATAATGACCCTTTGAATTTGTAATACAAAGGAGAGGCTTTTCTTCTTCCCCTCTCCTTGCCAGCAGTGAGGTGGCATTGCACACTAAAAAGCCTGCTGTTAGTGGAGAGGTTAAACTGTTAGAGGAGGGAGTTAGAGCAAAGAAACTTAATCTAAAAGATGGCGACTAAAGCATGCACATGGAGGTAAGGCTTCCTCGCCTAACAGGGAAATGCATATTGTGAATAAGACACTTCTAGTGGCCCAGGGTTATGGAGGGGGGCTGAGCAGTGCGTGGTTTCAGTCTGCAGTGAGATGCTCGGGAATTACCTGCAGTGTTGTTCTTACCAGCCCACACATGACATCGCACGTGGAAAACACTTTCCCCCACACAAAAAAGGTTTAAGAAGTATTTGTGAGGTCCTTCGTTCAGATGATTTCATTTTTTTGGTATGAGAACACTCAAAAAAATACCTTAAATAACCTCAGATAAGCGATCCATCAAAGGTGCTATTTCTTATAATGTGGACAGAACAGAAGCTCAATCCAAATCTGAGAAAATTCCCTTCAGATTAAGTGGAATTCCGATGGTCCCCCAAAAATGATCTATATCTACTCTTCAGATAGACAGTAGGTCCGAAAAAGCTGCTGGCTTTTTGAAGCGAGCTGGTAGCTGTGTTTCTGAAACAATTCTTTTTCCCTGTCTTTTCTCTCCTCTTTTGAGAAATGGCTCGACAGAGCTCACCTTACCAAGGGAGATGCTTGATAGATTGCACGTGAAAAAATCTGATCTATCCCTTTTCCCAGGACAGAATTGTTCCCTACAATATACTTTGTAACCATTATCAAATGAATTAAAGCATGCAAATAGGAGAAACGTCTGTTAAGTTACCCTGTTGCTTTGAAAGAACCTAAAGCCACAATTTATGGCAAGTGGGAGTCTTTTAAAAAGCAGCAACTGCTTTAGCTGAGCTGGGGGGAAGAGAGGGTGTGCATGCAGTCAAAGCCATAAACGCAAGCCTTAGTCTGAAAAAAGGTAATTGTGCTGCGAACGCTGACAGGTTTGACAGAAAGTGTCTTCATTGAGAAATTGCATTTTGAAGTTCTTCCCGTTCCTTCAGAAATAAATGGACTAAAGCAACAGGGCTGGCTCTGACAGGAAGTGGGGATTCGGGACTTCAAATACAAACATTATGAAAAACAAGCAACATCTGCAAACAGTAAGTACTTATTTATATTTTATGGAGTGTGTGCTTGGGATTTTGACAGGTTTTTAAACAGAGCCTATATTAGGCCCATACAAAGGCGAGAATGTCCCTTTTTAAAAATACATTATGCTGCTGAAAAGCAGTCTAAATCTGCAGTCCAAGCCTCAGGTGAGCTCTGACCCCTCCTAACCTGGTCTAACAAAACACACATGTGGTGTTTGCAATAGAACAGTTTACTGCTACTTTCTCAAGGTCAGGACGAGACAGACACTTGAGGGTTAGTATTCAGCAAGCTTTTCCCTCAGCTGCCAGAGTGGCTTTGAACTTTTCCCTTTTGAACAAATAGGAAGCGAAACTGTGAGGAAACAAGTGCTTGGAATCATAGAGAGGAACATATACCAAAAAGAAAGGGGAAAAAAAAACCCCAAACTATAAACAGACCTTTTTCAAGAAAATAAAAAAAATAAAATCCAAGAACCAAAACCAGTCTGACATCTAATTTAAGGTTTTAAAATTATTCTGTGTGTAGTTTTGAAATTTTAACACACACTCCTTTTCACATGTTACCCCTTTATTTTTTATATAACAAATAATAACCAGTTGGCAGGTATGGTGCACTGTGCACTATAAAATATTTAGTAAGGCAATAACGACTCCCTGGGCAGCATAAGAAAACCGCGATTATATTCAGAGAGAAAGCCATGAACAAACAGAGAGGAAAAAAAATACAAAGAAAGATAAAGGAAGGCCTTTCATCAGGTCTTCCTG
Organism: Athene noctua; assembly: GCF_965140245.1. NCBI lineage: Eukaryota > Metazoa > Chordata > Aves > Strigiformes > Strigidae > Athene > Athene noctua. The sequence goes on from NC_134045.1 coordinate 9,407,435, forward strand.
TCCAATAACACACTCAGGCTTGATCCATGTGTTTTGAGAAAAATCAAAGTGTCACGACTACCAAAAATGTCAATAGCTCCAGTAAGGAATATTGTCTAACATTTTCTATTACACTGTTGAAGAATTTGCCTCCCAGCGCAATTTGGAAGAAAAGTCTTTTATTTCTAAAACACTAAAAAAAATGAACAAGGCACGCTTCTGTGCAATGTGTAATACAATAATGCTGTGGGCTTCCAAACTATCCTGGAAACTGATACTTTGATGAAAGTGAGTCCTTCTCCACACCTCTCATATTTTCTGTCCTCTGCACATAGACAGGGCTGCGAGGCACATCCTGGTCAGTTGGATCTAATAGCGTAATACACCATTCGGTTGGAAACTGGAGAAGGCAAACTTTCATCAGCCTTAATATTTTTATAATCCTGGATAATGACCCCCAGGATTGGCTAACCCCAAAAAAGGAAGGGAGGTGGGGGGCTGTCCAGAAAGGGGGCATTAATTCTACTTTGCTCAAAGATGTGCATCTGCCGGTGTGCTGTTTGCATCCCCGTGCATAGCTTGCTTTTAAGAACATCCCATTTCTTCCTGTCATCTGTAAACAAGCAATTTATTGCTGTCTTGGCAAAATGTAAACAAAACTTAACACCCTGCCCTGGGGAGAGCTGCGCTAACGTTTGCCGGTAACTTGGTGCACAATTTCTTTTGTATTTGTCTTTTCCAGCACCCTTCAAGTTCCAAAGGGAAAAACACATCAGTGCTGCTGCGTCTTTATCCTGTGGAATCTAAACTAGAATTGAGCGTGTTGCAGGCAATCAATATTACTGTGCAAATTAGCCTTTATGACTGAACTACTGTTTACTCACAGGAAAAAAAAAAAAAAAAAAAAAGCTGGCGTGAGTACCAGTGCTCCTAAAAATTGCTGCTGTGAGCACATTGCAATTTAATTTGTGTCCTGGGGTTCTTTTCCAGAGATTTTAGCACCTACGCGAGGGAGGTGTGCCCCCAGAGTCGGGAAGCTGCTCAGCACTATGAACGACCCAGAATGAATTTTTCAGGTTTTTGCACTGGAGTCTGTTCCCGTCCTCTCAGCTGGAGGAGCTTGCTCACAGCCAAGCAAGCGGGTGGGTAGGGGTGTTGCTGCCTCCATCAGGAGGGTTCCATGGGTGCTTTTGGTGCTTGATACAGCCCCAAAGAAGCAGGCGTAGTAGGTCCCTGCTTCTGCCCCGTCAGGCTGCCCAAGCCCTGATGAGCTAGAGAGGAGGTCCAGCAAGATGGTTGGGGTTGGAGCGTGTGCCCTGCAAGGACAGGCTCAGGGAGTGGCACTTTGTCCAGCCTTGAGGAGAGAAGGCTTTGGGGGACCTGACAGCAGCCCCCAGAACCTGTGAGGGGGTTAGCAAGGAGATGGAGCCAGATCCAGGCTCTTCACAGCAGTACATGGTGGGAGGATGAGATGCCATGGGCAAAAGGTGACACAAGGGAGGCACAGGTTGGAGATGAGGAGAAACTTCACCCTGAGGCCAGCCAAGCAGGGGCACAGGTTTGCCCACAGAGGTTGTGCAGTCTCCATTCTTGGAGGTTTTCAAGATTCAACAAGAAAAAGCCCTGAACAAACACTTCAAAACCACAGCTGACTCTGCTTTCAGTAGGAGTTTGGACAAGAGACCTCCTGAGACCCCTTCCAACCCAGATTACGAACCCTTGCTGAGTTACTCACAGGAAAGCCTTTTACAGATTTTTGGAATAAGATGCCTGTAAAACACTTCAGAATCCGGCCTCTGGCATACTATTTGTCACTCACTGAACATATTCCAGTACAGTATTCATACACTCTTACATGAACATACCTACTTACATATTGCTGCATGCAGAAAATCCAACAAGGCTGCCCTGTCAATATTTGGTTTTATCGCCCAGTGCAAAGTAGTTTGTTTTCCACCTGCATGTTATTAAAGGGGAGCACTAACACAGTAATGACATTAGTAGTCAATAAACTAAGCATTGATAGTCATCATGTTAATAAGGTGTTCAAAAGTGAAAATAAATATTGCCTGCCTAAACAAATCATGTGGTAAGCACAAAAAAATAAGAATTTATTTTGTAAAGGATAAACAATAGACAATAACTACTACTGAGATACATGCAAGGAACAAGTTATTCAACAACTGTAACTCCTTTTCCTTGTTTTCAAATTATCTGCAAATAGAGAGCGAGCTTGTGTATTTATTTGCTATTTAGAATTACTCAGAGAATGGGTCATGTCAGCAAACTGCTGCCAGTGCTTTACTGGCAGGTTTTTACCACAACTATTACTTTGAATATACGATCTTTGTGCTATCAAATACTGGTGCTCAGCACTTCCTCACCTAAGTCACATGGCATTTTCCCTCTCCCAGCTGCACCATGCCAGCCAAGGAACGCGCAAGACAACTGTCTCCTTTTGGCACCAGCAATTTACAGTCACGAGTTCTTTCTGCAAGTATTTTCATGCACAGAAGAGAGCTCATATTGTTTCCAGGAAGTGAATGAAGATGGAGCAAACACTGTCAAAATCACTTCTAACTTTCATTTAAAATAACAAATAATTTTTTCAAGTATTCACACACCACTAAAAACAACCCCTCTTAACTTCCTGCTGTAACAGTGGGTTATATTCTAAATAATAAATTTTAAAAGTATCATAGAATCCACAAATATTTCCTTTCTTTATATGTTGGATTTAGGGGTTTTTTAGCTATCATACAACCCAGACATTGCTTATGAGACTAGCATACACAGAAGAAATAGCCAGAAAGGATGAGATTGGATTGACAGTCCTAGCTTCATATTCATCAATCCCCCTTCCAAATGCATGCCAGGATGTGATCCTAAGGCTAGCTGCACTACTGAGGGCACGCTGAGGCATCACTACTTTGTCATCAGCATTTTTATTTGCGGTTACCCACTGCACTCACGGCTTATCCTGCGGGTCCATTAGCTGTATTTTCAGTGTATATCGCTCTAGCTGGAACACACAAAGACAGACCGACATGATAAGCATTTCAACCATTTTCACCGCCTATGCTGTTTTTTGAAAAGAAGTCCAGCAAGAGATACTACGGCTAAGATCTCAAGCATAATATTACCGGAGATATGACACTGTCTTATTCCTTCAGAGGAAATGTAGTTCCCAGATGACTGAAATTTCCCTCTAGTCAGTGTCAGTAAACAGCAACAGAAATCAAAAGTCACAAGGGTACAATTGTCATTAGTATGTAAATTTTAAAAGCTCAGTCAAAAATATCAATGCTTTCCACTTAATTTATTACTATATAAAGATGGATGATAGTAAAGTGAAACATTGATTTTCAATGCCCTTTAAGAAATGGTGATGAAGAAAATACTCAAGGACAACTACTTCAAAATACACAGACTCAAAATTAATTATTGTATTTTTTTTTTACAACTGCTTGTTCAGTTCAATCCTATTTGATTGCTTTTTTTTAATGAAGAAAAGGAATAGACCATTTATGTAAAGAGCCATTTCAAAATTGATTAGATGTAAAGACAGGTTAGCATTTTTACAGTATTGACAGAAAACCATTAACCAAGCAGCCTATAGACACGGTCACTGAAAGTTAATCGAAGTGAATAGTAATTTGGTAAGGCTTTGCGTGACAGTCATACAAGCTCACTGCTTCTGTTCAGAGATTTTGGTTGTAACTGATCTCTGAGACGCACTGAACTGTCTCTTTTGAATGCAGTGTATAATTACTTTTTGATTATAACCGCCAAATTTTTGATAGTGTGTAACTATTGTCACATGCTTGTTTCTAAAATTAACTATAGCATCTTTAACATTGCAAAGAGATTTGGCTTTAAAAGCACTGTAAGCAGTCTTGGGTAATAACTTTGATTATTTACCTTTCAGATTACTTGAGTCTACATTGTAAGATAAGGCTAAAGCTAGGAAATTATTTTGAAGGAAACAAACTTGTGGGCATTTTAGGTCAACGATTCTGCAACAAATTCTGTACCACCTGACAAATATCACATGCTTGCAGCAAACATGTTCTTAATAGTGATAAGCTGCAACTAACCACTTTTTCAAGTGGTTCTGGCATATGAAACAACCAGTAGAAGTGAAACACACAGGTCAAACTAGATAGAGGGCTAGATTAAGGGGATACCCAATTTAATAACATAGATAGCAAATAAGCACTTTGCCTTCCACATGTATAATTACACTGCAGATTATTAAAATCAGGGCAATTTTGAAAAAAATTTTTTTTACTATACATCACAATTAACTCAATGTTACCTTTATTTCCCTTTCACATCCTTAGTGCATTATTTGAAGAAAATGCACTGCAGATACTTTATTTTCATTTTATTAAAAATAGCAGCAACTTCTATCTGAGTATAGCATTGCTCAGTCCCATGTTACAGGGATAAAAATTTTGGAGATTTAAGCTTCTTTCCAGATTTTAAATACTTAATCAACTAGCAACCTTGTTGACATCTCCCTGGAGAAGGTTCATTCTAGATAATTAAGCTTATGATAAGGTTTTATTTGCTAGTACCTGTAATCTCATGAACTTAGATGAAACCAGGGTTTTAATTTTATTTGCATTTTCTACATCCTGGTTTGCATGCTCACTTGCAAGGTTTCAGCAGTGACACCACTAAGGTGGGGAACAAACTAACTTGCGTGTCTTATTCTTGCGTAAGAACAACAAAATCCAAAAGGATGGAGCATTTTGAGACACCTTACCGAGTGATTTTGAGGGAAAGACCTGCTTTCCACCAAGCCTTTCATCAGAAAACCCTTGTGCCTGTGCTGGATTTGGAAGGGAACTGACCACAGCGAGGCCATCCAGAAGGACGAGTGTGAAAAAGTTTTTATTTCGATGCATCTTTCTCTGGAGGTAGCTCTTAATACAGCAAGAAGCAGCCAGTTAGCCCCCATTCCTTACTAATCTAATGTTATCAACTGATGGGGATGCACAAAGTTAACTCCACAAAGAGCCCTTGCAGCAGGCTATGAGCAGCATGAGCAACTGAGGAGCTACTGCATTAATACTCGAAAGAAAAAAGCAAAGGCCATTTTCCATCACCACTAAGTGCTCCAAAAATATACATGGGAATTTTGCTGGAGGTCAAAATTTGGCTCTTGGGTAGTACACTATTACAATTTGGCCCTCAGGCAGAACAATGTTAATAAGGAATTAATAACAATGTCCAGTGAGAGAGACAAACCAGTCATTAGTCTTTAAACAAAAAATTGTCCAGCAGCTTTGGGAGACAGAGCTGCCTCTGCACACCAAAGCAACAGAATCATTTCTCCCGGTCAGCTCCATCACACAAACATTATGAAGAGCCACTGCTGAAGAGCTGCAATGCTGCTGGCACGCAGCTGATGGAAGCCTACCAGTGTCATAGGGACAGTGGGGCTCTATGCTTCTCAGTGCATTTCAGCTGCAAGGGCATTTTAAAGAGAACAAAATGCGAGGCTGGAGTATATTCCTTATCGAACTGAGATGTGGTTCAACCTGAAGTTTGAATATGTAGACCTTGCTAAAAGGCTTGGTGTGAAAAGACTAAAATTGTTTCCTCATTTGTCTTGAAAGGAAAACAGGAGAAAAAAATACAAAGATGCCAAAAGCTTGGAGGTATGCAAACTCAGAAACACAAACTAAAAGCTGTCTCAACCTGCAGCTGTTGCACAAAATACACTCAAAGCCTTCGCCAAGTAAATATCTTCCTTGCCTGCCTCTTTATTAGCAAATGCTATGAACCCTGACCCAGCTTAGAAAAATTTAATATTTTCCCCTTAAATACTTTAAAAAACATATTCAGGGGGCCTGGTGGAGTCAGGAAGTCTGGCAAGAGGTAATTTGACATCTGAATTACTTCAAGGCCAATATGGAAAACTATTCAAAGGCTTATTTGGAGATACGTCAGTCAAGAGACCACTTCTACCACAGAGATGGTGTTGCAAACCTAGACAGCTCTCAGAAAGCTACGAGATAGGGCAAGGGAACTATGGTGAATGTCACATCTCAATCTAAGATGTCTATGATTAAGAAAATTATCTTGGTAATAGGCCTACTTCCACACCTGTAAAAGCATTTAAAATTTATTTAAAATGATAAGCGTAAACAATGAACATGGTGTAAAAGCTTCCCTCTGCTAATTTGGTTGCACTGATTAAGATTTTACGTGATGCTTCTAAATCGGAATGTCAGCCCCATGCTTCATGGTGAGGCTTCGCAGCTTGGGGTCTGCAGTCCTTTGGTTAAACAAGTGGCCTTTCAGGTTGAGGGGCAGGCAATAGTAAACATTCTTTCTTTCATTTTAGATAAGGTGTGGATGATTTAATTATTCTTTATTGCCCATGCAATGTGACTTAAAATAAAATGGCCAAGCTTCTGCTTTGCCTTCTGTTAAGGTATTTCCCTCCATTAAAAAAAATAATCGAATTATCCACTATTAAAATTTGAAAATGCATCACAGATGTAATTATGCAAATCTGGAACCATTTTGCTAAGAAATGACCAAGTTGTGTCTGAAATGTAATCAGCAGTGGAAAAGGAAAAATGTTAATTTCTGCAAATTATTATTAGTAGCATGTGGCTAACAGCTACTTAACAGGGAGAAAGAAGGTGAAAAAATCCTGGGATTGCCTAAGACTCCTTCTTGCACGTAACATGGAACAGTTCCTGAGCTTTGCAATTCATGGCTTGATTGTTTTCACTTGAATCTGGTCACGGGCACTGCTACCACTCATCGGGGTTTGTTATTCCACGACCTGGAGGAAGTATGGTCAGTTCTAACTGTTCAGGGATCAGCTCTGGCATGAGACAGTTGGAAGCAGTTTGCTGTCATGGCTTGTTGCCATACATTACAGACAATTAAAACTATTTTTGCATTGTGCAGAGACAGGTATGGCCCAGGGCTGCGCAAGCAGAGCAGTACCTCTGACCCAACAAGGCAGCCCACATGCTCGGATGCAGATAGGGAACCCGAAAGCATCTTCAAGTGCCCAAGCAGCATGCACATTTTAAAACTGACATTTCTCATTTATTGATATAGCTGCATTTGTGGCATTCATCACCTAATCTTAATGAGAATATTAGACATAATTTAGTGTAAGGCCCTGTGCCAGTAGTCGCTCCCACAGGCAAGGACTGCTTGTCTGGATCAGGTCTCCAGGTCTTAAACTCAACCCTGTGGCTGCAATTCTTAACTTCACACAGTGAATTTCACAGAAAGTTCTTTTTTTTCTGGATTTACACACACAAACCTGCTACTTACTGATTTGTTCCTTAAAAAAATATAAATCTTTCTTCTGCCATTGGCATTTTCTTAGTACAAGCAGCTCTTCTTACTTTCTGCAGAATTTTCTATTTTATGGCTTCCAGGCTCAGATTCCAACATAACAGAAACTTTAAGTAATATCAGAAATATCACCTTGTCCCAATACAAAGGTGCACTTCAAGAATAAGAGCCAGTCACGTGCTGGCCCGTGGTCCATTGATGCATCTCTGTACCTGGCTGTTCCTCTGCACCTTTGGTGAGGAATCCACTGAGAGAAAACTGAGTCATGGCAATACTGCCTGTCTCCTTCCAAGGAAAGAGAGATCAGTATTAAAAAGAAATCTTCACTGTCAGTCAGAGAAACAGATGGGCTCCCTGCTGCAGTACCATTTATCAGAAGGGTGAAAGAGCTCCCGCAGATTGTGCCCTCTGTTCACCACTGCAGCCATCTCTCAGAAGCTGCTTTTCTTTCCCATCACTTGCCACCATTTACATCGTGGCACAGCAAGAACAGGCAGTCTCAGGCCATTCCCTGGAGGCCAGTTTCACTCTAACCTCCTATCAGTTGCTTTAGCTCAGCCCCACTGTTATGCTTCACAAAGATTTTATCCACCAGCAAATCTCTTGCTAAAGGCTTTCTAATGCAGTGCTGATTGGAGAGATAGCTAATGCCTTGTTGCCAAGTGATTTCTACTTTAATTGCACTTTAAGTCTCTTTTAATTGGTCCTCTAAAAGTCTTGCATTCTGTAAGTGGAATAAAGTTATACTGTGTGTCTTATTAATTCTCTCACAAAGTATGTCCTGTAGCGGATTTTGCTCTGGCATTGTGGCCTTTTCATTCATTACTTTGAAGAAAAAGCTTAGCCAATGATTTGGATATTACTCTTTAAATGGTGGCTCTGGAATTACAAATCTTGTCCCTCTATTAGAATTTTTGAAAATTCCACATATAAAATACAGTGGATGACACCATCCTAATTCTCACTAATAGTTTCTGACCTTTAGCTGCAGGCATATATTTTCCAAGGTTTCCAGGAATGAACCCCAACATTATGCTTCACTGCAAGCTGTTTCATCTCTCTGTACACTCCTAAGCTTAAACTTTCTGCACTGTCTTGGTATTTACAAAGCCCACATATATTAAGGCCATACTTCCACTGACTTTGCTTTTAATATTAAACAGGCGGTACATGATACCCTCAGTATTGACTCTGCTAAGTCCATTAATGACCCTTTTGTGGCTTCACTTTAATTTACGCTTTGAAGGAAAACTGATGTATTTTGAGTCAGGGGTGAGAGAGAATATTGCTTATATTAAAGATCTGTATAAAAAGAATATAATCTCTGACCTACTAAGGCAAAGTTGAACACTCAAAATAATTCCTACTGTAAGGCACATGAAAAATATTATTATGGAATGCTGAGGCTTTCCTCTGACAAGGAAGATTTAAGGATTTCATTGTTTATGTACACAAGAACAGGTCTTTAGTTTTTTGTTGCAGCCAAGCTGCAACAGAGCCAGAGTTGTCCAAAGTCAGAATACATATATCTATTTTGAAATCCATGTAATTTTACAGTTCTCAAGTGCTGCGCAGAGTGTATTAAAAACATCAACCGCTGAGAGACACCCTGAGTACTTAAACCTACCTTACAGGTCACACTAAAGACAGTTTCAAAACTTCCCAAGTCTTGCTGGTTTAACTGAAAACCTTAATAATTCAGTATAGTTCTGTATGTGTATATCAGACCCTGTGGTAGAGCTAAGCACGTTGTAATGAGATAGGAGCAGATCTGTATTACAGTGAAGGATGACACGGGCTAATGGCCTTGGCTAAAGCATAAAGTGTGAGATTTAAATTGACTAAAGTGAAACGCAAGGGTGAGATTTGCTTGAATGCGGTCATCTGAGGTATATTCCTTCAGATTGCCCTAGGGAAGAAACAATTCAGAACGGACACTGGAGTCTGTCAAGGAGACTGCAAGCTCTCCAGCCTGCTCTGAAGGGGCAGCTGCTGGGGATGAACAGGAAAGCCCTGCCTGCCAGGGCTTGGGGCTCGCAATACTTTGCTATTACCAGCTTACAGACAAGCATCTAAAGGAAGAAGTTTGAAGGCTCCTAGTACATGCCAAAAAGGTGCTTGAGACACTGAGCAGCTGCAGCAAAAAAGGTAAAAGAATCACAGGTCAATGATGCATCAAGAAATGCTAAAAGAATTTAAAGCAAAGGAAGAATCAGAATGTGGTTCAAATCAATAAATTTCCAAGTGTGCAGGCACAGAAGATGCCCTGCAAAAAGCTCATGAGCTGTATAGCTACTACATAAGCATTTCTAATGTAGGTGTTGCGATAATACAGCCTTGTTACTTCGGAAATTGCAGTGAACTCTAAGAACATTGCAAAAGGCTAAGGAACACTTAGAAAATTTTATTTTTAAAAACCTCCAATAGCAGTAGGGAAGAAACTAAATACTAACAGTTGCTAGTCCAGTGAAACTGAATTGCACAGGATGATAGCTATAAAAGGGGCCATTATTGTACTTCTCCTACGAGTCTGAACAATTTTCTGTACCATATCTGCCAGCCTAACTCCCATTATTGACTACATCTTTGAATTGGAAAAAGACAAGCAAACTCATCTGAAAATGAATCTACTGGAAGGACAATATTTTTCTATAAAGATCAAAGGCAGAGAAATACACACATATATATATGTGTGTGTGTATGTGTATAAATTGCACCTGGTGCACTGTTTCTTTTCATCTGGCCAACACTCAGTAATGCAATTATCTTTAGATAAAAATTTGAACCGTACCTTAGCATTTTCCAACAGAGAGGCAGTGCTGTAAATTCTCAAGCAGCAATTTTCTCCCCCACCCAGCCACTCACCCTCAATCTCAAACCAACTGTTAATTTCCATTAACTGAGTCCTACCTCAGGAAACCAAAGCAAAGCTTTTTTTAAGGTGAGCGAAGTCTGGAGTCTCTCAGTCAAACAAGAACCAAGAAGTCTGTTATAGTTATACTGACCCTTTTCCAGCCAGCAGATTCCATAGCCAAAATAAAGCCTGGCAAGATGCAGCTGGGCAAATGTTCACATAATATGCTAATTTTTTTTCACATTTGTGAATGGCTTGTAAAAATCTTTAGCTAAAAAACAGATGTGGAAGAAATGTCTCTGCAGCCTGGAAGGAGCAAGGCTACTAGTCGTTAAGGGGGCAGCACAAGTTGTTTCGATCTTCTCTGTAATTGCACTACTGACTTTGACTGCTTTAGGGGAGAAACAGGCTGGGATCAACCTGAATAGCAAACGACTTGCCTTCTTAAGCCTGAGCTCAGAGATCAGTGCTTCTTACAGTGAATAGTGCCAACAATTTGCAGTGGACCACTGGTTTGTCCTATAAATACTTTAACAGAGGGTTGCATCTTTCTAACACTTCAAAAAGGAAACTGTTAACCAAATCCCTCTCTATGTTTTGTAGCCATGTGCCTGTGTGAGAACCTGAACACTGTGCAAGAATAAAGCTGCTGAACAGAGCTCGTGTCTAAACCAAACACGGAGCTTTGTGTCTCTCAGGTAAACATCATTCCTGTCCTCAGACCAGCTAGTTCTGCTCGTCTCTCCTGTGTGAAGAGAGGCTGAGCAGCTTTGCAGCAATGTCCCTGCCAAAGGGCTTTACTGGTCTCATTTCCATGCAGGATACAGACATCATATCTCAACAGATTCCCATGGAAAGGTGAAGTAGCAGACTCTGGGATCCTATTACTTTCACTGCACTCTTAAGTAGGCAATGCTGTACCCTTAGGAGCATTTCTGCAGTGCAGCCACACTACCCAGTGCCAGTGGGAGTCACAGCTACCGCATGTGTCCTTAGTTTATCAGAACATGTCTACCACAGTGTGTACAGACGATGAGCACACTTTTGAGGTGAATCTCCCAGTCATCACCACTTCCCGTGCTTTGGTTTACACTGCAGAGCAGAAAGCCATTGTCTAACTGGGATCCTCTCAGGTGAATCTAAACCTAACGTTCTCCAGCCACAGGCAAGCACTCAGCGTGTGGGAGCAGACCCCAGGTAATTTGCAGTATACTTCCCTGAAACACCCACAGTGTGGCCTTTGGGTCTCTAGCAGCACATTTTACTTTACAGAGCTGCTCCAACTGGGCTGCATGACTTGCTTATGTAGGCTTGGCCTTGTGGACCCAGAGATAACCAAGGACAAACACAACTGGTCAAGAAGCCAAATCTGCCTAGCAGGAGAGGTGCAAGGTAGCGGCTCTGCGGGGAACTGGGATGAGGTCCTGCTATCACGGACACATAACATTGAGTGAAGCTTGAAGCTAAGTGGTCCAACTTACCCCTCTTTTCACTATGCAAACAGAAATCACAAAAAAACACCTCAGTATTAGGGATATTTTCTTGATAGATGCCACTGTTTAAAAGCAGGGGATCAAGTTCTTCAGCTCTTCCATAATAAACACACAATTGCAGCAGGAATTTTTGCTGAATGAAAGACTGAAGACTTTAGCTCATTAATTTTACAAATGTCTTGTCTTCAGATGTGACAGTAATTAGCTTAACTCCTTCACACTTTAAGATGCTTTAAAGCGTGCTGCAGGAATGTCTTAGATTTCAAGGCAAAGCTAATTTAAACTTCACTAGCAGTATGATCTCCTGGGATACTGCAGGCAATATTGATTTTTATCTGCAAATTCTCTTCTCTTAACTGTTGCCAAGGTTTTAGATTTTATCATAATGTATTCACAAATATTTATGGAAACTATAACTCAAATATGCATTGGTTAAAATTAAACATATTTTACACAAGGTAACATCAGAGCCATTTTATATAAATAAAATTTCTTAGCTGCTTCAGCAGGCCTATTTGTCACATTTAGGAAAACACACCTTTAAATCCTGACAAAGCTGTCTCATAAAACAAAGCTAAATGTGTGGTTGTGGTTGATTTGCCAACACATCTTTTTAGCGTGCAGTAGCTATTGCAGAAGTCACTATGATGGTTGGAACATGGCATTTGCCTGGCCTGGGGGTGTGAAGTTAGCTCTAAGGTGCATGGGCTGTTCCACAGGAAAGTCAACGGTTCATCTGTACAGATCAGAACAGCACAGCATGGAGCAGGGCTGAAATCTCACAGAGTTAGGGAACCCCATATCTCTGGATCCTGTATGTTTCTGGGAAATGAAAATTTTCCCATGATTGATCTGACTATGGAAATACTTTAGACACCAAAATGATGCAGGTAAAATAATACTCATTGAAACTTTCAGAGAAAATAAGGAAATGCAATACGAGAACTCATCAACTTCTGGATGTTACAGATACGGAACTTGTTCAGTGTAATAAAAGAATCATGGGAAAAGCAGAGGCAGAGGAAACAAAGCAAGGAAGGTACTCAACTTTTCCATGGCATATGAACCTAAATTCAATATCTTATGTGTGAATATTTACTGTTAACCCTGCAACCTCAAAAATGTCTACACCACATGCACGTTATTCATGATTTTCTACAGTTTTAATTCGGTATGCTGATCAAGTTGTTGGGAGAAAATCTGTGGTTACAAAGGGCAACACTGAACAATGGCGAAATTAACCTTGCAGTAACCAAGGCTGGAATCCAACTTGGCTTCAGATAAATGTATTTATACATTCTTTGTACTGGAGTTTGTGTTTGACCCAAATTTACTAGTTAAGGGTTTACCCCTGCAAGGACAGTCACAATGCAGGAAATCTTTAATCTCATGCTGCTTCTATATTAGCTTGGCCTAATTTATTGTAACTGGCAAACCTTCTTGTTAACCCCATAGCACTATCACTTCAATGTCATCGTTTTCCTACCCACTTTACATTTCTTGACAGGGTAAATTAACCTATACAGATGTCTGTGATGTTACAGCTTGGAATTAAGATAATAGTATCACTGAATGGTTGAGGTTGGAAGGGACCTCTGGACATTATCTGGTCCAACCCCCCTTCTCAAGCAGGGCCACCAGGAGCTGGTTGCCTAAGAACATGCCCAGATGCATATACAGGACCTTTAAAAGTTATTCAGCTAAAAGGATGAACTCAGATGAGTCTGTTAGAAAGGGAATGGGTTATCAAGCAGAGCAGATGTGCAGAATACATGGATTATAAAAAGAGCACATCTGGCATACACTTATAATGAACTTTTTCCTCATCCACACATGACAGTGACTGCAGCTTGTCTACCTTAGACTGAAGTCACCTGTATGCATGGACAATATAGGCCCTCAGTGATCAACAGAGACCAATAAGGTACAGGAACAAAGCTTCAGATTTGTAGCTGCAGACATCCATGGGTGTTGAAAATAGTTTTTACTACTTTTTCCTACTGCTTCGGACTAGGTTATTGTTCAGTAGAGGTCTTATGCTATCACAAATACTAGAGAGATGTGTCTATCACCTTTAAAGCCCTCAACTACATTTTAAAACCACTTGTTCTCTGGTTGTATTCTTGACCGGATTTTTTTTTAAGTTCCTTTGACTCCAACAGAAATGAACAACTGTATGAGCTAAGTCATCAGCTTAGATTCTTTTTCCCCCATATACAATATATGACTAAACTGACAGTCTTGCCTTGATCTGTTATGCAGGTCAAATGAAAAACAGGGAAGGAAAAAACCCTATCAGTATTTGAAACACTTATTCCTTTCATATGTTGTTTTCAGTTACATACTGTGTTGCACGACCCTCTATTTTCTAGGCCTTCTTGGATTTTTTCCTCCATTTCCACTTGGTATGTGATGACTGCTGCTGGAATTATGCTGCAGCCCACCAGGATTGAGAGCTAGGTACTTCTCATAATGGGAGGTCAAACTAAATGAAAGTCGAAGCCCCACCAGTTCTCACAACTGAATTCCAACACTGGATATGACATGGCCAAGGGGAAAATATTGGATTTATTTTTATGAGTTAGTCATAACCCTAATGCCCTTAAGAGGTACTGTGAGAAGTGAATCCATTCATAAGGCCAACAAGGTCACTTTTAACTTGTAAAAATAAATCCAATATTTTTCACTATGTCTTATTAGGTTTGTACAATGCAGCAACCACAGTGGTTTGCTTTAAAAACGTCACTTCCCACAACTGCTTATATTGCTTTTTAGCATGATTCTCCTCTCCCCTGTTCCTCTGCTCCTCAGCTCCTGAGGTCTGTACTTTCTCTTCCAACTGCCTTTGTGCTTTGAGATGCACTGATGAAACACATCCTGTTACTGAAAGTGCTCTCGAGTTTTATGTTTGCTCCTTGCTCTAACAAAACTTTGTTGTCATAGCTCTTTTCTGCCTTCTATGTTTAACGCATTCTTGGCATTTCTCTTGATTGTTTCCACACAGCCTTAGCCTTCACTGACCTGTCTCTGTGTCTAGTGCCAACTGAACTTCAATCAACAGAAATTCTAAGTAGCATATACAATTTTTTGGCTAGCCTGGTCTGATAGTCTAATAATCAGCCTAAATCAGATAACTTTTGAGCTTTTTCTTTCACCCTCCAGGCTTCAGTAGCTGTCAGAGGAGAATGGAAGAGCTGCGAAGTGACCTGGAATACTTGTCCCAGCCCATGAAATCCACCATTCCAGACCATGAGAAGTCCTGCAGCCCTCAGGACTGTTTGAATTTGAACAGCATTTCCCCCTGCAGACAGCAAGAGACCCTTGGGCATTTCCTTTTGTTCCCTTGCAGCCCATGTGATCATTTACAAATAAGCAGGAAAAGGCAGAGGGTACAGAAAGACACTGCCTATGAGGCAGGCTGGAACAAGTCTGCCCACAGTCTTATAAGCAAAGAAGGGAGGTTTCAAGTGACTGTCAACACACATAGGAGTGGGAAAACTTGAGATGGCATAGTTACACCTTCTTGTTTGCAAGAGAAAGGCAGGGCAGCACTCTCTTCCCAGTGGAGTTTGAACAGCTGAGTCTCAGAAAGGTCAGAAGAGATTACAGAGGTAAGACAGGAACCATTTCAGAGGTGATGAAAGGCAGAATGAGATACCCATCCCTTCAAAACATAGGGAAGAATACTATTTTGGGGATGACACTAATACTTGCCACCAAGAAACTGAAGGAAAGCAGAGGATCAAAGATCATGGATGGAGCAGAAGTTTGCTTCCAATATAGTTCAAATTTGTTAGCCAGCTTCTGCTTCTGAGCAGAAGTTTTAGGGGCATTCATAAAAATCTAATTAGAAAATAACAACTCTTTCATGAACTATTAGCTTTCCTCATGTCTGGTTGTAATACATTAAAGTCACAAAACCAGCAAAATATACTAAATAAATTAAAAAGGAGATTTTTATGTCAATCACATCCTATTGCTTCCTTTTAAAACACTTAAAAAGAAATGCTGGTTTATGCCAAGAAGCCTTTCTAGAAAATATTTGCTTTCTATACAGGAGTGTTGAAAAGTTTTTGAAAGCAATAAAACTTGTGTTTTCTCTCTCCTTTAAGACTAAGCAAAACACAAACGAAGCTGTGAACAGTTAAAAGAATTTAAAAAACCCTGCCTTGTTCCTTGGCTTTCCCCATGTGTTCATCTGCATGTTCCCATCCACTTAAATGTGATGATCCTGCATTTTTGCTGGTGAAGACAGAGCAGAATTTGGCTTTGCCTCATCCATAAATCAGATCTATACAACTACAACTTGTTCTCCCTTTATCCAAATTCTGAACTATATTCCTTCCCAAGCAAAGATTTTCACTCACTTCATACTAATGTAAATGACTGCATAAGGTGCAAAGGAAAAGCAGATCTTCAGCTGTGCATCTCGGTGAGAAAAGGCTCTGCATGAGCAAAGCAGCTCTAACCACTCACACACAGTTCTCCTAAAAATGTCATGGCCATGTCTTTATAATTTCAAAGCTCCAGCTCCCTGTTTGAGTAGCAGCTCCAGATCACATAGTGCAATTTGAAATCTTGGCACTTGGCTTTCAATAATTCCCTGTTAGATTACTGTCTGTGGAAGAGTATATAACACAACTGCTACAAATGCTGGGAGCAAAATCTTCAATAACAACTTAGCGCATATGATAACTTTCCCAATTTCCTGCATCTACACCACCTATCTCTTTACTCTGGTCTATAGCAGGTTGTTTCTTTATTGAACATCTGCCTTGGGATCCCCTGTCATAAAAAGTAATAAACACATCAATCCAAAAGAAAGAGTATTGCATGGCCCAAAACTACTTAACCAATCAAATTGGCAGCTGGTAGCAGGAAACTAAAGGGATAAAACTCAGAGGTGCTTTTTATACAGAGTATTTCTAACGATATTACACACCTGCTGTCATTTTGCACATCTAGCTGCCTGAGTGCTTCTAATAAGTTAATTATAGTTTCTAGCACCAATTATGGATTTCAACCTTTGTGGAAATACCAAGCAATGGGATTAATTTGTAAATCTGCTATCTCACTGATATTTGACAGCTATTGCTTTGATTCTCCTTCCTACAAAATACAGATGGATTGTCTTGGGAAAAAAGCATTCTTTAACTAAATAATAATAAAAAAGCACAATAAAAATGCCTTGTAGCTTATTATCTACAGACCCCACAACTTGTAACTGTGACTGTAATTATAGTTGTTCTAGTTTCCCCTGCAGGTTTTGCTAAACAAACAAATGAAAAAGATACCCAAAAGGAAAACCAAAAGCAATTTATGCTCTCCAGTTATCATAATATAAATATCCATAGATTACTTGCATGGAGAGTAGATCAGATCTAATCTTTCACTGCAGTTTCTTGTAAATTAGAAATTACATTTACTCCAGGTGTATGTTTGCCCAGTTCATATCCCGCTGTAAATGTGAGCAGTTTTGCCTTTTGGGAGAAAAAGCTCACTTTTGAAATGTGTCTTATTGACTGTGTATAAATTATGAGCAGCTGATCCATGAAGTAGATCTGAAGATAGAACTGCCTATAGGCAACTTTCTTTATTGATTGTAGATTGATATTCAGTTGATTTTAAAGAAAAGCAAAACAAAATGAAGCTGTAATGTAATTGCCATCTCTTTGTAGTAATAACAGAAATATTATCTCACATAATACTGCAATTTGACAAGGTATTTGTTCTTCATCCTAGGACTCAGATTAGTATGTCTGGGCTACCTTTCTTTTCAATGTTCCCCTTCTGTGAGTTTAGGAAGGTGAAGAGGGGAGGGAGCCTGTGGCCAGATGGCAGCTGAGCCTCCCCACATCCGCACATCCATGGAGAAGGCTTGTGTTGCTTCAGGATAGCGCTAAGGTCTGCATTAACGTGCAGCCTGCCACACGTGTCCCTTAGCAGGAGAAAGATCACCACTTCGGGTTAGAAATTCTGAACAGTTGTTTTGAATACGGTGCTTGCTTTTAAAACTTTATCACAGTAAAAAACACAGGTAGCTCCCTGACCCATATGACCAGTGAGTTCTCACTTGCTATGGAGCTCTGTCTCATGATTTCACACCTATGTACGTTAGCCGATTTCTGCTAGAACCAAGTTCTCAAAACAGCCTCCTCTTTACTGGTATTAAGAATGCCTCTATTCTATTTTCATGAAACCTTCAGAAAATTACCCTCACTTTCAATTCGATTTGGTTTAAATAGGTCCTTGGTTCATTCGGGCACAGAACTAACAGACATATGTGTCTGAGCATATAGCGCAACTGCAAACATCACACTCCTTTAGGAAACCAGGTTAAATTATTTTTTCTTTTTCTGAAGTAACCTCTACTTAAAAAGTTAGAAAATTGAGGCGCAAAGCACCAGCCTGGATCCAGCAAAACACTTAAATGTTTTCTCAGTTGAAACTCATGCAACTTAAATCTAAACATATGCCCAAGTGCTTTGCTGGTTTGGGGCTGAAAAGCTCAAGACCCAGCCTGATTTTGCTCAAAGTGTCACACCGACTGTTACAAGTAAACGTGAGTTAGAGAATGTGTGTCCATTGTGAAGAATTCTTGGAAGCTTGAAAAATGTTAGCTTTTATATAACCAAAGCACTTTAAATAACATTACCTTTGATTTACAAGTGTAAACCAGAGAAAACCCTCCCAGGGTTACCAGAAAGAAGTTTTATGAGCAGAAGAACTAATGAAGCCTAACTGCCCATGGGTTCAAATTCTTTGCCACCAAAATCCTACCCCTATCCCCTCACCACAATAGACCCGCTCTCTCCATGTTTAGTATTTCCTCAACCCAGGACACAGACCTTGCTGTGACTGACCGACCAGCTGGCTGCTGCAAAGGGACAGTGATGGTCACGTTCTGCTAATTCCTTCTTGGAAAGAGACACTGCTATACATCCCTCTTCCTTGGTCACCATCCAGACTTCACAAAAATTTTGGAACTTTAATCTCCGAGACTTGAATTTTTATTTCATATTTGATTAAAGTTGTCCATAAATTTTAAAGTCTTTAGGACAACACAGAGAGGAACATGTGATGAAAATGCATTGTTAGAGGCTTCTGCCCATTTGGAAGAAAGTTTAAAAGAACACATCCTGTCTTCCCAGGGCAAGCTTGGTCCACAGGGGTACCAAAGCCTTGATCCTATAGATGGAAGAGTCATACTGAAAAACTTCCATGCCTGAATTTGCTTCCTTTATTAATCACAGAACATGTTACCTTATTTACCCTCACAAAAGCACTACTTTCGTAAGTAAAATACCAAAGTAAACTCAGAACGCTCCCACCTGCTTTTCTGCCTTCAAGCATGTCTGCCACTTTCTTCCAGTCTCCTTGAGTTCCTTCCCATCACATTTCTAGATCACTCCATTGCTACAGACTCAAGACTTTCTCCTGGGCAGCTAGGAAAGTAAATGGGGCTTATGCATATGTGCTTCCATCTCCTGTCCTCTCAGACTCATACAGCTGTGGATAATCACATCTGTCAGGTTTCAGGCCCATAGCGGGGTGGCATCTTGTATGTCAATGAACTGCAATTTTCCCCCACCCAAGGAAGCCATGCCTCTGTATTTGGTGCCACTATTTTGATTCTTATATAGGCCCATACTTACATGGTAACCACCCTCATAGCTCACACAAGGCAAACTGAGGACACAAGATGCCCACTAAACAAAAACCTACTATTTCTACTAAAACCACACAAAATACTTTTACTGCAGATAGCATTAAATAATATCTGTGAACTTTCTATAGAAGAAACTCCTAAAGCATACTCAGCAGTGCATTACATCCATAGAGTATATAATATGAGCTACTCCTTCCTTGCTAGCATATTTCAGTTTTCCTGTAATAGAAGTATTCAAAACAGAGTATTTAAGAGAGCAGCTGCTATAACAGCAAAAGGTTATACACTGATGCACAGTTTGTGAGATGGACCTTTGTCATCTTTCACTGCTGATCAGTTCACTTCTATCCCAGAGTTTCAATTTCCACCTTTAAAATAAAAAAGTCCTTCCTAGTCCTTGATACTAGTGCTTTTTATATAGTTCTACAAGAGACACCAAGAAACACACAACCTTTGAAAGTTTGTGGTGGTTGAACGTTTTATATCTAATTGCTAATGAAAATCAGCTGGTAGATAACTGATACTTATACACAGCTGCTTCTATTATTGGGGCACTTAATATGTGTGGTTCCTCATTAGTGTTTGAGGGGTTTTCTGTTCTCTAAAACTGCTGGTAGGGCCATTTGTTTGAGGAGGGTAGAACTGCAGTGTAGCACTTCATTTCAGAGTACATTATTTGGTAGACAAAATTACTTCACTGGGTGTTTATATGCCCTCTTAATGGACGTAAGGTCTAAAAACCTTTCCCTGTATGGCTTTCCTATGCTTGAGTACATGAGTTCTCTGAGCTATTGAGTTTGTCTGCTTTTTAGCACTGGGCATGGCACAAAGATTTATGTTGCTCTGTGTGACCATACCAATCATCCATCACTATTAGTTACAATAAAATCTTTCTCCTTGTTTTTAAAAGCCCTTTGAATTAGAATCCATTATGAAGTTATACCACAGATGGTCAAGTGCTTGTGAACACAGAGTAGGCAAACATTCTTCAAGTAAACCTTTACGATCTATCAAGGGACTTAGATGACTAAAGGTGACTTTCCTCAGCCAAATTTAGCTACCTGGAAGTTAGACAAGCAAGTTACCTCAGCTCTCCCTAGAACTGGAGGGAAGAGGTAGGCTTCTTCAGAGACAGTTCATCCTAACCTGAAATAAATACTAAAACCAGATGTAAAGATTAACCCTCTGGAGCTGCTTCTTCCTTTTCATTCATGGAAACTATCTTAGAATATGGACCTAATCATCAAAAGATCTTTGCTTAGGTAAGATGAATGTACAGTTTTCCCAGTAGTTCTAAAGTTATGGCAACCTTGTATGTAAAAAAGAAACAGATAAAAATGAGGGGGAATTCATAAATATCTGAACACAATTATGCTATTTTAAAAACAAATGTATCGTATTCTTCTACTGAAGATGGGGAAATCATAATAAGAGTGAACATGACAAATAGTTTTGTCTCTCACAAAAGAAATAGCACAGGCTACCTCTCTTTTTCATCTGCAGAATTTCCTTTAAAGTAGTTACACCTAGGTGAGAGGACAGTACTTAGTTTCTATTCAGAATGAGAAATAAAAATGTATTAAACTATGCCAAATTCTTCCAATGAGGGGTCCAACTGCACATATGCTGCATCTTTTTAACCACCAGTCCCATCCTATCACCCATCAGCTTGTATTACATTTGGTTTTGTTCAGGCTGCCACGCCAAAGTTACATGCACACCCAGTACTACCACCACTAAGTGCTATTAATGGGTCAGGCCGCAACAACGGAGATTGTAGTTTGGCTACTAATATACGTCTTTAACTGGTATCTCTGTATTTGCCACCTAGTGTCTGAGTTTGTGGAATTCACTTCTATTCCATTCAGCTGTGAACAGAAAGTCTACATACTTGCTTCTTATATGAAAGCTAAGACAATGTTCTTACAAAATTGCTCATTTCCAGGACTTGAGAGTTTAAGTAAAACACCAAATATTGCATGTCTTCCAACTGGCAATGGGACACTAATATGATTTGATCACAGTGTTACTGCAAATCAAACCTCTACTTTTTGATACTTTCCTTGTTCATGGATTTAGAAAATCTACACAGAATGGCCTTAATCCAGACTTCCCATGACACAGATCTATAATACCAGAACCTTTGATCTCTGCCTGGACCACTAAAGGCAACTGCAATGCACATCACAGATTAAATATGTTCTTCCATCTGTAAGAGCAGACCTGTACCTTCTTGCCCTGCCTTCAAAGCAGTTTCACTTGTATAGAGACAAACAAGGACGGCGAGGGGTTCAGGTTTGGAAGGAGTGGGCACAGGATCGGGCTGGTTCACCTGTGCAGTGGCTACAAGCAGGACGGCGGCTCCACTGGCAGGCACAGCACGGTCCTTGCTGGCACACACCTGCAGGAGCAGAAGGCATTCAGTCAGCAATATCTTGGCCGCTTCCTAGGTAACAGAAACACACCAAAACCATTCTAAAGGGATTTTTTTTTAAATTTTAAAATAATTGGTTGGCCCTCCCCAGCATCCTCCAGAATATGGCCACCACTCCCTGTCAGCAGGGCAAAAGCATCAGCATTGCTCAAGGACAGACATACTGGGATATGCTTGCATGTAGTGTCTTCGTAGTATCAGATTTTTTTGGATTTACTCACTTTTACACTAATATTCTGAAGAAAACCACCTACTACTCCCATGAAAAAAATGGCTCTTGCAGTGTGGAAAAACACTCCATTGATTTCAGCAGTGGCATACCCACAGTATGTCTCCAGTTTAATTTTGCTAGTTTGATCTGTTTTATATTATAAGAACATTATCCCCTATGACCCTCTGTTTATTTATTTTTGAACCAAACATATTAGGTGTATTAATGTTTCATCATCTGTTCTTACTGTCCCATTACAGGAAGCCCCACTGCAGCAAACAGTGGATATTTCAGTGGGACCTTATTCATCCCAGATGTCAGCAACAGCCCCTCTGAATGGCTCTTGCTACCTGTGTGATTGTGAAGGAGTTAAAATCCTAATTTTTCTATTGCATGGCACTTTAAAGATAAAACCCTTTTATTACATGTGGTTCAAACCCTCGACTTGCACCAAAGTTGCTCAGCAGAGCATTTGGTTTTCTCTTTACATCACATTTTAGTGAATGTTGTGTTTTATAAGATAAAATGATAAATGGCCTGACTTAAATGACCGGAGGGTATCTACTTTCCTGCTACTCTATTTAAAAGGTTTCTGTGAACATTTTACACACCTTATTGTGTGACTGTGGCTGTCTAATAGCAAAGGAAACAATAGCCTCTGATGTCCACAAAGGCAGGGCATACCACACAGGTGCCATGTTTTACAACACCACTATATCTTGTCATTCAGAAGTGTTCCCTGAACAAATTGCCTGTCATATTTAAAGATAAAATCTGACAGTGCCAGAGCTGACAAGCAGTCCTCAACCCTGACATACAACACGGAGCTGAATTTTGCTAGATTCACTGTAGATGGATTTGTCTTTAGAGATTCACAGCAAAGCCAACTGCTGGCAGAGCAGCAAAAATTATTTCAAAACATTGCTAAGTGTCAGACTTTATTAAATGGTTGCTTTAAAAAAAGGAAAAAAAGCTTCTGTGTTAGCTTTAGAAAAGAACTGTACAGAAATGGTTTTACTTCATAAAATAATGATGTACAGTGTTTCTAAATAATAAAAAATAGTGCAGTACATTTCAGGAAATGTATATTCATTGTTCCTTAATACTGGGATATATTTACACTACAGGAGCTTGTATTCTTTTATCTTTTACCCTGTGAGGCACGGGAAGGTATGTACAGTAAATAAGAAGGAATGACACAGCCATTTCAGTAGTCACCATACACTGCTCAGGTGGTTACTGGGGGAAGTTGGAGGGTTGCCCTGGGTAAGTAAACACTATTTCTTCAGTACTATTTACTCCCAGCAATACTAAAGGGAACAGAGGATTTACATTACAGAACCATTAAACAGAAGTGGCAGAGGCAATGGCAGACTGGCAGAGGCAGGGCAGGTACTCTACAGGTAGGTTAAAATCCCAGCCTGTAATTGTTTTCAGATCAGCCCCTTTTTGTTCTGTTTGGGGTTTCTGAGGGGGGAAAGAGCCACATACACATTCATCTGCTTATGCAGCTCTTCGTAACCATTTTATGCTTACATTAGATCACTGTACATTTAACCCCTTCCTTAGCCGCAGAATGCAGACTTTCACATGTATAACTGGAAAAATTTTTCTCTTCATGTTCGCTAGCCATTAATAAGGAGCTACCTGTTTGCTCATTTCACAAAGACAGCCCTGACATTGAGATGTCTTTTTATACCTAGCCCCAGCCAAGAGCTGAACCGAGGTAAAGGGAACATGCCAGCAACAGCACCGTGGCTGCCCATGCCCAGCAGCCTCTGCCCCCACACCCACCCCTTTGCTTCCACCATACCCACGTGCTGGGCTTTAGGTGAAAAATGCACTGAACCAGGGCAAAAGCCCACCACACCTGAAGTCAGTAGGTATTACACAGAGTACGTTCAGGGACAATTTGGACTGCAAGGTGTGAGTGGAAGAGGGAGGCGAGTCTAATCAAAAGATGCTGTCACAGTAAGTGCAAAGAGCATGCAGCTATGTTTCTTCAAGGGAAGAGACACTCACCAGTGCAAGTACGTATGAAAAACCAGGGAGAGAGACAAAGAGGGCAAAAAGCGGGACTGTGCCATCTCCCACACAGGGTGACAGCAGGAGGGTGAAAGCAAGAGGGCTGCAGGCACTTTTCTGAAGGGGCTGTGGTGCCACTGTGCAACTTGATCTTCTGACAAACTAGTGGTAATGTAGGGATCTGGGCCAGAAGCATTATGCAAGTGTCCTTGGTATCCAGAATGGATGACTGATGTTACTTAAGCCAGGAGTGATGACTGGAGAGCCTACTGTTACATCTTGCATCCAAAACCAGCATGTGCAGAAGGCTGTGGAATTATAAAATTGAGAATTAAGTGGTCAGAGATAGGCAAGGTCTCAACTACTGCCCACATCTCCAATTCTTATTTCAACCACTGACCTGCCATGGAAACCACAATTTGAATTCCAGAATAATGGGTGAAAATTCCAGGTTGCCTTGGACTTTCTGGGAATCAGTAACCTCAGATGGACAAGCAAACCAACCCTGCTTTTGCTCAGATAGACGTGAGCTCAGTGGTGGCTCTAATGGGGGGATTTCCCTTCCCTGCCACTGAGGGCTCCTGCCCAGCAATGGTGTTTTCCCTGTGCTGGTGAGTTGTGAGGCAGATTTGCTTCTTCCATGTGCATGGTCTCTGCACAGTGCAGGGGGAAATAATGCCTATGAGAGAGGTAAAGTTCAAGTGGTGATGGGGCCCACTGTCTCCCCTGTAACCACCTGTGCCCAGTCCTATCCTGGCCCGTCAGCTGGGACTTATGCTATGGGACACACCAAGCCCCAGCAAAGGACTGCTCAGGTGTGAATTCTAGTTGCAGTTCTAACTTGATTTTGGCAGCCCCTTCTGAGCACTTCTTTTACTGTACACCTCAGCTGCCTCCCTGATCTTTAACCCCAGGGGTGGCTCTTGTGTTTTTCATATGTTGGATAAAAATATCTGTTGCCATCAGCAGCTGCAGTTAGCAGAAGAAAATAACTCAGACTTTACGTAGGTGACCCACACCGGGATGCTTCTCAGTCTCCAACAGAAGAGCCACTTACATGAGCTTCATTTTCTCTCTCGCAAAACTTTTCCATAGCATGGACCTATCTACTAGTCACTACACTAAAAAGGCTCCCTGAGAACTCCATCATCCTGTTTCCTACAAAGCATGACTTTGCCTTAGGAATAGCATTAGTAAAAGATGCAGTTATCATTCTCCTGGGCTGCATCAAGTCTTATTTAAGGGTGGATCTCCTCTCAATTTCTCTTAGAGGCACTTTACCCAAGAGAGAACCAATCCATTATTGGAAGAAGATGTTTTGACCCCATTAGCTGGGCAGATGTGTGTTTGAACTCCAGACCCCCGAGCATCCTCAATCCAAGATGAGCTAGCTCAGGCTATGGTGTCTAGAAGGGATGCATCCTCAGAGATCCCTTTGCATTCTGCTCTGTACCATGAAGGCAAGTGCCAAATGCACACTGCAGTAGGCGGCTGAGAGATCAGTATGACCGTCAGGTGACTGAAATGAGTGAACGTGAGGGTATGTAGATAAATAAAAAATCATGAGAAGTGTTACTATGGACATACACTTTGTTTAAAAATCAGCACTGGAAAGAAATTCTGCATGATTTATAATTCTCATGTTGGCATATACTAAAAGTGTGTAATATGGTATTTTTTTTTAAAAGAGTGCTCTGTTCTCAGCTTACTTCATGCATGCTTGATTCTGGCCCTCTGAGAATACCAGAAGCTGCATAATACAAGCGTTTGTAACCTTTAGAAGTAGAAATGTCATAACTTAGTCTTAGTTAGTTAATTGTGGCCCTGACTCTAATGAAAGTGCTGTTGCCCAACAAGCTTTGCACTACATTGATTTTTTCTTCTATCAGCTGGGAGTTCTGGTAAAAGAACAACAGATCTAATAATATCAGTAAAGCAAAGAAAGTAAGGAACAGTGAGCTCTTCAAAATAAGTAGGTCAAGCCACAATCAATTTCCAGATTTGAAATTATGTTTTTAAAATGTAAGTTTAATACAAGACATTGTTCTATGTCTATCAAGTCAAAGCCTGTATGGTTTAAAGTTCCTGAACGACTGCTTTATCAGGTAGCCGAGAGTTAGGCCCCAGATGTTAAGCAATAAAAGAGAAACAAAAATAACAGTTTCTGCAGCTAGCTGAATTCAGCAACAGCTCCTTAAACAGCTTTTACATACCTACAGTTTGAAATGCCATAAAGCCAGAAGATACATTGAAAAATTACGAATTTGCTAAGTAGGATTTCACTTCCTCTTGTTATTAGAGGTTATTACATTTATTAGATGTTAGTAAAATCCTTGTAAAGAGAAACTATGAAGGCTTATAAAAGAGCATTCTTTATTTTCACCCTAATAATTAAGATGCAGCTAGGAACAGCATAATAGCAGAAGCCTAGTGTATGAATTGCCATTAGTTCCCAAATCTTTGTGATACTTATGCAACAAGTTTCACACATACCTGCTGAAATGCAATATAAGTGTGCAAAGAGGATATCATTTAGATTAGACAAAAACTTGCATGTATGCTGTCTTTAGTAGAAAAGATGATTCGGTTCCAGACTCTAAAACTGTACCCTTCACTCACTGAAAAAGCAAGTATTCTGAGTGATACAAACTGTCCCTACTTCTTTTTACCTATTTACAAACTCAGTGTGGTTTTCTGTTTTGAGATGATGGTTCTTCAATCTGAATGATCTTGGCACAAAAAACAACACTTTAGAAAATGTTTAGTAAAAACTACTTCCAGTTATGACTGTATGACTACAAAATAAAGACAACCTGACTGACAGATAAATTGCACACCTGCAACTTCAGCAATATAACTTGAGACCTTTTATTTCAGAAACAAAAGTCTTATCACCAAAAGGAAAGGAGAATATATTTTAGCTGTAGCAGGGTGTATGACCTTTGCGAAACTCTTATTTGCAGGGTGATAACTGTATGTAACAGGGTGCTAGTCTTTATGTTGAAAGGACAACTACAAGTCCCTGTCCTCAAAGAGGATTTAGATTCTCATGACAGATTTTCTATAGAAAAGATGAATTAGAGTAAAATTCAAAATTCAACACGAAACGCACCCTGATTAGTCTCTGCCTCATTTAAGACAAGCTGCCCTTGAGTGCAGAGACTGGCAGAGTGCCTTACCCGACCCCCCCTCCCCCCAGAAAATGCCTACTCTTGGGTGAAGTGACATCTCCTGGTGCTTGTATCCCTCCAAGAAAAGGCCCTCTGATGGTTACATCTGTTTTTGAAAGGTCACTACTGCCATGTGTTTTACACATTTTTATGAAAAGTGAGTAAAACAGGAACAGGAAAATCTAGGGAATCTTTGGCTCTGAGCAAACCAGAAATAAAGGTACAGTTTAAGGGACTCTAGATCCTAGGGATGCTCATCGTGATCTTTCTAGACACATGTAATATATGTTACAATGAATTGCAATAAAAGTTTGAGAGTAAGACTTTCAGAAACGGGTCTCCATCCAGTTGCCTGTTTGCTGACTTTTGGTTAAATCAGTTAAACTTTTTCTAAAGCCAAGGAAAGAATGTTCTGGGCTAAGAAATCATATTTCTTACCTCTTGGATTCCTTGCTGACTCTAAGCTGGAGTATCTGTGAATAATGTTCTCTGTCAGCTCTTTTTGGCTTGGAGACTCCATTCCATCCTGGCAGAGAATGACCTGGCCTCTGTTATTCACGCTTTTGTCACCTCTTGGCTGGAATCTAGTAATGCAGAATAACTTGGGCACACAGCCTTTGGCATGAAGGGAACTCCAAGCAATAGAGAACCCTGCAGTGCACCTCAGCCACATGGGCGTGCACACATCAAACTGCACTGCCCTGCTCTACGGTGGTACTCTCCAGAGTGTCAAAGGAAATTTGCAGTATTGGTCCTTGCCTTGCTCTGTGACCAAAGCTGGGGTAGCTTGGACTTTAGGCTACCCATAGCTCTCAGATGTAGATGACTGATGATAACTATTTCTTTGACACAGTAGAACCCTGCACAAAATCTGCTGTAAGTGGGAGATAGAACTGTAAAATGAAGTTCCCTAGAAACAACAGATATCACAAACCTCACTACCTTTTACTCTAAGTACACTTAAAGACACATTTCTTTGATATTGCCTCGTTTAACATGACTACATATATTTTAAATTGTAAACTCTATTGCAACATAGAACAAACAGTTTATATACTCAAACAGGTTGATGCTGTTCCTACTACTCACATAATGTAAGAGTTTGTATCAAATATCGTTAAGTGTGAAGTTGCCAGAAGAATATATTCTAAACCAGTAGTAGAGCCATAAATTTTTGCTGAAGGAAACACTATTACAGGGGGTAGGAGTCAGTCATGTCCATTCACATTATGAGTCTTACCAAAGTAACAGAAATTAATCTGCCTTTCTTACTAGAAGATTTGCAATATAACCAGAATTTAATTCTATTAATATAAAAAACCACAACAAATTCCCCTTTATTGCTTTCATCTATTTACCATTATTAAATTGTCAGCATAATTAATATAATAAGAGGATAACTATGCCATCTAACTCGGACTTGCAATGCAGTTCAGGTAGAAAGAGATGTCCCACTGCAGAGCAGATTCAGAGCGTCTTTTAGTTTCCTGCTTTGAACAAGCCTACTTCTCACTTCTGTATGCAGCATATAGAAAGCTTACAGTAATTAATTTCCTCATGTAGGCACCTGAAGTAAGATGGTGCAAAAAATACAATCCACGCACTGCAACAACGACGTATTGAAGACAAGACCTAACACCTTCTGAAGGACAAATGAGACAAACGGGTTCTTTGAATGGTTTATTTTACAAATGTCAGTAAATTAGCAAACACATTATACAAATTTCAATATCACCATATATCTTGCAGTTTATATAAATAGTCCTTAATAAAAATTACATGTAGCTGTACCAAATAAATGAGGAGCAAAAATATTCTATTAAATTGGTTTGAAAATAAATGTACTCGAGAGAATGTTATCCGATACATAGTTTTTAAGTTTTCTCACTTTGAAGTCATGTCAGCCTAACAAGGAACTTGTTAATAACATTACTGGTAATACTGACACAAAAGTGAAAGAAAGTGCATCAGTGGATAGAAGAGAAAGAACAGCAATGACAGAATTGTGGAATGCTTTGATAATGTTAGGGTAATAAATTATTAGGATGTTCATCAAGATAACTAGAATAGTGCTCTCAGAAAAGTACTACCAGACTACCAAATAGGTACCAGACAAAAGTGCTAACAGGTGCATAATCAGCATTCCAGTTTGTTTCAGCTATACATCTTCACCTGGACAAACAGCACCCAAATACCCATAGGGTATTTTCTGAAGTTTCCTAGTACAGCAGTTACACCACCTCTGTGGGGTGTGCAGTGGACATACTTAAAATAGAGCTAAGAGTGTGGATTATGTTACATTGTATTATATATTTCATATCTGCATATTCTCCATGGAATAATTTAATAGTTCCAATAAAATATATCTTTCCCATTGAGAGCTCAGGGATTTGGAATTTAACTAAAAGATTCACTGGAATGTTTAATCAAACATTAGGAGGCTTGAAAGATCTCTATTACATGAGATGTATTATTGTACGTAATGCAATTAAATAATATGTTAAATGTGACGTGAGGAAGACAGATTCCAGCTCCATTTTCAGATATATCTTTGGAAAAAAAAAGTTCTATTTTTAATCTGTAAACCGAGTTGATTAACTGCAAGTAATTGAGACATACCAGCAATGGAAGATTACGTATGCTTGGCTCCAGCATTAGTGGTCAGAACACAGCAGCACTTTTGACCTCTGCCTCAGTTTCTCTGTGTAAAGCATCCTCAGATCTTAATATAAAAAGCCACTTTAAAATATTACTACAATTAGATGTTAAATTTTTCAGCGAAGCTTTTGAGCAAAGGACCTTGGAAAATTTCTTCCCATTCCATATACATTGCACCTCAACGGATGCAATGAAATAGGAAAAAATGGAGGAGAAGCCTCTGAGAACATACAGATGATTTCACTGCATACGTCTCTTCCTTTGTTATGTAGGTATTATCTTCGACACAAAACCAGGCTCCTCAGGACATGCCGGATAGCAAAAAGCCCTGGTCATACATGCTTAGTTTCAAAGTTATGTTACTACTCAGAGAGAGAAATCAATGTATACTATATTAAAAACAATCATCACAGCCCTTTAAATGATTGGATAGTTTAGCTTTGAATGCAATTCAACCTAATAAAGGCTTTAATGGCTTTTGACAGATTGTACCACTGATCAAGGGACATGTATGAAAATAACTACCTACCAAGCCCTGATTTGATTTTAAGAAAAGAAAACTGAAGGTTAATGGTAAACAGAAGTTGATTGTTCACATTTTCACTGAAATAACTCTATCTGACCTGTTCTTAGAAGCAGTGAAATAAAGGATAATGGGAATCCTATACACCTGACTTTTTACTTTAGCCTCTAATCAAGGGAGCTAATCAAACCAAGATGTGTTGGCATGAAAGCAAATATTTGACGATACAGAGGGGGGAGGAGAACAACTTTTGTGACCAAATTCTGATTCATCACGGACAAGCACTGTAAAACCAGTGGGGTAATAAAGGATGTAAACCACAGCATAGTACGTCCTTTTCTATCATGTGAATTCAAATGCTATCTCCAAAGTAACAAGAAGATAAACCACAGTTTTCATTTTGTGTGTGAAGGGCTCACACCCAAACATCAGCATTTTAATGTGCTAATTTTATCAGTTATTTGTTGACTTTTATTTGACATGTTATTCAGCCAGTTCTCCAGCCTTACTAAGTAGTCTTCTTGCAATTGTATAAATTATCTTCTCTTGTTCAATGAATGCCCCCAGGCTAAGGTGAAGAGGACAGATGAATGGAAATTAAGATGCAAGCCCAGCCACACTGAAGGTGATGAGTCTCAGTTTGGAATGGAAAAAGAAGAGAACAGTGGTTCTATTCAGGATTGCCTCTGCCCTTTCAGGTGGGGTGAGGTGACAGCCAGAAGCGGGCAGGTGGGGAGTCCTCAGTCCTCAGAAACACTGAATGGTGCTGGTTTTGCCCGAGTCTTTCATCACTGCCTAACAGATCCCACTCTCTAATGCTAGGTTAGTGTAGGGCTGAGCTTTTCACCCTGCTGTGGGGAGTGTAGTGGTTGTCTTTTTTTGGACAAGGAATGTCATTGCGAACAGTGTTCTGTTTGTTTCTCTGGCCCTTCCCCATAGCAGTTCACCATCCCAGTGGGATTGTTCAGAAGATAAGCTGCAGCAACTTGCATCTCAAATGGGAAACTGATGTGGAGTGGAGGTACTCAGTCTGTGGAGGTGTAGTAGGACAGAGGTGGAGGTTGAAGCTGGAGATCAGGGTTTCTCATGCCTGTTGCTACAGCGGAACAACCACACCTCCCAACCCTGTAACCTTGGTGCAAGACAACAGTGGTCAGCTCCAAGCAAAAAGCTGAGGTCCAGCTGTTGGAGGCATGAGGGGGGGTTAGGAGCCAACATTAACTACACACCACGTGGCAACAATTAAGGCAGAAATCCTAACCTGCACTGTACGAGTTACTGCTCAATGACTCCCATATGAGTTCAGTGACTAAAGTTGTGGCCTTCAGAAAGCACATCCCTTGCATCTCATGTGCATTTCATCTCCTCTCATCTCTATTCCCCTCCTCTCATCCCAGCTTAGACATCAGCTCCTGGGCTAGTTTAATCTCTGTCGCATTAGCCCAAATTCCACTGCATGACACAGGACTAATGGAGTGGCACTACAATAACTGAGAAAGGAGCAATGCCCACTCAACACACTACAATATTTTAGCTATCTTTCATGATAGATTTTAGTATTCTTTTGATTTCTTTTTTTTTTTTGTTATGGCACTGGAATTCCTGAATCTGTCCCACAGCATTAAGAAGTCCAGCATGATTTTAAAGCGCATCTTGCATCGTTACCAGTGAAACTAAAACTGTATCTGGATGATAAGAAAACTGATTTGGATATTTATTATGTTGCATGTTACCCATCCTGGACAGTTTCCAGTCGGTGATTACCCATGGCATTCTTATGTACATTTTAGACCATCACAATGTCGTATGTTGGAGCATAAGCATGAAGCCTTTAAAATTTACTGCATTGAGGTTAATATTTTTTATTTACATAACCTTTTAAAAAGAAGAAAGGACCTACAGGATAAAATATTTTCATACATGGAGATATGAATAAAGCATTATAAAAACATTTCTAATTACATTGCATAACACAGCAGTTTCCTATCAAATACTTAGAAAAGGCCTTTACCTTTCATCCCCCAAATTACAGAAACAATAAGTTTTTCATTTTCTGCCAACGTTTTCCTTCTATCAGTGTAAAACCAACCCTGTATCAGATTTTTCAAAGAAAGCCCTTGCCTCGAGCGTTTAATTTGTATTGGTTCCATGTTTAGTCAGTAGCTTTTGTAAAATTGATGAATATTGTCTAAAGGCAAGTGCAGACAGGCAAACAGATCTGTATCTTCTGTAATCCATTTAGCCTGATGCACATGTGCAAGGGAACCATTTTACCTTAATTCTTTCGTGGCTGATGAAAAGTAAATGTAAGCAAAGTCGTGAACTTCACCATTTAAAAAGAATCACTGAATCTAATGTTAGAAGCTAATTTATGCTCTCACCTCTTTCCTGAAAAAACCCCTGACCTTGGTCCTCATGCCTCTGGAGCATCCAGACTTGGCAAATAGTTGCTATACACAGAACATCCATTAGAGGCTGTGTCTTTCAGCTCATCCTAAAGGGAAACAGTTTGTCTGATGCTGGAATAGAAGTGGATTGCTAAAGTATCATTGCAACATAACTAAATCATAACTATTTGAATAAAATAAACATTTAAGTATTTGTCTACTTCTAGTATGTAATCCAAACACAACAATAATTTACACTTGATATCTCAGTTTTTTAATAGATATTTACCTTTAAACACATTCTCCTTTTGGGGTTCCATTTGGTATTACTACATGCTTCAAACAGTTCCAACCACCTTACTCATGTCTTTGCTAACAAATCCTGGGGGCTTTGGAGATACGAAATCTTCTTATACTTCTGTATTTCAACTGAACTCAACCAAGTTACACCGATTTAGATGATGTGAGACTGGATTGCAACACAGAGCATTAATCCTCTTTAACCACTTGATTATTTGTATTTTGCCAGTGAATCCTAGGTCTTACCCATTCCAAAGGTGTTCATTTATCTATGTCATTGCCATCCACAGATTAAATGAGTGCTCTCTGACGGCACTGAAGCTAGTACTACTTCAGCTAATTCCCTAGTCTAAATCTTCAGCATAGACAAGCCCTAGAATCATGTGTTTTTAAAAATTCTATTATTGCTGCCAGCACTCTCCTAATACAAGAGTGAACCCAGTGGGGTTTTTTTACTACTGCTGGAAATAATTATTTGCCAATCATTTTTTTAATAGCTATGTCTCCACTTCAGCTATGAACTACAACATTGATGTGCCTGCTCTACTTTTTATGGCTGTCAGAGTCATTTCAATACTGTGATCTCCATGGTTTCTAGCAGTGCTTAATTAAACACAAAATAATCATAAAGTAACAGCATAAACAAACCACCCACTCAAATGCTGTTAACAGTGTTACATCATTAGCTTGTTTGAATTAATCTTGCTCATTTCCAAAGTAATATCTGTTCCTGTGAGAACTGCCTTTTCAAAAGCAGAATTCCCACATCTTCAGGTAGCTTTTCTTTAAGTGATCTCTAAAGCAAACAGTATTTAGTGTGGTATTAATCCAAACATATCCTATTTGCCCACTGGTAAAGCCAGCTTTAGCTAGTGCAGGAAAGAAAAAGCTATGCTCATAACAGAGTATTTCCAAATGTTAAGAAATCTGTGGCACAAGAGACAATCGGTAACTGTATGGGTCAAGGTTATAATATAATCAAACTTACTTTAAATAATAATTTAGAGAGTCTTTACAGTATACAGGGTGGCTAACAGTTTTTGCAGAACTCCAGGACCACAGTGAAAATGCTTGATGCAGGTCTTTATACTTTTGCTGGCATAGCTATGTCAAAGGTGTTAAGAGGTACAATCTCTACTTGGTATAATTGTCCTGGCAAACGTTGGTAGGTGTGGACACAGTTCTATACCACTAAAACTGAATTTTTGCTGGCACAGTTTCTTTAGCTCCAGGGAGGTCTGGCATATGTTATACTGTCAAAAGTACAATTTTCAGCAGTACAAGCCTCACCCGCACTCAGAGTGCTTTGCCAGTACAGTTGCTCTGGGTAAGCCTGGCCTCCACAGTGACTTTAAACAGAAGATTAACACAGGAGGTATATTCATTTCTTGGTGGCAATGTCAAGCTCTGAGTCTTACTGATTTCTTCTGTAGTGGTAATACAGACTTAAGTGCTGTTGCACCAGAATATGATTTTCTTCTGCTTTTTATGGCAAAGGAAAAGGTGTACACCAGCTCAAGTTAAAATAGCAACTTAACCAAATGAAAAATCTCTCTCTTATTCAAGAGACCCCTGTGTTGTCCAACATAGAGTCGTTCTTTTTATAGCATGTTACTACAAAACAGATCACAAACAGCTTCATTTCTCATAGTTTTCAGGTTTTGTTCTCATAGACCTCAGTAGATCAACACAGATGCTGCAACGCCAAGTATCACACAAGCTAAATCTAATCTGCCAGCAACATGACCCCTAAATGGAAACCCTTAGGTTCATCAGCTCTTTAGACAATGCACTGGGAAACCTGGCATCAGAATAGGATTCACACCATGTATCTCTCCCAGTTCTACTCAACTGCCGTGATGAGAAACAGCAAGAAGTCTTGGGATCTATGTCAGGATGCTCCTTCAGAGTTCCTCATCTAACAAATGCTCTAACGAGGAGCCATTACATTAAGGACTTTCTACACTATCTCCTGCCTAGTGGATGAAGTCACAGCTACACTCTAAACATATCCATCAGACTCACCCCAAGCTGGCCTCTCCTTAGGATGCCCTGATCATGGATTCTGCTTTGTCACAGGTGTGAGCTAGGCCTGATGTTGCTCAGACCTGCCAAGGCAGAGGTAGTTCTAGGCACTCACGGAAACTGAAATTTAGATGTCAAGGGAGCTTGTGAAAACACAGTTATTCATGGGCTGTAGGGTTAGTGGGAATTAGAGTGGAGGAGGAAAGAACTGAGGCTGGTATTCCGGCCTTCAGGTCTTAAAAGCCACCTGTTTCTGTAGATTTGGGGCCTTGTCTTTTTTAATTTGAGACAGTAACAAGGGTACCGTGTGAAGACCAGTAAAATCTGCATTGACACATAAAATAACACATGATCAAGGGATCATAAAGCTGAAAAGATTTATGTTAAACTAACAGGCTTCTCTCCAAATGATGGGCATCAATAATTCTAGGCTAGAAGGTCACTTGTTATTCTACCCACTGAACAAGATTTTGTAGATTAGCAATTACTTCTTCAAGATCATATGGCAGAGGCATACTACATTCATCATCTGTCCAGAAGGGATGGCATTCTGGTTTCTGGTCTTCTGGCAAGCTCTCCGCTGCTTCTGACTGGCATCTGAAAAGAAAGGTAAGTAGATGAACTACTTAACTAAAACTGTATCAAGAAACTGAATACTCAGTGAGGACACATTTGTGCATTAATTTAAAGGAAAGATTATAATAAAAAAGAAATACCACATCTTCTGACCAAATGGATTGCTCATTTCCAGTGAAGTTGACTTCTGTTGTAGGCTTTGTATTTTCTACAGGGATTTCTCAAAAAGCCAATCACAGAGAAAACTCAGTTAGTGTACCTTTATATGGTGAATTATTTTTTCATTATCTCAGCTGTTATTTAAAGTATGTGATTAAACCATTATCAGATTTAAATGTTTGCCAGTTTCCAATGTATTACTAGATTATTGAGAAAGATTAAATTGAATTTACTGCATTAAGGTCAGGGGGGATAGATTAAACAATATTAAAGAAGCTGGACTACCTTTGTAGAATCTGAAGATTTACAAGTGTATCAACCTGCTTAGCTCTAAAAAAGGCAATATAAAAAGAGAAAATTCTATAAAGATAAATGGAAATGAAGGTTAATAACAACTTCCAATGATGAATAGGTGGGCAAAACTTCAATAAAATTAAATTAAGAGGTTAGTGTATGTTAGTCCCCAGAGAAAACGTTTAAATTACAGTGTTTTTTATTAAATGGATTATTCATCAATACTAGTGAAGTCTAATTATAATATTCAACTGAACTGCAGCCCTCAGAGGAAAGTTTTATAAGTGGCAACCATCGCATCTCTTAAGATTAGGCTGTAATACAACATGCTGCATCAAAAAAATTGTCACAGTTTAAGGAGGATTTCTCCCCCTCTCTTTTCTCCTCCCCTCAAACAATTTGCATGTTGCTGATTAATTAGCTAATGTTTCCAATGGGGAAAGACAATGAAAATGCTAAGCATGACTACAATTTTGGTATATGCTGCAGGTCTACGTAGTTCTTCAAAGAGATAACAAGCAAATTTTAGAAATACACTTTTATCTCTTGTAAGACATTTTTAAAAATTCATGTTTGATAAAGCACATAATTGTTGTAACAATTTTAAAGATCTTTTAAACATATATGTGTCTTTTATCTCTGTAAAATGAACTCTGAAAATACTGACACATGCAGCTTCCTTGTCTACACCGTCAGCCTTCTGGAAGAGACTGTTTCCAAATGAAAGATGTCTTCTTCTCTTGGGAATTATTAATGGCAGTGTAATCCCCATAAGAAAACATACTTCAGCTTTACACCCATGTTGGTGTGTGGTTAATTGCCGCACCAGCATCCTGGGCACTCAATCCATCGTACATTACACTACAAGGACAGTATTAACACATAACATTCCAATATATCTTCAGCTCTCCACATCAGCCCCTGATAATAGCATCTGTTAACATGCACTAAGTACTATTATGTAGCACATCACTTCATAAATAATAAGATTAGCCGACCTCAGGGCCCTGGGAAGAGTAATGTGTTTAAATGTTCTCATTATTTATTTAAAACAAGAATTAAAGGAACAGAAGCTACTTGTGACAATCCTCTTAGCATAAATATTAAACTGTTTGCATTGATAAGCTGCACTGTACAGAATAACAGAGGATTTGTTTTGCCGCCTGCTTTATAATAGTTGTTAGAGCAAATGCAGTTTAGTGTATGAGTTCTGAGAGGTACTTAACTGATTGTGCCATCGTGTTCTGAAGATATTTCCCAAATTATATAAAAGAACAGGAGAAAATTAATATGCAGGAGAAGCTGAAACTAATTACAGCATAACTCTATGAGGCTTTTAAAATCTTGCTTTATTTTCTGTCTTGGCACAAAATAATACGCTCAATTTGCTGGGTAGTATAAGATATTCCAGTTTAAGCATTTCAATCTAGAAGTGGATAAATTAACCATGTAGAGATTATTGCAGATGACAAATCAAGAAGCTCAGCCAGTAAATACTGCAGACATGTTATGTGGTCTGCAAGTCTCAACTTATAATAATAAACATTCTCTCTCTCACACATCTGCTATTAACAACATGGTTTTCACCGAGAGAAAAAACATAGCAACTTTTAGCTTCTTCACCATTTCAGAGCCCTTTTTTTCATGTCTTTTTTTCCCTTGCTCTTGCACACAAATGGATTGACTGACTTTTCCCTCACATTTGGGGTCTCGGCATTTGTGTTGCTGTAAATGTGCAGCAGGCACAGTGACTGGGCAGCCCATGAGCAACTATTCCAGTTGCTACTTTCCCTTCTCTCTTTTTCTTACCAGCAGAGCCATCTCTGAAAGGTCACCCCACAGCTAAGCATGTGCCTTAAGTTCCAGGCAATCATGCACCCGGTTTAGCCATATCATATTCCATGCGAGAGATTCGGGGAATGACAGTGTGTCAGGTCCTTGGACTTCCTGTGCAAGTCTGATGACAGAAATGCATCAGGGTACTGCAAAAGTATAAAAAAGAGGAAAGTAATGCTGTAACCATCCAAGTTCCGCAATCTCACAGCTCCTTTGCCTTTCTGGCCAGGATTTCTATTGCTTTACTGTTCCGGTTCAGCTAGGATAGGGTTAAGTTTCCCCCGCAGAGAGGGGGAAGGGATCTCCAGCTGGGTTATTCAGTCAGGTCTGGCGCAGCAGCGCAGGAACTTTTTCCTTTGTGGCTTTGGTGATGGGGAGCACGGGGCTGTCTGTAACCATTGCGGTATTTCTCTGTATATCTTTTGTCTTGTTTACTGTTATTACTGTTTATTGTTGTTATCGCTACTGTTGTTGTTCAGATTGTTTATCACACTGTTGTATTAAATTTCTTCTTATTTTAACCCGGGGTTTGTGCCCTACTTGTGTCCGAAGGTGGGGGAGGGACAACGTCAACGTGGTCTCAGGTCCCGGCAGGGCCTAAACCACCACATTTACTTTTTATCACGAGCAAGAACAGCAGTGAACATTACTTTTTTACAGTTTACGAGTCACCTATTTTGACCAAAGGTACAATCCCTGCGCTGGATCCGCTGACATCAAAGTCAAGCCAAGTTGCTCATATGTAAAGCTATGGGCCCAGGCTTTAAGCAGTCATTGCTGTGCCCCGCAGTCCACCAAGCAATTCACCCGACTGGCATCCACAAGCTTGAATGCAGTCATCCAAATATGTACCTTCTGACCCAGAGTTAGGGTGCAAGAACAGTCCTTTCCAGATGAGTATATTACTATTGATTTTACTGAATTTCTGTGGGAAAAATTGTTCCTAATTAATTTGTAGCAGAGTAACAGACCTGAAGATCCTGCAAAAGGATAGCAACATTTTTAACTGAAGTAAAACAAGTGAAGACACTTAAAGAATTGCACAGAATTATTTAAAATTCTTTGTATTTGGGAAAAGATAGCTAACATTAGTTAGCAATGATAACTCAGGATAAACAGAAATTCTGTATTTTCCCAGCTACAAAAGAATTTACGAGGCTCCGTCTGGGGAACACTGCAATCACCAAAGTACGGTGGCAATGGGAAACTACCAAGATTTATAGTATTATAATTAAAATATTATATATCAATTAAAACCTATTATTTGAGTTAATAAAGTCAAATCTCCAAAAGAGAGTCGATCTAATCTGTGTATATTTTATGCACGAGATGTGTTAAGAGTGGAAATAACACATGCTCAGAGATACGGAACAGATGACAAATCAAGAAGCACCTTTCATACTTTATGTGCAGCAGGAGAACAGAAAATCTGCCATGATATATTTCAGAGCAATTCAGCTCCAACACCTTGATAATACATGTTCACCAACATATTATAAAAAGGATGATTTGTCTAAAGATGTGCAGAATGCACAAAACTCAACAGTCCCTACTTTCTTGTTAAAACAATCTTGTGCCATTTTCAATTCAAAAAGCCCATTTTTAAGGAACACTTAGTCACTCTTGCAGTGCACATTCTCACTACCCCTCCCCTGTAAACTTCACAGGTTTTTGATCCCCTTTTTGCCTATTTTTTCCAAGTGGACTTTGCTCATTAATATTTACCAGGAGCTGAATATTTAATATAAGTTCAACTAAGACATGACAAACATTTGTATGACTGTATGACTATTTGTATGACAACACAGGACACTTTCCCTTGGATGGTGGCTAATTTCACCATGGGCAGGTGTACATTCACTGAGACAGACAGTTGCCTGGCTATGGCCCCCCGGGCTGCACTGACATTTTGATGATCAGGGTGTCAGCTACATTAGAGGACACTGATCATGATGCTAAAATTAACCAAGCTAGCTAAAGTGTGTGTTAATTATGAGTATGCAAGCAGTCAATAAAAGGTTAATGCAAAAGTCAAAGGATAAATTTATTTCAGTATTGCATCACTCTACTGACTAAATGACTAACATTATGCTTTGTTTTTAATCAATATATTTTACAGTAATGCGTGAGCCATTGATTTGAAAAACAGTTTTCATTCTAACAGTCAAGTTTTGCAACTATTTGTATTAAGTATCAACATACTTAAAACATTATTTTTTCAGAGCAGATACTTTTTTGTTCTGTTGTCAGGAACAGGAATGCATATAAGCCAGGAGGCAACCTTGGGTTCTGCCGATGAATGTGATTAATGTAAATAAGAATGATTAACTAGGAACTTAAAGAAAGTACTGTAAATCAGGGTCCCTGGATTCCATTGCACTGTTTGTCTACTCCACAGAAGTGTAGCCAAATCACATCAACAGGGGTCAGTTTGTGGTTCAGACTGCACGGGTGTGTTAAGAGTGACAAGATGATATGAATAGTCCTGTCTCCTAGATGGTGCCTATGCCTGGCAGTTCGAAGACCAATGGGCATCACATGGAAATTCATAATTCATAGCCATCTTCCCCATGCACTGATATGGTCAGAAAGGGAGGACAGGATATTTGCTTTGCATGTACAATAAACAGTACACACTGACCCACATATGCTTACTCCAGCATTCACAAAATTGTTGGTTTATATGGGAGTTATTTCCTCCATCTATTCATGC
Source organism: Athene noctua (assembly GCF_965140245.1). Classification (NCBI taxonomy): domain Eukaryota; kingdom Metazoa; phylum Chordata; class Aves; order Strigiformes; family Strigidae; genus Athene; species Athene noctua. The sequence goes on from NC_134045.1 coordinate 9,448,079, forward strand.
TAGAATAAAGGTGTTTGAGCTATTATTCAGAAGTTCAGAGTATCTTTTAAAACAACAGCCCAGGTAAAAACAGTGTTCGATCATGTTACTAAGACATGCGTTCATTCAACCCATTGGTTAAAATGATCCAACATTGCTAGCATGGATGCTGTCCTGAGTAAAAGTAACAGTAGTAGCTCCTTTAGACAGCATCTCCCATTCTTAAGATTTACAATGAGTTTGCAAAATTTGGGTCTGATCAAACACGTGTTATTACTGTTCTGACACAGAGCTCTGCTGCATGAACACAAATCCTAATAGTACAGGTACCTGAAACACAGAGTTTTGCTTGTAGGTTTGGATTTTTTCATCCTTGTCCTTCAAACCTTTCCTCTGTCTGGAAATGATTATGCAAACTATGTGTAGTTGCTCTAATCTCAGCGTTAGGATTATCCCATGTCATTTCAAGCTGACATTCTTAGCTGTCAGAGCATATACAAGAAATTACAGTGTGTTCTCAGCTATCTGAATTGTTATGCAAAGCCTAATAGAGAAAATATGAGATTACATACATGAGAACAATTACTCAAATAAGTTAACCTTGATTTTTCTAAGTAGTGTATCTCATTGACAGGTACAACAAATTTTCTTCTGTTGCTGAATGCATCACAATTAAAACCTGATACCACTTAAGTCAAAGTTGAAACGTCCAGTGATTTCACTAAGGCCAAGACTTCAATGTAAATGCTTTTCCAGAAAGTGTTCACAATAGACATGAGCTAGTAAGCATAATAATAAAAAAAAAATCTAAAAGAAAATACAGAAGGAATGAAATAGGCTGAATATAGTTTCTCAAATGAAAATTTAGCAAGGGATACTTAATTAAAATTTTTTATCCATTTACAATGGTGGTTAAATTACTGTCATTGTAAGTCAGTTAATACAGTGTGGAGTAACAGGATGTGATGTTCTGTAACTTCAAAGTTGCCACAGAAATAAAAAATATCTGTTTTATCAAACTGAATTGCACAGAAAAACTAAAGTAAAAACTCAAATTGATGCTATAAATACATATTCTCCTTCACCTCTGGACATGGATAGGCTATTGGGATGAAGTCCCTAAAAAGGATTGAAAAAGTCCCCCCTGTTATTTGAAGAACTGAACTTTTATTTGTCTTCATTAAAATCAGAAGGTGGAAGGGATAAATATAATTCATGATAAAATGGAATGGGGGTGAGAAATCTGAGAAGCAGCTGCTTTCCAGCTGGGTGCCCATTCCAGCACTAGCAATTTCAGAAATTACAGTATGCCTAATTTTAAGTTTTTTTTCTACTCCAGGCACCTGTTTGGTGGTAGCTGGTAGAAGTGAAAACTTCCGACCATTGATTAAGGTTTAAGGCCAGCAGGTTGACTGCTGAGAACAATTTTATACCTAGATCTATTTGTCAGCATGTCCATTACATACCAGTGGTGACGAATGGGACATTCTGCCAGCTGACCAGTTAGGAGCTGCTGACCTCTGACAGTCACTGGAGCGGGGCACCTGAAGCCTGCATTGCTCCTACCTGGCCACACGGAACAATACGGGCGATAAATGGTGAGGGTGATTAAGTATGCCGTATCTTGGGCAACCCCGCTAGAGCTTTAGTGTACCCACAATGGAATTCCAGAGCTCAGCACAAAGCTGAGGCAACTGGAGAACGGTACAAAACAAAAGGTGCCTGGTTTCACAGAGGTATAAGGTAGCTTTCCTTGCCATTTGGGAGAATGGACACATTTTTCTGAAAGAACAATGAAAACAAGCACAGTTGAAGAAACAGCATCTCTTCCATCGGGAACAAAACATGCAACAGCCATTACATCACTGGTGTCGTCACCCTGCATGGACAGAGCTCCAGCCTGGATCAGCTACACCAGAGGGAAACCATTGCTAGGCTCTCCTGAGAGTACCTTTTCTGGAGACCTAATCCAAGACATGAGATTTACATAGGGAGCTGGAGTTAAACTTGTTTATAGCTAAAAATGTTGAAATCTTGACTTCTGGTTTGGCTTCTTTTAGAGGAAATAACGTATTCAAAATCAGTAGTTCAGCTGGAACTTCACCAAAATTGCAGGGTGGATAATGGGAATTAGTTAATGCCCCATCATGACACAGGGTTAGGGTGGAATGTTTACTGATCTCCTTGTTTTAGCTCTGTAAAACATAATCAAACCAGTAATTTACAAATCCTTCACTTGGTATTATGATTAACCTGCATAATCTGTACCCTAAAAACTGTTTACTGAAAATACAAAGGATGGAGAAAATGTAAATATATTGAAATATAACAATATGAAAGATGTTTTCATATTGCTGTAAATGCTCTATCACCAATAAAATTCTACTTTTTCATGCCAGAACTGGAATTTTGAAAGTTATTGAGTTCAATCTAAACCTTAGATTAGATTTTCTTAGCTTTTTAAAACTAACCAATCAGAAAGTTGTCAACCTTGGCAGAGAGTGTTTCTCTCAGTCATTCCATGCTTGTTCCTACTGTGACTCTGCACAACTAAAACCTTTCCAGGTTTACTCTAGCTGTTATGAACAAAACAAATTACATTAATACTTGATTTTGCAAACCATATTTCACAAGTACTGGTCCCAAACAGGCAGTAATATGAAGTGGCCAGATGGGAAGAGAGCAGTGCTTCATTCTTTTGAACATCTAATCCCCAGTGTATTCCCAAGGAGTCTGTCCCATTTACATTGTCACTGCTGATGTTCTTTCACGTGCTCTAACTAGAGTGTGCCCAGCCATAAGTAATGGCTGAGACCAAGACTGCATTTTAAAAAGAGACAAAATGAGGTTTTTTCCAGACAAGACACTTGAGAAGAGAATGCTATATTTAGGAAGGGATGGAGACAATATCAGTTAATTTTAAGCCAGGAGAAAACCATGTATCAACTGCACAAATATGCAAGTACAAATACACACAATGGCATGTTAGAAGGAACTTTCCTATCTGCTTCTTTCAAATGTTGCTAATGACTTGTGTCACTGATGCATTTGGCCCCTGCTACAGAACCAAAGTTTACAGTCACTGACCCAAGAGCTTTATGGCTCCAAAGTCAGTCATCCACTGGAAATGAGGATGCTGCTAAAATATCCTGAGGAATCACTGGTGACGTAGTAGGATAGTCTGAAAACAGCCAGCATTATCCTTGTGTGTACTTCTACAAAGTGAATCTATAGCAGAATCCATTTTTTAACAATGGCCTCCAGAGTACATTTTGCTGTTCCACAGAGAAGTAAGAGAGAGAGCAATGAACCTGACACTGAAGAGATTTAAGTGACAGTTGCATGAACTTGAACATGCCAGAGTTTCTATTATTACTCAAACTGTAAATCAGGTAAGTATGAGAAAAATTAAAATTGTTAATACCTTCCAAATGAAATAACAGCAACCAAAGCACTGGTGGAGTCCAACCGCAAAGAGTTTTCAAGTAGTGCACCAACATGTTTCACATGTATTTGTAGAAATATATGAAAAACTCACAAAATTATTTTTAAGAAATGTTTTGCTTTGCCTTAACTGTAGAGAAATCAAAATAAATTTTCAACATTTTTGGGCTACAATATTAATTTAAAGATGTAGAAATATATTTAAGTCTTTCTAAACTATTTAGCTGACAAGCCATGGGAAAGGATAAAGATTTGCTGCACAGTATCCTCAGCTACAGTAAAATAAAGCTGCAGAACCTCAGAAATTTTCCAGCTCTGGGTGGAAAGAATGGAAAAAAAGAGGACACAAGAAACTTCTTTCTCTGATATATTCATGGGTGAATTAATAAACAGAAATCTACCCAAAAGATACTTCTGATGAGATGATCAATGACCTTCCTCACCATGTCCAGGAACTCCACCCTACCAAAGAGGAGTAGCTAGTAGATGGCACTGAAGCAACTGTAATGCCACAGAGAAGAGTCCTGGCATCGTTGCGTGATGTACACTTGACTTCCCCAGAGAGAGCTTTTCCTCTCCTTTGTGGCCTCTGTCCAACAGGCCTAGAAACTGTCTGAGAAAATCAGTGTGCCTCCTATTCCCACAAGAGAACGGCTGTGTGGGGCAGTCTCTATTCCATGTTTGTTTGATTTTTTAATTAAGAAACATCACTACTCTCTATAAAGTGTAGGGGGTAGGGAAATTCCCCAGAGAAACACTGAATAAATAACATGGCATTTACTGAAAGATGAAGTTTAATCCAATTTAACCTGTAGGCCTACAAATTGTTCCCTTTCAGCCCTGTTTCACAGATGCTTTTGTTTCCTGTTTTTAGAATAATAAGTATACAAGCAATATATCCTGACTGTACGAGAAGCGCGTTTATATATATTTATATACACACCCCTTCATACCAATACTTGCAAAAAATCCCATCAGTCCAAAAGAGACAGCATTTAGGAGGAAATTTTCAGCACCACAGACATGGATTTAGTTATATACTTTCCATGATCAGCAATGGGATGTGAGTTATTCCCTCTGTGCTGAGAATATTTGGCTTTGACTTCAAACAACGTAGAAATATATCAACCTCAATATAATTTATATTCTCTCAAAAGGAACCTAAAATGCTCTAAGCCTTTGCTGAGGCATCTGATGTTCCAGTCCCCTCTGCTGCACTGTATAATCGGCTGTTTTATTTCACTTGCGATTCTTGCTTTCCTATGATTTTTTCAGACAAAGAAACAAAATGTCTGCTATATGCTGAGTATAAACACAGCTGACTTGTTTTCCCCAAAGTATTGATTTTATGCACTTTTAAAATAACTATTTTCATTCTGTTTGCATAATCAGCTGGGGCATTGTTCCTCTACATTTGCAGAAACACAGATGGAATTGCTGATTTGGAGCCTTTGGAGAGATTTTACAGTATTCTCCAGAATCTAAGCTTCTATTAAAATAAGGTTTCAAGCACTTCTGGTTGTGAAGATAGCCTGGACAATGTAAATTGATGCATGGTTATCTTGTTGAGTCCACAACCAGACAGACAGACGCAATAGCACCAAGGGAGCTGTGAACTTCCCCCACTTATTTTATTGGGTGTTTACTTGGGGCCAGATGCTCCCCTCTGTTGTGTAGAATGGCGTTAAATGACCGAGGAAAAGAGAGGAAAAGGAAATGGAAATAAAAACCAACAAAGAGGAGAAAAGGAAATCTCCACAGCCTGCTTCCCATGGGGCTACAGATGCCCTCCCTTGCCAGTATTAGACTGCTGGAAGATTTGGGGCTGAGCCATGCATATGGCACATTTTTCGAAAGACGCTGTATTTAACAAAAGAATACCACCTGAAAAGTTAATGATCCTTCCAGCATCATTCACTGTTCCACTTTATCTTTTGTACTCCTTTTATGTGGATGTCATATAACCAAGGAAAAATGTAAACACAGGGTGGTTTTAGATGACACTGCAGGAGAATGGCCCTTCCACCTAATGCTCCCTCCTTTAAAGTAAGCAATTTCATTTTCCAAACAACTTCAGGGTTTGCATGCTCTGCCCTACTGCAAGAAAGCTTGAGCATGTATTTTTCTGTAAGACAACTTTTCACATTAATAAAAATCAACTGCTATATGACAAATCTCTGTATGTTATATGTGGAAAGTAAGATCAAAAGAAACAAGACTGAGTGCAGCTAAGAGTATTACTTGATCCTTAAATCAGACTGGACAGAAACTCTATCTTTTCAGCAAAGCTACGTAATCCTTTCAGCCTGAAGTGTTTCCTGCATCACTCCTGCAACTTGCCAACACAACCCTTCTCCAAAATCCCACAACTTCCAACAGGACCAAAGCAGGAGTGACACCGAAGGGGCAGCACTTGGGATCAGAATGGAACCACAGACCTTAGATACCTGTAGTAACTACTGCGCAAAAAGGACTCCACATATGATTTTACACAGAACAGTCCTTTGTTGATGTAAGTTTATTAGGGAGAGTGACACCAAATGGGGAATCTGCCCCAGGAACAATGTTGTCTAGCTGCTCTCAGGCTCTTACTAAAATGCAGCTTTCACTAGCTTTGGTCCATTTCAGTGAAATTGCATGTTTCGTTAGCCAAAAGGGAACTATGATAGACTGATAGCAAGCACCATATGGGAAAACCAAACAACCACAAGACTAACTCTCCATTTGCAGACTGAAATTAAGATCTTACTTATCATTATAACTTGTGATATAAATACGTATGTGTACCTATATACAACTCTCTCTGTATACACAGATACATATATACTCACACACATATATAAGAGGAGGTTACACTACATTTTATATCAAGAGATATGGCCTCAAACTCCTATGTGGTTTAGGGAAGAAAAAAAAAAAGTGTTTATTGTGCTACAGAACTACGCTGTCTTCCCTGTGTTGTGCACCTCGGCTGTAGCCTGCAACCAGAATGTTTATAACATATCTTGGAACTAATACTATAAGAGCAATGAAATCCTATGGACTAAAACACAGTTTCCTTTAGGTCAACATGAGGTCAAACAGAAGCAGGAGGGAACAAATAATAGGGAAATAAGAAAACAGATACAAGAAAGGCAGAGACTCAAAAAGAGGAAAAATAAGTTTAGGAATAAAAAAAGAAATCCTCATGTAACTAATCACATTTCAATCACTGCAGAATTTCACCATGGCTGCTGATTTATTCAGTGATATTTTATGGATAAATAACTATAAAAATATGCCACCAAATAAAATTCTAGAGCTGGCAGAGAAACAGATTTGATATCCCAGGAAATGCTACAGTACATCCAGGTGCAAATGAAAATCATATGGCAACAATATGCTCAATATGCTTTTTCTCTACTTCTATAAGTGGAGTAAATCTTTTTGACTACCAAATGAGACCTCAGAATTTTTTCTATTTACCCTTTAAATTTCAAATAACTGGAACCATTATATAGAAGTGTTAAATATCCTTTTGTACTTTAACTTGTAAATAATTACCATCGCCCAAATACAATGTGAATAAATGCATTTACTTATTTTCCACTGCATTAAGGGAAGAAATTCTGTATGAAAGCTTAGCTTCACTATACCTCAAAATTTTGCAATTAATGTAATTCTGCATAATACCAAATAAAATTCCATTACAGACTGAATGATGATTTAAAGTTATTAGACCGGAACACACTTTCCTTCATGGAATATGATTGCATTCAATCAATTTAAACACATGATGATAAACTACATGCATCTGATCCTACCCTACTTTCACAGACTTTATTTCCACGAGTGCTTAAAAAAAGTGCAAGATCCCAAACTATAACATTCTATCAGAGGACTTGAATTCTCTCAGCATCATGAAGATGTATTCACCCAAGTGAGTACCAAAATGCTACTAGTAGGTAAAACCTAAAATGTCTATTACAACAAATGCATATAGCTCTTCATCTTATTTTCCATAGTGTAAAGAATCTTTCTGACTGCAATATCAATGACTTTAAACCACAGACTAAGACTTTAGACCTTTTGGTGGTGCCAACTCACTTGTTTTATATGCTATGATATATAGTCCTGGCTTTGAGCTCTCTCTCACTACTGATGCTTTTGATGCTTTGTTCTCTTTTTACTTTAGGATGGAAAATAACAAATAATGCTGAGTTCTCTTCTTACTCTTGAATTCTTCTGATGTCTATCTTCAGAACTATTCTAACATCCAATTTATGTCATTCTTTTTCTTTCTTATGCTGTGAATTTGAAATGAAAGTAGGTAACATAATATCATAAGATCTACGGACGATTGAAATAGCCTTCTGAGTAAACTTCAGAGTTATCCGTAAAACTATCCTGCCTCAATAGAAAGTAAAAAATTGCTTTTCAATAGATAACGCAACTACTCTTGAAATTCTTCCTGGATGAAGTTATTGCCATAAGAAACACTCTAATGATAATAAAGTATATGGTGCCAATGTCTTAAGAGCAGTTCAGATGGGTTATTTTGCTAGTATTTGCAAGGCACAATTCAAATTCATTCTCAAAAATTTATGTGCTTTCTCTTGACTAATTCTTTATTATAAAATGGCTATAAAACCTGAAGTTTGTTAATGAGAGAAGCTGGCATCTGCTGTGCTGATTGACCTGCAACGCTACTCTCACGTTGTTCTGCCATATAATTCCTCTTAAAACATCACATCAGAATTCCAAAGACCTTTTACATTAGTTAATTAAGGACCTGACTCAATCTTCTATCAGGTTTGAGCAAAATGCATAGTCACATATTTAAATCTCATTTAGGCAGTGGAACTTTCAAATATATTTCAAGTTCAGCCCAGGCTTAAAAGCTTCACTGCGTAGGGTCCCTAGAGATCATATCAACATCACTGCTCAACACACAGCCATAAACCTATACCTGACTAACTGCAACTTTTCTTAAGAACTTGAAATAGCCATCCTATCCCTACCCCAGTCCCTATCCTTGCATTTAGTCTCTAGTCCCTGTACTGCACTGACCTGTTCCCTCTAATTCATTATGCAATGGGCATGAATCTTCCATGTGTTATCTGAAGTAATGCAGCACTACAACAATGTACTAGCAGCACTTTTCAGTGCTTTCTGTCAAGTAATCTACATAGTAGTCACACTGTCAGGTTCAAATTCTGTGGATAATGGTGTAATTTTCTGAGCCCAGGGAAACAGAAATCTCTCTTGTTGGGTGCCATAAGCTGTCCATTGCTCTGTACTTTATGCAGATTCATGGGAAATCAAGATATACATAATGAAAAGTGCCCATTATGTGTATATATATAGACACTTACTGTTTTGTCTTCTTTTGTTCTATGTTTGCTAAAGAACAGTTATTTAAACTTTATGAAAAGTGGATGGTCTTGGCCTCTGTCCGGGGTTCAGCTGGGATAGAGTTAATTTTCACAAGAAACTGGAAGGGGCTACAGCCAGGACAGCTGACTCGAACTAGCTAAGGGGGTATTTGATAACATATGGTGTCATGCTCATAGCTGGGGGTGCTGGCTGGGGGGACCGTGGATCATGGCTTGGAAAGGGGCTGAGTGTTGGGTTCCGGGGGGTGAACAACTGCTTTGTGCATCACTCGCTTTACATATTCTTTTATTAGTATTATCATTAATGTTTCTTCTCTGCTTGTGTTGTCCTATTAAAATCTCTTTATCTCAACCCATGAGGATTTAACTTTTTCTTCTGATTCTCCTCCTCATTGCACTGTGGGGGAGGAGTGAATGAGTGGCCACGTGGTGCTTTGTTGCTGGCTGGGCTGAAACCATGACATCTTTCCATACATTTTATTTTGTCTGTGAACGTTATATTTCAGACTCCTTCCTAATTTATTGCTTGTCAACTGAGTTACATTAGTCATTCCTTTCAATGAACTGTTGATGAAATTTCTTCTCTTTCTGTGTTACAAGAGACACTACTTTCCTGAGCATGCAACAGACCTAATATCCCTCCTACTTAGTTTGCCTTTTCAAATAATATTGAAACATCTTTTTCTTTGCTGAAACGCTATTACTTCAATCTGCCTTAATCCCAAGAAATTAATGTAAACTTTAGGGGTTTTGGCAATAGCTACATAATCCTCCTCTTTTTGGTGCAAACAGGAGGTGTCCTTTCTTCTTCCTTCCATTGTTTAGTACTCCTGAGGAATTATTAATTTGTAGTTTCTATTTCTTTGATATGTGCAGTTCTACAGGGAAATTTCACATGCTCTCCTGTTTATTGAAGTGCCAGTAAGAGCATCTAGGAAAGTTAATGTCATTCCTCAGCAAGACAAAACCCCCATTTCCTCAGACCTTCTCCTACAGAGTTTGTCCTTTCCACCTTCACTTTAGCTTTTCTAGCATTTCACCAAAAACCTCATGAAGTTCAACAAGGCCAAGTGCAAGGCCCTGCACATGAGTTGGGACAAGCTCAGATTGGTACCCAAGCAGATACAGGCTGAGTAATGAGTGTATTGAGAGCAGCCCTGCGGAGAAGGACTTGGGGGTATAAGTGGATGGAAAACTGACTGTGAGCCAGCAATGTGCACTTCCAGCCCAGAAAGCCAACCATGTCCTGGGCTGCACTGAGAGCAGTGTGGCCAGCAGGGCGAGGAAGGGGATCCTCCCCCTCTACTCTGGTGAGACCCCTCCTGCAGTGCTGTGTCCAGCTCTGGGGGCACCAACATCAGAAGGACACGGACCTGCTTGAGTGGGTAGAGGAGGCCATGAAGATGCTCAGGGGCTGGAGCACCTCCCCTGTGAGGACAGGCTGAGAGAGTTGGGGGTGTTCAGCCCGGAGAAGAGAAGGCTCCGGGGAGACCTTAGAGCGGCCTCCCAGTACTGAAAGGGGCTGCAGAAAAGGGGGGGGAGGGACTCGTGATCAGGGAATGTAGGGATAGGATGAGGGGTAACTCTTTTAAACTGAAAGAAGGAAGATTTAGATGAGATCTAAGGAAGACATTCTTCCCTGTGAGGGTGGTGAGGCACTGGCAGAGGTTTCCCAGAGCAGCTGTGGCTGCCCCCTCCCTGGCAGGGTTCAAGGCCAGGTTGGACGGGGCTGTGAGCAACCTGGGCTGGTGGAAGGTGTCCCTGCCCATGGCAGGGGGGTGGGACTAGATCATCTTTAAGGTCTCTTCCAATCCAAACCATTCTATGATTCTATGACTGGACATGCAGAACACTGCTGCCTTCCCAAACAGTAATAGACCCACATTAGCTACTTTCTGCTAACAGATATCAATTTGATCGCCCTTTTCCAAGCCTCAACTACTTTACCAGGGTCAGTTTGCTTAATGTTGGCTTGTTTGTCTAGCCAGAGTGAAATACTGGTGAAATCACACTCAACCGCAGGCTCTTTTCAAATCCCTGGGGACTGCTCCATGCACTTCCCCTTTTTTTTTCTCCTGACATTAGAAAAATACTCTTCATTTCCACTTGTCTCCTAATTTAAACCAGGTACCAATCTTCTAGAGATATCTGTGACCTTTCTAATTGGAAGGTTCAGAATACATTCAAGAGAACATCTTTGTATTATGAAAACTTTGGGGCTTAAAAAAATCTTGTTTTCCAGTTTGCCTTTGGTATTTTTTACTCAGAAACAATGAAGAGTGTTATTCTCTGCACCTCTGGATTTTAGGAATCAAATAATCTTCTACCAGAGTAAAAAACCTTCTTGGTAGAAGTCATCTAGGCCTGTCCAGGAAGCTTTTAGCAGTGTTCAGACCCATTTTTTTCTCAACTCACTCCCAGACGCACACAGACAGTACCAGTATCCATCCTTGCATAAAGCTAGTCCTCTTAGAGATGTTAATGTCTGGCACTATGCTGTGTTGTTAACTTATGACAGACTGAAGAACTCTGTGGCCTAAACATATTGATGTGAATTCTGGAAATTATATAGACTGTTAGAGTGCCTCTATCATGACAAAGGAAACGGAGTGATCCAGGTATCTACAGTACCTGTAGCATATTGTTAGGCAATAGAAAAGCTGGTACCGGATTCATTTGACAGATAATATGAATGTATAAATCATGCCAATCAGTATGTTTTTTTCTGGAAAACAAATCTTGTTGGAGAAACCCTTCAAGATGAAAAGTTCAGTTACTAGAATAAACTATGGAGGAATAGGATAAATTGATTTATGCTAGCTAGTGAATGATTTTTTTTTTTCCCAAGTAGCACTGAATATCAACAGAACATACACCACAAGTCAGTAATAGCTATCAAGCAATATAATGATAAACATCAATGGGGAATCACTCCTGAATGGTGACCCCCATAAGGGATTCCTCTAGAGACCAATACAGTGGCCAGTATTAGTCACATTTTCATCAGCAGTGATCAGCTGCTTGACAATTTCTGCAGATAGCACAGAGACAAATATGGTTAAAAACCATGTGGACAGGATTGAGCCCTGCTAGGTCACTTAATGATCAGGACCAAATGTGTTACGGAACTATATGCAATAACAGGGAGAAGGATGACTGGAGAATTGATGAGTTTGTGCTCAAAATCACTGCATCTGAAAACAATGTAGATATTATCCCAGACAACTCAAAATGAATTCCCAGTACAGTACCTAATCCTTTTGTATTTCAGTAGGTAGACAAATATGAGAGTAACATGGAATAACCTTGTTTCTAGCTTTTTAGTAGTACACTGAAGAGAGCAAAGAGACTGTGGACAGAGGTGATACGTGATAATGATTAACTTAATTTGCTTCACTTATCAGATTTAAAACTGATAGATTGAAGGAACCTATCTTGTATGAAAGAGCTCTCTTGTCTAGCAGAGGAAGCTGGAATTTGAAACAGAACCCAGAGAAATTCAAATATGCTTGTTTTTTACAATGAAGTCAATCACACACTGGGATAAACTATTAAAGGAACAGAATATTCTTCATTTCTGACATCTTCAAATCAAGAAAAGATTCCTGCCTGGAAACCATGCAGTTACACAGCTAGCAGAGGGATAAAAGGATAAAATTTAGTAACTTCTGATAGAAGTCAAAACAGCTGACACAAAAATCCTAAATATAATGATGTTCAAACTTCACACAACCATGCTTTAACAAGCTTACTTTGAGTAAGACTTTAAAAATTCCTCGTAATACATCTTGCTGTAAAATTATACATTCTAATTGGAATGGATATGCCAGGAGAATGCAAGAAGACATAAGACTTCTATTGTTAAAGTCCCAAATACAGCAAGCTTAGCATTTGAGCCCAATGCCACTATGGAGAGAAAAACCCTAATTTAGGGAATAAAAACCTTTAGAAGCATCCATATTCTCCATTCTCTTGCACTTGTTATAGGCAGGTGTAAGTCTAACTTTTTAACATACATAGGTTTAACTGAAAAGAGAAATGACCAAAAGATACGTACCCACATGTATATTTAATTAATATTAGAATTTGTCATGTGATTTATGAAACATATATAAGATATGAAAATGTAAGTACACAGGATGTTTCTAATTTCATTTAGTTTCTCTTAAAGCATCCTAGAATCACTGAAACATACAAGGTCACACTGAATCAAAGGACATCATCTGCTTGTCCAGAATGTCATTACGGAAAAATCAGGAAAAAGCAACTGTATTACAAGTCACCTTTCCAGCTCTCAGAAACAAACTATTAATGGAGAAAGTCAGTTCTTTATGGTGCATTACAGGACCAAGGTCACCTGGGAAACTGTAAGGCCTCACTGGCTACCCACAAGACCAACTTGATTATCCCAATAACCTCCTGCCCTTGCCAAGGGACTGATGGAAAATCAAGCTTTTCAGCAGACTGCTAACTTGGTGTCCACATTTTTTAAATGCACGTTTATACGAGCTAAAGTGTCTGAGATTCATCTGAAGCACTTAGATTCAATTACTTTACAGTGTTCACTATCTATTGGAATTTCCATGAGCGTTAGAATTATGTTGATAATCACAAATTCTCTAAATACAGTCTAAACTTGAAGTTTATGTCAAGACTCATGTCTGCTAAAAAAGAGTGTAAATTGGGCATAGTAACTTTTGTCTTGTTCCTTTTGATACCTAAATCAGGTGATAGGAATACATCACCAGGAAGTAAGTTTTCTTGGAAATAATGTGCAATCACATGCCAGACACTTTTAGAATACAAACAGACTAAAACCATGCTTTTAATATGCGCATGAATTATGAACTCTGTATTTTCTCTGTACAGAATCCTCCATCATATTCCCATAAGAGCAAGCAGTTTGACCTATTAAAACATAACCAGCTCACTACAATAAACAAATTACATATATAATACGAAATGTGTGAGAACCCAGTGCAGTTTCCTTCTTTATTATGTTTGAGTAACCAGCTACATTAGTACGCTGGAGAACATTTCACTGCATCAATGACAGGTTATATTAAACTTGTATACTGGGGGAACCTCATAAAATAAGGTGTTATGGAAAAGGGGAGAAAAAAAAAAATCTCTGGGTTGTAACCATTTCTTCCACACATAAATATTTGGTTTCAGATTCTCTTTATTACATCCCATGTACTAGTGAATGAACAGGACTAGGTGCGTTCTGTATCTGCCATAAGCCCTTTGAAGATATTATGTTTGTTTGTCATGAATCTATGAAAAATCCTGTGATTTTCCTCCTAGGCTGGTCATAGTAAAAATACAGTATTTTTACCATCATTTTCTCAGTAGAATTCTGCAAATATGGACAGACTCAATTAATAAATTGGTGTGTTTTATTTTATGTTTTTTCTTTTTTTTATTTGTGAGAAAGAAACAAATTTGGAATAATGGTGAGAGAGCACAGACCCTTTAATGAGCTTTCTGTGTAACTCCTGAATCTGTCCCCAGATTTGAGTATGACCTGGGGCATCTCATCTAACTTTATGTGGCTTCTGTGTTCTGAGCTGTAAAGAATAAAAAATAGTTCCATACCAAACTTGATGAGAGGATGTTTAATTGTCCTTCTGTTTTTTAAAGCTGTCTCTACTTTAAAATGTTCAGTTGGATACAACTCTAAAGATAACCGAGCTGTGAGTTCAGACAACAAGAACCAATATGAGGAGAGACCTGAAAATGCCATTTATACTATTTATGGAGTTTAGAAACATTTTCTCTGTAATGCTTAAAGCTGTCACCTGAAAGGAAATGTAGTTTTACAAATTACTATGAAATTGTTTTATTTAAAGCCCTATACAATTAATTTAAACTTCTGTGTACAAATAAGTGCACTTAACTCAGCATTATCCTAAAACAGTGGAGAATTTAGACAGCTTTTCATTTTGGTAATTATTAAATTTTAGTTCTCTGAATTAATAATGATAATATGAATCTTCAAATATGCCTATATTTCATTATTTGGAATAATTCCCCATAATTTCATTATTACTATGGATATAGAAAGTGCTTTTCTTTGAGAAAGGCTAGAATAACTGAAGTCATACAGACTATTTCCTCTAATTCTCTGCAAAGGTGAAATGAAGCAACAGCATTCTTTAATTCTCTATGCCTTTTTAATAACTTGTTCTATTTCCAAGATGCCTTTCTTGCATTTTCCCCCATGGCATTTAATTTGGTTTCAATTAAGAAATTATTTAAAACCTCCACATCTAATTTTAAATATACCAAATTTAAAACAAAGTTTTCATGTTGTAATAAAAACATATCAACTGCTACAACATATAGTATTTACCTGTAAGCTCATCTGTTTCTAATGCATATTTAACTACATTCTATGCCCTCATCACTGCTACATCCAAACACCTCATGCTTCCCTTCTGCTGTCACAACAGTGTGCTCTCAACATATGGTAAATCAGTTCTTGACCTAGTCAAGAACTGAATTAACTTCACTAATTTTAGGATAGTGCCTAGTACACTGGACAAGCTTCCTTCCCATCAGCCTACTACTGCTTCTTCTCACTACTCAATTATCTCTTAATTTGGCAATAACAGGTCATGCAGTTTCTAATCAGAATCCAACAAAGGATGCCTTAAGCAAAGAAAAATCATGCTGGAAAGAGAAAGGAAATACAGATTACAGGTGCATTTAGCGTATCTGCAAAAATTCCAGAAATGTAATTCTGTCATGAAACACTTCCTTCAAAGTTCAGCAAGTACTCTGTCTGTTAATGCCTCTTAATCCACTCCTTCATAGATGACAACTAGTTTGAGGAAAGAAACAAATGTTTTTTATCAGTAATCCTCATCTAATCACCACGCAGGAACCTGGCACAAACAGCAGAACCCTTTCTACTTTTCCACAAAAATAACTGTTATGACAAATGTATCTTTAAGATGTCTTCTTCATTAATTTGCAACAGTATCTCACTACTTAGGGAGCTTCTAGAACCCTCTGTTCTCTAGAGATTTAATGCTAGAAGGTGCTGAACATTCAGTTCTCAGTGATGAAAATGGGAGTTGACGGCTCTCAGCAGCTCAAGGCATTAGACAGTAGGCATTGTTCACAGAAAGAATGACAGTCATACCTGAAAAATGTTAAGCAAGGTCTTAACAGCTCAGTTACTGGCTGGCATGCACCCAGAACTGGACAACAAAGTGATGAAGACAAAGTAAGCATCACATTTAATGAAAAAAAGCACCCATGTATATTGTGCTTACTTAAAAAGCATTGCATTTTAAAGCTACACTTATTTTAAATCGCTTATATTGTTTCCACTTATCCACAATCTATTCTGAGAGAATGAGCACGGTGATACCAAATTGTCTATTATAGCTACTCGCAGGCAGTTTGTTCACAGCATGATGCAAAGTGTTTACAACCATTACCTAGTCACCTTAAATTCAAATATATCTGTCTGAAGTATTTCTGAAAATTTCTCACATTGTAGTATTTTAAGTATATGAATTTCTGTTTAATTTGCCATTATATCTTATATTTGCATAAAAAGTCTTATTTCCTCATTACAAAAAATCCACTGTGAAGTATTGTCATTCTACACCTAGTATACAATTATATTTCAGATTTAAACTTCTTACATGAAAAAAGATGGATAGTCCAAGTCTCATACCAGTTCTGCACTGCCATAATCAAATTGATTTATCTTCAACCTTTGATATCAGTTTCACACTAGTATAATTAAATTGAGTTCAATGGTTATTCTTATTTACACCTAAATAGGGAATCAAGCCCACAGCATTTCTTTTCATGACTCAAATACATTGTCCAAGGATCCGGGAAAACCAGACATTCCATGTGTGTTTTTATGGAGATACATGACACGCACACACTTTAAACAGTTATGCAAGTGACAAGAACTGATGCCATTTAATCTGGTTGGTTTTTTCCCCCTCAAAAGGCAAAGACATTTGGGCTGTTTAACGCAGTCACATCAGAGTACAGCATGATCTCTACTTATAAGAAATTTTAATTAGTTATTCTTTGCTTTCAGGTACTGTAGCCACTAAAGCAATTTAACTTTAATTCCATTTGACTTCAATTGTGTTCAAATTATAGTAAAAAGGAAGAAGACAACAAGCTGTAAATATGAAAAGAGACAGAAAATCATTGAGAATCATGCCTTTATGAATATTTGATGAAGAAAGGTTAGATCTACTGCTGGTAAATTACAAGAAATTATGTCCATCATGTGACTCTGTCAGTAAAGGTTAATACAAATAGGTTTGGATTTAGTTGAAATGACAATGAGGATTAAAAAAGATTTGTCCTGTCCTTGCTGCAATTAGTTTTTCTCCTATTATTATTGTAACAGAGTTTATCGTTGGGATTATGGTAACAGAACTACTACCCAGTGAAATAATTTTGTTTTTCATAACACTGTGGCAGTTTTGCAATATATTTTTCATCCCTACTAATCTACCTCTTTATTGTGCATTTTTTTGCTGAAGTAGAGATACAATCATTAACCCATTTCTTGGTGTAATAGGTCTTATTTTGAACGATGGGAATTTCGCATGCCATCTCATGGGCTACAACAAGACTCACAGGCTGCCCTACCCCTGTTCTCCATTCCTGCAGCCAGGGAGGAGTAGTTGATTAGGTGGGACATCACACAAGACCCTTTAGACAAAACTAGTGATGACGTATGATCTCTTCTGCTGTAACAGCTATTCTGTGCTTCCGGTGATGGAAAATGGATAAATCTGGAAGTTGTTACTGTACATGCATGCATACCAATAAAAAGGAAGAGGTCTTGAAAATCACACCCTTCTCCTCACATTGTAACTGCTTCAAAGCACAAGCTAAAGTAGACTGAAAACTTGATAATATTTTCCATAGTAAGAATTTGTTCATAAAACAACTACCAAACAACTATGCAACAGAAATCGGGTTAAGTGAAGTTTCTTTCAAGATGCATTTCAAATTTTAATTTCTAAGTTCAAATGTTAATTTGCTCCTGTTCTGACAAATTGCTTTGAACACAGAATTTTACTATCATGGAGTCCATATTTTTTTTGCCCACTGTGAGTTTGAATATACACTTTTAAGGTTACATGTAAGTGAAGCAGAAATTTAATTCAGACATTATTTTACATCTGATGAAGAAACTTTTGTGTACCTTCTTCTGATTAAAACGTAAACTCTAGAAGTACACAGTATATTCACAGGGTGACACAGAATTGCTAGAAAGTGTTTAAAGTGACCGGAAAATGACTAATTAGAATTGGCACGTGCAGCACAATTGATGGCAAGCAGTCATACTTTCGTGGTGTCCACTGAGAGTTACTTCTTCCACACTTAATGCCACATGAAAGAAGGAAATTTAACACATCAGGAAGCTTGCTAGATTATCAGAACACCCAATCAATACCATTGACAACAATTCTGTCTAAAAGCACTGGGGCAACCCTAAGTAAGATACAGAAACAGACATTCAGGACCTTTGCCAATATACTACCTTTGACCCAGTATTTTCCACTCCATACCCAAGAGGCAGCGTGGCTTCCTTTCATGAGCTCTTCCACCTAACCACTTTCCAGCTGCCTAGTTTAATAAAATGCACCCTTCACGGTAGCTTTGACCCAGCTAAAACCAAAACAAATAAAAAACCAAAAACCCCACTAGTGCCATAGCCTCTGAGGCATGAGAAACAGTGATTCAGGTCATATGGTTGCTACCCTGCTGCAGCCATCTTATCAGTTGCATAGATTGTGGGACTCAGTGGGATACAAATGGCTTCTTCATGTACTAGGCTTGCTCTCAGAGATTTGAGTTACCTGTGGAGTGACTTTCCCACTCTCTGACATACACCTGGTGGTCCTGAAAGACATCACGACAAATTTCCACTCGCCAGATTTAATGCTCTAAAAAGCACCCAGATTTTATTGCTCAAGTTGAAGTTAACTCTGAAAGACAGAAGACAGGGATGCATGTGTCTTGAAATACCTCAGGTAGCATTAGGGAGATGAAGCGCAATGGAAAAAACATTAAACTCATAGTATATGCAACATATCAAGTTTGACTGTTGTTCCCATGTACTGGTAATGGCCATCTATCTTAAAAAAAAAGAAAAGAAAAAGGAAAAAAGAGAAAAAGTGATCAGTCTGTTCTGAAAAGAAACGTCTCAAAGCACAAATTACTACACAGGAGTCGTGCTTCTCTCTATAAACTTTTAAATATGTTGGCTGCTATAAAAAAAAAAAAATCAGAAAGAAGTACAAGGAGAGTCATAGCTATTAGCTAAAATATGCACATAACCCCTAGAAAAAGAACTGCATGTCACAGGGCAGGAAAAATTATTTTGTCATGTTATCACTGACTTGATTGTGTGTTTAGCCCTAAGACCAGGCACCCTGTGAGAGTAATTCTTCTATGTACAATTGCAAGCAATCCATGGAGCACAGGTTATTTTAAGGACATGATCCACATTCCACAGCTGCATCAGTCACTGAATTTCGTAACCTTTAAAGAAAAAAGTGAATATTGCTTTACAATTGGCGAAACTGACACTTTTTCAAAGACTACCAAATGACTCCTCAGAGACTCAATCCTTTAACTTAAGAATATCTTTTTATAGTGATATCAAAGTAAAAAAAACCCAAATCAAACCAAAACAACCGAGGCCTTCAGTTTTAAAGACAACATAATGAGATCAGAAATTCTGCCTGCAAAGAAATTAACTTATGGCTGATTAATGAAAGTAACCTTAAATAGTAGGAATATTGCCAAGAACAGGATACTGTAACAAATGGGTAGGAAATAACAGGCGGCTTTCAAGGGGCTAGAGCACAGCAGCCTAGAAGAGAAATTTGAGCAGGATACTGCTCGCAAATTTGATACCAGATTCTTGGAATGACCAAATAAGTCATATCTGCTATAAAGTCCTCTATAAATTCCCCCCTTCCAGTATCCTGTAATAATGTAGATAATGGATGTAATTCATTGCTGGTGAAAAAAACAGTTACTATATATGATCCATAATAAAATTTTTGCTTGTTGTTATAGGAATTACCAGAAATAAAAAAAATCTGCTAGGCCCTATGAACCTTAAAGGTCCTCAGCTGTACTCATAATTTGCTCTGGTTTATGTCAGCAGTATCTTTTGCCCATTACTGTAATTCATATTAATTATCTTAGGACTCATTCAATTACTATTGCTACCTCTTCTCTTTGGTTGGCATAAGATCAAGCCCCAAAAGAATGAGCTTTCCAAAAGACACTTAACTGCTCTCTTTGACCTTTTTGCTACTTCTTCTGGCCTCAAATATGCTTGGTTTCATGTTCACACACTTGCTTCTTTACTACCTCCCACAGCTCCTTATTACATTTTAGTACATCAATCATTGTCTGGTCCACCCAAAAAATGTGCTATAATATTTTATTTCAAAGGATTGCTCAATTTCCTTTACCATAAGTATTAAGGCCTCAAACAGATGTAAAACAACAGCCTTTTTGTTTTCTTTTTAATTACCTTTGCATATTTTCAGCTTGTTTTACCTCAGTAATTGAAACAAAACTTCTCAAAAGATAAAAGTGAGAGGCAAACACACATTGTTGCTTGGATTGTGCCTTATTTTCTTCTCCTTAAGTCATTATTAGTAATTGAGTTATGCACTATATAGTGCATAAACTATGTAGCATGATTATCATTATGAACTGTTTGTAAGCTCGTCTGGGTGTTTATGTTGCCTTCCATGATAAAACTAGTTTCATTTTTACTGATCTGGATGACATTTTTCTTGCCATTTTCACCTGCCTTTGTTTCTTTAAAATAATAACATTATAAGATGTCCAAAAGCTGGCGGACTTCATTTGTGTATGATTTTTCCAAGCCTCACGCTGATTTGAAATAACAGAAAGACTTTATTCATAGTGGACATGCTTTTTTTTTTTTTAATAGGCTTGCCGATATTTTCTTACTGTATCTGCCAAATGGTAAGCAAGCTTCTAGATTAGTATCAAAGAGAGAATCCTACAGGCTATAATAAGCACTGAGATGCAGTGGTACTCTACATACACCTTTTTTCAGTTACAACCCAACTTTCACCTGTTTAAACTAATTTTGGATCTCCAAATTATACTGTTAAAACTCTTGATATCTTCACCTAAAGTCTTCAAACAAAACTTACCCTTTGCTACTTTTAATAATTGAGCAGAAACATTTTCAACACTTGGTGCCTTGTCGTACCTGAGCACTTTCACTGCCCCTTCAATTTCTTTGTGATTTGCTTAGTTTTCTAAAAAATGTCAGAGGTTTTGTCATCCGCAATAATCTCAGCATCAGGCAACTCATTAAAGCACCATTTCTGTCTTTTTATAACTAGAGTTTAGCTATAACTTCTACAATTAAGGTTTCTGTCTTCATGCTTTTGCACTGTACACAAACACTGCCATGTTTTGTTCTTCATTGTTGCAGTTATTATTTTTACCTGTTTTTATCTGTGGTTATCTACCACTCACTCTTCTTAACCTTCTCTCAATAATTTTCATACCTCAAACCTGCTCTTGATTGGCTAGCCAGTGTTCTTGTCTGTACTTTATATCCATCAAACAGTTTATTTTGCATCTGTTTCATTCAGCACTTCACTTTCACCAAGAAAGGAGGACTGGAAACACTACATACTCTTGAGCTTGTGCTGATCAGACATCCTTGCTAAACTGAGAGAATGATGAGAGCAGTGTTACTCCCAAACATCACTGTCTTGCAAGAGACAAAATGGCTGGGAAACGGGACACTATGAGCATATCTCTCTTTTACAGTGGAGGAGAGACTCCAAGGTAGGAAATGGTAAGTGACACTATACTCAGCAATTACTAGGTTTGTAACCCCCAGTAAACAAATTTGCTATTTAGGAATAGAAAGAAAACATCAGAGCACTAAATGCATAAAAATATACATTCTGCTAAAGAATGAGCAAATGAAGTATGGTATCAATTTAATGAAGAAGTTAAACTGATACATGATAGCCTTCCAAAGTAGGATGTTCAAATTAACCTGTATGATGGTGAAGCTGATACAGAAGAGAAACAATGCAAAGCCAACAGAAACAAGGCAGTTTTAAAAACATATTTTCATCAAATATACAGTATGCTTGCGAAGAACCTTATATATTCACATTAAGAATAATCAAAAGGGATTATGCATGTGCAGAAGGGGGTTAATGTCAATCAGATCAACCATACACTACTTATCATTTCAAGACACAATAGTAATATCGATTACAGCAAAAACCAAGCAGATTAGCTACAGTTCAGATTGCTATCTTCTAGGAAGATGGCAACATGTAGATTTTCCACAACAAACAGGTGAACAGACAAACTGCCTAGACCATGAATACCTATACATTAGGACACCTGGCCATGCCATCTTTTAAAGGCTGGTATTTCTTTTCACCTTCAGAAACTGTGAAAGCACAATTACAGAAAGATCTTTTGATGGAAAATTCAAGATTAAAATACAACCAAGACATTTTACTTAGGCATACTTAAGTAATTTATCGACCCTGCACCTCAATAAACCTTTGACTCAATCCCACAAAATTATGTATACTCTGGTTCTAACTCAATAAAGTCATTCAACTTGCACTCATCTTCAGACATGGGTCCCAACAGGATTACCAATTCTCTTATACAGAGGTCCATATAGCCTGCATAAGTAGAGCTGGAATGTTTAGCAATCTGTGGAATGAAACACATATGTCATAGTGACATGAATGTACACAGAACAATTTGTGACTTCTACAGCAGAAGGCTAGAAGCTCTAGTTAATGTCTGAAATCAGTAAAATTACCCACTGCAACTGAAACTGCTAAAAATTTATATGCTATTAGAAATGGATCTTCCTGAAGTAAAATTAAATCATTTCAATATGACCAGGTGAGGAGAGTAATTTCAGTTGTCTGAAGGAATGGACAATGTGTTATGCTACAAATCAGCTGGCTTTACCAGTGGCTGTCAGAAGAACTCAAGAGTTTGATATCATCAGGGGGCTTATATTCATCTCTCAAAATTGCTCATGTGTGGCTTTGTATTTGATAGTTCAAGAAGAAACCAGGCAACCATACATTGGTTTTCATGCACTTCCTCTAAACCTAATGCTGGACACATGAATCTGATACAGCTTGTAACACAATGACATGCTGACAATGAGCTTTTTCTCATCAATCTTATATTAGCCTCAGTGCTTAATTTACTGTGTAAATGTATCCTACATGACATATTCTATGAAAATTACTGAAGTTAACATGAATAAAGTGATCAAGATGAGCAATGTTATACCATACCCCTTTTGTGTAACTAATGTCAATTTTAAGGAAAAAAAAAGTTTCATGCCTCATATTAAATAAACCCGTTCAGACTGAACCTAGCAAAATTCCTACTCCAGGTCTGTGGAACACTGAATCTAGACTAATGTAAAATACAGATTGGCAAGCTCTTAATAGTGATTACTGTAAGCAAGCTCATGCTGCAAACTACACGGATGCAATGTAGAATTGCTATTATTTTAATCTTTCAAATATGAAGACTTTAAAATGCTAGTTAAAACTTGGCATGAATACAGCCATATATGATTTTATGCTCTTGTAAGACTAATGATCTAATTGCATTTCACCTACACAGAACCTAATTAAGACACTGAACAACCAAATGTTTTGTGCATGTGACCAAATACAGCATTTGGCTAATATAGACACCTATAAACAACCACTGCAGGATAAAACATCATTCCAGGTTGAATGAACACCTAGAAAAGTAAAGAAAAATTTGCTTTGATGATTGCTGGCTCAGAGAATAGTGGTTAATGGTTTGAAGTCCACCTGGATGTGAGTAAGCAAGCAAAGCACCATAGAGGTTTATAGTAGGACCTCTTGTTTAATGGCTTCATCAATGATCTGGAGCAGGTAAGGGACTGCATACTCATCAAGTTGGTAGATGACATCAAACTGTGGGAGGACATGACTACTAGTCAACATGCTCAAGGGCAGGGCTCCCATACAGACTGGAGGAAATGGGTCAACAGGAGCCTTATGAAATTCAACACAGCAAAATGCAAAGTCCTGCATGTGGGAAGGAATAATGATACAGGAATGTCTGGGGTATAGCTCTGCTGAAAGAGACCTGAAGGTCTTGGACAGCAAACTACACATAAGCCAGCAGTTTCTCTTGGCAGCAAAGATGACCAACAGTATTAAAGGAAGCATGGCCAGCAGATCAAGGGAAGTAATCTTCCCCCTCTACTCAACAATTTTATATCACATCTAGATACTGTGTCCAGTTTGAGATCTTCCAATACAAGACAAATGTTGACCAACTGAAGCAAGTTCAACAGAGGGTTGCTAAGATGGTTGGAGGCTGGAGCACTTGCCCTGTGAGAAGAGGGTGAGAGCATGGGGCTTGTTCAGCCTGGAGAAGTAGCAGCTTTAAGGGGACTTGATGGCAGTCAAGTACCTTCTAATATCCATGAGGAAGTTGGCAAGAAAACGTCAGAGCCAGGCTGTTCAGAGTGCTGGAGGAGGAGGACAAGAGGGAACAGATATAAACTGAAACAAGAGAGATTCTGACCAGATATAAGAAAAAACTTTTTTCCCACCAGGACAGCCAAGTAGTGGAACGGGTTGCCCAAAGAACTTTCACACTCTTCATCCTTGAAGGTTTTCAAGCTCCAACTGGTTAAAGCTCTGAGCACCCTGATCTGACCTCATCGATTATAATACAGCAGGTTGTCCTAGAGAACTCCTGAAATCCCTTCCAAATTCACTTATTCTAGGAACTTATGAACTAAAGTTTCATTAAAGATATTTTAAATGCAGATTGTCTGTCTCTTTTCAGAGATGTAATCTTGCATCTGCTTCCATAATAACAGACAGCTGAAACTTTCTAATGTTGCAGATAAAAGTGTTGATTTACTTCCAATTTCCCAAAGCAGGATAGGCAAGAAAGACGAAAAACCAAACCTTTATGGACATAAACCAAGACAGAGTGGCTTAAGGTTTCCCAAGTATTAACATTATAATTAGGAAACAAGAGTTTTTGTTCCAATTCTGGGTTTCTCACAACATCCTGCCTTAACAGGATCTCCTGGAATTTGTGACTACTTTAAGCACAAATTGTTCTTCCAGAGAGATGTTGACTTTTGTGGTCTATTAAGCAAGCAATACAAAATTGTACAGTGACGCAAGTGCTTCAGGCTAAGCTGTACATAAATCAGCTCCTTTTCCCGAGGGATTTTGTAAAAGTGTAGACAAGATTAAAAGTAAACTTCAGTGTTTTAGCAATAAGTGGTCAGGAAACAAAAGCAATTCATACAAGTTTGCTCATTGTTTCATTTCCAGGTGAAAAGATAACTGCCTACCTACAGAGAGATGGAGTAATTGCAAGGGGAAAATATAGTCCAGTCTTCTGGGGTTAGTGAAAATCAACATGCATTTCCACACCTTTGGATCCTTCTTCCAGAGTAAGTATCTCCCATTTACAGAAGGCTGCTGGGGTAGCCCTGGCAAAAGACTCAGAAAAATCTACATTACTGTCTGTAGGACAAATGGGACAGAACCAACATGTGTGTACCAGCAATCGCAGCAGGGATTGTTTCAGCCTACTACAGCCTCCAAGAAATCCTAATAGGCATATATCCAGGCTTAGATGGAGGGCAAAAGAAAGAAGCTAAAAAGAAATCTTTACAAGACAAAGTTTGACAGAGCAGAAATTCCATACAGGTTTTAGATCACAATATTGTGCGCTTTTTTCCTCATTGGTGTGGAATGATGTATCAAACTCTCTGCTGGAAAACCAAGTTCACCAATAGTATAAACAAATAACAAAAATCTACTCACATCAGTGAAAATTCTGACAATCTTATCTGCAGAAAAGTTTTCTATGTCATTTTTTGGCTAACATGCTAGAGATAAGGGTAGTCATAGCTTGCATTTGAACTGTACAGGTTATATAGGAAGTCAAGAAATGAGTGGATATGAAGTATTTTAGGATAGTTCTATTCTGCAGTATTCCACATGAAAATTAACCTGGAAATTGCTAATTGCTAATAAGCAGCCAAGGGCTCAGTGTAGGATTACTTCCCAAGTACATAGCTTCTTAGACACTTTTTGTCTAATTACATTTATAACCAGCAGTCCTCATCTGTTGAGAAAGCTGTCTTGTATATGTTTCCGCTACATATACTTAACAAGAGAGTTTCATGAAGCTTTAGTTTACTTTTTCCAAACACTACTGACATCATTTACCTGGACTTGTGCAAAGCATTTGACACTGTCCCGCACAACACCCTTGTCTCTAAATTGGAGAGACGTGGATTTGATGGATATACCACTTGGTGGATAAGGAATTGGCTGGATGGTTGTACTCAAAGAGTTGTGGTCAATGGCTCGATGTCTGAGCTGAGAGCATGGACAAGTGCTGTTCATCAGGGGTTGGTGTTGGGACCGGCGCTGTTTATCTTTGTTGGCGACATGGACAGGGGACCCCCTCAGCAAGTTTGCCGATGACACCAAGCAGTGTGTTGCAGTCGACACGCTGGGGGGAACGGATGTGTCATCCAGAGGGACAGGCTGGAGAGGTGGGCCCGTGCAAACATCATGGGGTACAGCAAGGCCAAGTGCAACGTCCTGTACATGGGCTGGAACAATCCCAAGCGCAGATAAAGGCTGGGCAATGAGTTGATTGGGAGGAGCCCTGTGGAGAAGGGCTTGGGGGTATGAGTGGATGGAAAACTGACAGTGAGCCAGCAATGTGTGCTTGTAGCCCAGAAAGCCAACCGTGTCCTGGGCTGCATCAAGAGCAGTGTGGCCAGCAGGGCGAGGGAGGGGATTCTCCCCCTCTACTCTGCTCTCATGATACCCCACCTGCAGTGCTGTGTCCAGCTTGTGGGCCCCCAGCATAAGAATGACATGGAGCTGTTGGAGCGGATCCAGAGGAGGCCATGAGGATGCTCAGGGGCTGGAGCACCTCCCCTGTGAGGACAGGCTGAGAGAGTTGGGGGTGTTCAGCCCAGAGAAGAGAAGGCTCCAGGGAAACCTTAGAGCGGCCTCCCAGGGCTGAAAGGGGCTGCAGGAAAGGTGGGGAGGGACTCGTGATCTGGGATTGCAGTGATAGGACAAGGGATAACAGTTTTAAACTGAAAGAGGGTAGATTTGGGTTAGATCTAAGGAAGACATTCTTCCCTGTGAGGGCAGTGAGACACTGGCAGAGGTTTCCCAGAGCAGCTGTGGCTGCCCCCTCCCTGGCAGTGTTCAAGGCCAGGCTGGACGGGGCTGTGAGCAACCTGGGCTGGTGGGAGGTGTCCCTGCCCATGGCAGGGGGGTGGGACTAGATCATCTTTAAGGTCCCTTCCGACTCAAACCATTCTATGATTCTATACTTTCAGTTTGCAATGCCTCATGTTAATGTACACACTCTTATTCAGACAAGAATCCAATTCACTTTAATATAGTATTCAGTATTATATATAGGAAGCATGCTCAGAATTAATGTCTCTCCAAAGGGAAACAGAAATTTTTTTTAGAAATTATATTAATATGCTACCAAGATTAACCCTATACATTTTTTCCACAAAATATTGGAGAACCACAGCTTTTTAATGTAGACCAGTAAAATGACCTATTTTAGTTGATGTTACATAATGATACATGAGTTCAGATATCTACTATATAATATAGTAAATTCACCATCCATAAAAGACCAGGATGTTATGCTTTGTGAAATACTTTTGTATACTCAGGTCAGCAAAGCCGTAAACTGGTAAAGACATTATGCACCAAAATTTCATATTTAAAAATAAGTCATTTCCACTGGGAGCTCATGCTCAGTTTGACAATTCATGAAATTCTATCTGCAGGTTTTAATTGTTCACTGATCTCTGCCTATATCTCAGTAATCAAAACAGTAGCATTACATTTTTGAGAACTGCAATAAAATACTAGTAATGTGTGTTGAAGTTAACTCTTCTAGGATTCAAAAGGAAAAGAAAAAGACTTTTCTTTTAAAGTCTTTGACAATTAAAAGTTTTTTTTACAGAACAAAAATAACTCTGCTTATAATGTAACTTCCATGTTCCAGCTTCTATTTCTCCCAGCTCAAAGCACTTTATAACATTGGTCCAAATAGTTCATGCTTTATGCTTGGGAGCACTTTCATTAACTATTTATGTAGGTACAGAGAGCAAGATTTGGTCCACGATAAATAATAAATCTTCAATAGATTTAGCTGGGATCTTTTCAATGAAACATGTTTTCCCCAGAAAATCCTAATTTCTTGAAACCATAAAAGTTGGTGGAAAAGGTCAGTTTCAATTTATTAAATATTTCAAAGATACATTGGAAAGACATTTCCAAACTGTAAAAAAATCTCATTTTAACATATTCAAACCAAGTAAGATCCATTTGGAAATTTCAGCTAAATATATCCAAAAGACCTCTCAAAACTCATATATGTTTTGGGAATACAAAATACTTTCACAAGCCTGTGCTAAAGTGTCTTTTGAATTGAAGGTTAGAGTAAATTTCTAAGAATTTGTCTCTTTGTCCTTACAGAAAATATCTGAAACGTCGACATTTTCCCTGAGACTCACATCTGCCCTATATATATCACTATTGATTACTACGATCTACATTTTCCTGTAGAAGCACAGGTGAATTACTTAAGATTACAAATTAATTGGATTTTAGAACAGTGAGAAACAGTCTGTTTTCTAGAAAAATGCTGAAACTGTATTGTTCTTTACTTCCATGAATATAAACTAATAAAGCCTAATTCACAATCCAAAGGTGTGATCCCATTCCTCTAAGCATCCCTGAGTTAGCCAGGGTACAATTAACAGTTTAGCTAACAGTGAGCAGTATATAGTATATGTCTTTGATCTTGCAAAGTAACCTGTGACCTCAACAAGGTGACCAACACTGTCCATCTATGCTCCATCAGTACCCAACTGCAGTTAATTTAAAGCCGTCTAGGGTATGACTATCTAAAGTGAATTTACCACACCGCACCATAATGTACAGTGGGTCCAGTCAGCCCATCTGTAGATGAAATAAGAAGGGACGCATAGAGCTTTTCTCCCATCATTTCAATTACTGGTAAAGAACTAGACAAAACCCATTCTGGCTCAGTATTTGCCCTGTTCTCTAATCACAGTAAGTGCTCAGAACCTAAGAAAAGGAGCAGACTGAAGCTAAGCAAAAAATCCAAGCCAGACATGGAACAGAAAGAATATCGCATAGATGCCAAGACTGTGTAATTGAGAAAGCCCTATCAAACTAAGGAACAAGTCCCATCCTGTCCCACCCCCCGAGTCTGTTGCTAAAACCTATAGCATTCTGCCACCTCAGTCATTCAGTCTTCTATGGACCTGTCAGATAAATATTTCTGTTCCTACTCTGATCCCCCCACCAAATACGAAATTCAGTTCTAGGTCTGTTCTGAGACAAACCCTTCTAGGATATTACCAGCCACCTGAGAAATTCCCAGGATTGCCCAAAACAGCCACCCCAAAAGTGATGCAGTCATTTAGGTTTAAATAAACAGAAGAAATGATTTTGGACAAGAAGGGAAGCAAAGGTAATTCCTCCACCAAGGTAGTCCTTTCTACCTTGTCCTGCACAATTCCAGAATTTGATCAGTAACTTCCCATATATGATACATATCTGTATCATAAATATTACAATTACTGAGGATAGCCAACAGAACACACAACTGTTGGCACATGAATGGATTGTGAAAAAACCCCAAGTTGTATAATAAGTTTTCAGAGATGGCTTAAACAACAAGAACCAAAAGAACTTTGTGATTTAATTTTAGCATTTATACAGTTACAAATAACCTGAGGCATTCAAAACTGCCATGGTAAGGTAGCATAAAGGCTGAGTCAGGACTTACTGCTGCCACCAAAGACCCTGAAAAGTAATCAGAACACAGTCATTTGTCCTTTGGATGTTGTTTTGGTACTAGCTCATTTAACAGGGTGCAGGGAACCCAACAAAATCAGTGTCTCTGCCAAGGTAAAGTTGAGGGTTTGGCTTAAATTAACAAAGCATGCCAGCAGATATATAAACTTAACTAAACACAAAAGTCTCAACTGAGCTAGAATTTTAAAACAGCCCAAGTGAACAAGTTTTCATTTTATATTAAAAAAAGGGAGGAAAAAAGTAGTGATTTTGTCATGGGGGGAGTTTCTGAGCCCTCCCTTCACAATGGCAACAAAGAACTTGCTGGCATTCACTAGGAGACCACCCACAGCACATATAGTATATTGAAAATGTCAAGAGCAAGCTGCATGTGAAAATAAAAAATATACGCCCTATTTCCTATGAAACACTTCAATATGGCATGCATAATATTTAAAAATTTTCCACAGAAATATTGGCAGTTACTCTGGACCAATCTGGATTGTCACTCAAATGTCAGGATAGAAGTAGAATACGCCAGATGAGGTTTTTTCCTTTGCTTTAAACTTTCCCATAATTTTACTGTCAGTCACCATCTTTTTCTTGTTACTAATGGTAGCCCCTAAAAATCTGAGAGGTAGCATAAGCATTTTTAAAACCAGCACTCGGTCTGCCTAGGGGTGGGCAAGCGGATGGGTAGAGTACACTTGTGTGACCTTGTGGAAGCTGGTCCCCGCAGGTCTGAGTTGTCAGATTCCCACTTCCAACACAGAAACTCATTTCTGGAATTGTAAAATAAGCTACTACATGCCACATTGCTATCACACTGGTATAAGGAAGGGACTTTTCTCTACAAAAAAGATGACAAAGAGATGACAAACAAGGGCACATGTGGCTGCACAAATGTAGCCAGACAGTCCAATTCTTGAGCAGTCAGGATGTTGTTACTGAATTATTTTCCTGAGAAAAATCTTCAGAGAGGCAGGGGTGGGATGCTTTTATCAGATATACACATATATTAATACTAGGTCATGCAGCAAACACCACAGGGTGAAGCAGCAAGTTACAAATACGACATCATATTATTAAAAAAATCCTGGTTTACATTATTTTCCAGTATGGAAAAAAGAAAATACAAAAGCGCAGAAATTAAGTATGCAGGTCATCTGTGTTAATTTGCTGCTCTGACTCCAACCTCTAGATTTTAACATAGAAATACAAAGCACAACTTCCTAACATTCCCTGGTAAGCAGCTGCTTTATGAATAACTGGAAGAAAACCTTTATGCTTGGTCACACCACCAGCAGGAGACAACTGGCTTTTCTCATGTAATACAGGGAATTGCAGCCAGTACTTCATTAAAACACAAGACACTTTGGCAGACATGGATGCTGAACATTGCTTACTGTTCACATCTGTGGGTAAATGACAGCAGGCTGAAACTGTTGCCTTCCACTAAAGAGCAAGTACATGATCCAGTGCAGTTAATCAATAAGATAATGGAATGAATCAATAGCAAAGATTTTTAGGAGGTCTTAATTAAACAAACACTTGCAGATACAAATGATGTCTTCAATCTATTGATGGTACCAGGGTGAGGGGTTAAACACGAACAAAACCATCAACTTTATTTTACCAGCATGTATTTCTCTGAAGTACCATATAGCTTCTTGGCCTCTGCAGTGGCCCATCACTGCATTCCTATCCATTTTTACCATCATGTTACAGAGGCAAATTAGCCCATAATAATAAAAAAAAAAATTAAAAAAAATAACCAAACAATTCACGATGTGATGACAAAGTAGATGAAAGTCACTACTATCCACTGCTATTTCTTCTCCACGAAAGGTGTGACTATCTAGCCAGAAGTCCTAATAAAGTCAGTTTCCAGCTGCAAGGTGTACAATTAGAATAATTAAAGAACACCTAAATTGATGGACCCATTAATGCAGGAGATCTCCAGTGGGCCTTCTGCACAAACATGGTAAGTCAATATTTTTGATTCCCCCAATGGTTCTGTGCTAGGCACTGTTTTAAAGAGACATCAATCTATGATGTCAGCATTTATCTAATGAACCTTCAAAAATCAATGTCAGGATGGCCTGCTACATGTATGCACCCAATTTGTCTGTTCTCCAAGGGATACTAGATAAAACAAAAACATTATAAGAGCAGTGAAAACTGACTGTGACCACTCTACCTGACCTTGAAGATGTTAACGGAAGGAGTGAAACTTGACCTGGCTGTAGGCATAAACAATAGGTTTCCAAAGACAATAGGTAGTCTAATACCTACTATTATAAGTATAAACAGTAGGTATTCCAAAGAGAAAAGAAAATGAAGTGGCTTAATTCAAGGCCCTCTAAAAGTGCCTTTGTTGGCCTTAAAGTACAATGACAAACAGGTTGTTGGTTTTTAAATTACTATATTCAGGATTCTTAAGGATAACAAGATTACTTTAGCTATTAATCTAATTCTCGTCCCCATTGCAAGTAGTACTTTCCTTGGCAGAATTCTTGTCTACACCCGACAGCCAGTGTGTTGAATCCCTTTCACAGCTAGTAGCAAGGACAGCATTTTAGTTTTGCTGAAGCTGTATATTTTTTAGCTATTTTCTTGTTAGTGTTTAGACTCAACTTAGCCCCACTATTCTGTCCACAAGAGTCCCTGAAACTGATGTTTTGACACCATATCAGACAGAAAGTCGAGGTCTAAGTTAGCTTCTTCCTCTCTCCTGTTTGAATAATAAACTGGTCTCTCTAGTTGCTACGAGGTAGGGCTGCTTCTGGCTTGTAACTAGAGGTGACAGGTACTCTCAAGCAGATGGGCTGTCTTGTAATCTTTTTCTTTATTCACAGCAACTCTGTCTCTTCCTTCTGTTCAGAGTATTTACTCTTGTTGGTAGCATGTAAACAGTTAGGTATGCCTTAGACAGTTCAAAGATGTGCTATGTGGGTGAATTAGTTGTTGCAGGATGCCTGTCTGCCTTCATTCATATACTGCTTTCAAACGTTCCCATTGCCAGATTTCTGCCCAATTAACTGATGATGACGGAGCCCAGTCCTGAGCTCCTCGCACAGAGAAAATCTCCCCTGAATTCAGGAAAAGTCCTCAGGAAGCTGAGAATCAGTCTGAAGATGCCACGATTTCTCCATTGTAAAATGATGCATTCTGAATATTTAGCAGACTTGCAAAACGTTTACAGTCTCTTATCAAAATACAAAGCATGTAATTTAACTCCTTTCATAACCTTTGTGTTTCTCAGTTTTGCTCATGAGTTCAAATTAATTCAGATTTTTTTCACATATAAAAATGACACAGAAAAATATCCTTAAATATGTGTATTCTAGAGCAAGTAGGGCAGCACTGACAAACAGGGCAGCTTCTGCAAAATACTGATTTCTCACAACATGTACACTAATATTTCATAATGGCTGTTTTTCTTTGCCTGTCTGTTGTAGAAGTACTGCTGATTTGTCTTTACTCACAGCTAACACTGTGAGGCCAAGTTTTCTATTTGATGCAGTCACTTGAGGACTGAATTTGATTGCTGATACTTTGGCAAATGTAGTTGGGTTTTGTATTTTAATTCTAACAATGTTCAACTTGGCTCCTTTTGGGAAAACTAATTCCCTGTGGAATGAAGTTGCCCTCCACATAAACATACACTCTTTCATGTTTATGGAATATTCGAACTTTTATTTTTCTTAATGCAAGTGAAATTTTCAAAACTGCCCAAATACTTTTGGTGCAACCCCCCATTAACCTTCCTAGGGATTCTGCATTTAACTCTTTTAATTTACCACCCCCCTTTTATTAAACAGAATGCAACTCATTTTTCAAAAATAAGCATGCAAAATATTTTAAAAACTACTGTTCTTCAAAGATATATCTTCTATAGATAATTGGTTTCTATAACCAGCATGGTAAACAGCACTTGCTGTGAAAAATGTACCACCAGTTAAGTAAGTTATAATTCAGCAGTTAACTCACATCTTAGTGGCACAAGAAAAGAAATGTTCCTATATTTTATAGCACCTACTTTACTCAGATTTTTTGGAAGGCTATGTCAAGGTTTCCTAATGTTATGTAAACTGAGAATAAAGATTACTACTGTTGGCTAAAAAAAAATAAATAAAAATCTAATTGATAAAAGTCAATAGATACGTTATACATGTTCTACTGGTTAATTTTACTAGGTAATATCATAGGCTTCTACTCATCCTTGGGTATTTCCTACTGCAAGTATTCTAATCTTACATTCAGAGTTTTCATTCTCTGGGGGATGCCACTAAAGGCATGGGCTTCCATTGCACTCTGGCAGGTTAAGTTATTAATAAAAATTTCTGTGGAAAGACTGAATGGGACTTGAGCATTAACCAAGTTAAATCATTCATTCTTTAAAGAAATGCTTGCAGAAGGTATTTTGCACTATACACTCATCTCTAGCAATTGTTGAAGATGAAATTTGCCCCAAAGTCCTTGTTTTACAAATGGTCAGACATGCAGGCAATGAAATAACTGGCTCTTAAATGTCTTTGTGAACCTAAGCCTGAGGAACTACATATCTGTACAAAAATAGGTCACCATTGACAGTACAGCATCCCTAGAATTATGCTAGAATATTCACTAATAGCTCAGAATGCCTGCAAAAATAACCAACTATTCTTCAGGAAGTGTTAAGATACTCCTTCACGATCTCTCAAGAACTGACTGGTCTCAATCTTTCTTGAGAGATCTTTGCAAAGCAAATATCATGCTGTTGCAATTTTAATGTGTGTGATTCATATTCTTGTTGAAAAGGTTGACTTGAAACTCTAGCCAGACACAGTATGTGTGCTGTGGTCTTCGGAAGCATGTTATAAACTCAATCTAAAATCAATAGCAAGAAACAATTACAGCATCTGAATAGCATTTGGATGAAATAAGCTGATGATGGTGAGGCAACCAGCAGATGTATGTCAATACTTGCAACAAAGTATTCTACAGCATTTGCACAAAGAGGGGTTGAGTAAATATCAATAAAGCAACTCCTACTACAAACAGTAAAAATGATAAAATCAATATTATAAAATAAAAAGTTAGCACATAGATGAACTCTGTGATCTAGACAGTGCTGTGTTAAGAGTGTTCCTAAGTTCTGGGATCACAGTAAAGGAACAGACAGTGGCTGAATTTGTCCAGTGCTCTGATTAATCAAGAAACCAAAGTATACAACAAATGGTATGCAAACATACCACAGAAACTCATACAAAAACCTATTTATGTCTTACAGCAGGAAGAATCACATATCTACTGCACCTGCTAGTCCTGTGCACCGTCAAGAATCCATCTAATAGCCCACAACGTGCTGCATGCTGCCAGCACTGTCTGCTTAATGGGAAGACCCTGAAGGACTTCACATTTGTCTGTGAAAAAGGATAGATTAAGAAAAAAATAACACATTTTTGCCAAAAATGTATATAAAAACAACAAATCTCAGTAAATTCTTAAAAAACCCAGCAACTAAAAGGGGAAAACTGTGAGTGACAGCCCATCTGCAAGATGCTGGCTGTAGCTCTGACCTGCATTTAAAACAGGGCTGTTTAGCCTTTTGAGCACCTAAAGTTGGTTCTGTTGTTTGCATTTCATAGAAACTACTTTTGAAAGTAAACAAGAACCTTTAGTGAATTATTTAGCATACAAATAAACCAGCAAAGAAGCCTAAGTAGGCCAATATGAACTAACTGGATTGAAATATTCATCTGTAAATAACTTTTCAATCTGCTGCTTTCACGTACAAATACTACATGGAACATTAGACACAACTAGCTTCTAGGGATATTTAGGCTCACTGGAGAGCAATTTTTATGTCTACTGGCATCTGTGGGTAGTGATATGGACTGACTGTTAATATAACCAACATAAAATTTATGTGAACACTCACTGCAATAGCAACACACTGTCAGACAGCTGGTGGTTGATGCGTAGCACATGCGGATTTTATATGCACTGTGTAAACTAACCTTTGCAATAAAGATTTAGCAGGTTTATTAGTTTAGGAAATCGCTATAATTAAGGATAATTCATAATGGCCGCTTATCCACTCTATAGCAATAGCTGCTTTAATTTAGACTCTGTTTCTTTGAGCCATAAATAAGTGTGCTGATATCTTCTGCACAGATGTGGCATTCTACCCGTTCAAGTTGGTTGAGTTTTGCTTGTGTTTTAATCAAAAGAATTAGTAGATAAGCCCATAAAATGCACTTTGCTTGAAATAAATTAGCAAGAAACGTGGTTTGGAAGTTCTGAAACTCTACTAGTAGCTCCTTTTTGGGAGGATGGAGTAGAACACAAAAATTTTCCAGAAAAAAGGCACACACTATATGGTCACAGATCTGACCTGAGATAGAATACCAGATTTGCATAATTAATCATAGGAAAAAGAGATATGTCTGTGACCTATGTGTATTATTTACAATCTATTCAGTTTGTAATTGAGGGCTGACCGCTGTGAGCCCTTCTACTAACTCTGTGACTTTCCTCCTTGTGCACCTCCCAAGGTTTCTCTGTAGAAGAATACATATGGTGTCTTGTTACTTCAATTCCTATTAATAATTCCTGCAAAACAATTTCTTGTGTCCACACTGCTTATTCAGTGGAAAGCACTTTTCCTGAATTTTCAGCCACCCCATGTTCTAACCGGACATGGTAACGTTGCGGGTCTCTCTAAACCAACACCCACAAAGCCAGTTTTCTTTCCGTTCCCTCCCCTCGGACAAAATCAGTCTTGGCTTAGGTATTATGCAGACACTCAATATTGTCACTCCTAAAAAACAGAGAGGGATTTTGCCCTTTCTAGAACCTTCAAAAGGCAAACAGAGATAATGCCATGGGCCTAAGTCCTTGAGCAGGCCAAAGCATGCCTTACTGGGGCTCAGCTGAAAGGCTCACAGATATGCCACAGCAGGCATTCCCCAGGTTTGTCTCAGTACCATAAACGAGGAGACATGTCACAGGTTTTGAAAAGGAACACTCAACCTCTTGTGACTGGGGATGGAAGAGCCCATTTCTTTCCAGCAATTAATTTACTGAAAGATGACTCTATTTTAACTTTAACCAGGGTTTTCAGCTGGGTGGCCCTATTCCAGAATTTCCCATTCTTCCCCTTTATCTAAGTTGCTCGTTGTTGCTTCGATGCTTCTCAGAGAATTTCCACTTCACCATCTCATGATAAGGGCCATGTCTGCACACACCCCAACCCCCCCATGTACATGTCTATGATTCTAACAGAGCAAAGGCCTCAGTTGGAGTAATAGTCCAGTAAAGAGTACAGTATATGGTGTACCAGGCTGAAGATTTGTAGGAAAGGGAAGAATGTAACTGTACAATTATTAGAGAGGATATTTGTGGGAATAAATAATCATAAATGATATAATAAATATAATAAATTACTGTCCTATATTACTCTCCCCTACACATCTGCTTGTGGTCACTCCTGGAGAGGTATCTCAGCCAGATGGATCCTTATACCTCCTTTGCATGTGTCTCTATAATACTTCTGTGCAGTGAAAAAATATTTTAATTTGCCATCATCCTGATGCAGAAACGCTTGACTTATTGAAGTGTCATACCCAGACATAATACAATTACAAGTACTGGCTCTCCACGGGCATTCTTATTAGAAACTTTCTGCAGATAACTACTTTACAAATCATGAACTATTACCACAAAGGCCTACAATAACTGACATATCAAATTAGCCTGTTTTTACAAAAAAGGCTGCTACATTTGCCACATGTGACCCCATTAGTACTTTCTGGAGACAATGACTACAGCCCTACCTAACTAAGAAATTATGATTTGAAGTGTCTATCAGAAAATTTTTAATAAGATGGTTGATGCAGAAGCTTACGCTATCAAATGATCACAAGTTTAGGAATACATATAATCCAGAATTCCTGATTCCAACCTATGTTTCTTCCCTTTCTTTGGGAGAACACTAGGTTGGAATGCCCAGTAAAAAATTTGGATACTGAGCTTCACAACAGATGACTAAGTATAACAGCTCATATTATTTCGTTATGTATAAAGAAAAAAAAGTGGAGTGTTATGAAAAATTATCTAGCCTCGTAAGTGTCCTGCCACAAAATTACTAATACGTTGTCTTTTTGGTGTGTGTGTGTAAATCAAAATTATTTTTTTTTTTTTAGGTTTTGTAGTAACCTCAAAAGTGACAGTAAAATAACAAAATTTCACACAGTGGCATGGCAGTCAGTGGAACACAGTAATCAATCACTAGGTGGGATCAAGTCAGTTAAAGATGAAATTATTTTCCTGGACTGTACTCAGTTTTCCCATCAGCCCAATTTACACTTTGCCTGAAGAATGTGTATCAGCCAGAGCACTGGATCTATGAGTTTAGCATGGGCCTTCTCTAAAAAGGAGCAGATACACCTTTTTTAAAAAAAATAAGAAAATATAACAAAACTAGATGTAATCTGCTTGCAATCACCAAGAAAATGCATGATGATCATGGTTAACAAAGTGAGTAACCACCACACACTCAATTTTAGGTTATCTAAACCTATCATTTTCAGTCTCCTGATGACAAACGACCCCATAATTCTATTTATTTCCAGACCAATCTGAAGAGGTATTCACTGTGAGATACACACTTCATTAATAAAGAGATCTTGGCTAAATATTAATTTTGTAGGCTATAAAATAGTGCTGGATCTCAGATTGCAGAAGCAGGTTCGGTCAGACTATGGCCTTAGCTTTGCATCACCAAACACTCAGGCAAAAAATGTAAGTCTTGAATGTAAAATATATTTCCTAGCAAAATCATTAGTGTTAACCAAGATCAGTTCAAGAACACAACTCCTAAAGTCTTTAAAAAGTTTCTATTACACCAGTGTGCACAAAGACAACATACATTTAAAAACACAGGTAATTCATTATTATCAATGTTTATCTTGTATATCATGCACAAATTTTATATATGCATAGATTATGCGTCAGGCAGGGGACAGATCAACATAGCTTCAAAATTCTTTTCGTGGGAAAGGTATGAGCATGTAGACTAAAAAAATTCAGAACACCTAGGCAAAATGAACATGATCTAAAGAAATGTGAGCATTAGAAACACAGATATCCCATTACCAGTTTTCTAAAGTGTATTATAATGTTTCTAATATGTTGAATCATTACATTCAGTTTTTTCATGAGTGTATAGAAGAGAGTATAAAAGTATAAAAAATATCTTCCAATTCCCTTTGCAAATCCATGAGGCAGTAAAGCACAACTACTGCGTTAGCACCATTCAAAGCACAAGAATTGCAGTCATTATGTATCTTCTGGGTAAAGGCACTACAAAAAGAGAAGGAAAATGGGAAGCAAACATTTATTTTTCTAAATATTTCTAAGCGGTGACAGGAAATAACTGTATTTTCCTTCCCCAACTCAGAGCCAAGATTAGAATGGAAATGGGAGAGATGAGCTCCAGAGCTAGAAGTTTTGCTGTCAACACAAGATACCTTTTGGCAGTATCCTCTTGCTCTCTGGGTTCTGACTAATACGTTTTGAATGAGATAAAAGCTCCTCCATTAGCATTCAGTTCAACCAACAAGAGCAATTGACTACAGAAGAGAACTGCTTTGCCAATGGCATATTGCATATAAGCTGAGTGAAAGCATAAATCTCTGTGCCAGAGGAAATTTTGAAATTTCCATTACTTTTTTAAATATTGCATTTTTTTAAAATCAAATAATGCCCCAATAACTCCAAATTGCAATGTTCACTCTGATTTGTTGAACTGAGCTGAAACACTTGGTTTTCAGTCAGTAAAATACTGAACTGTATTTTTCATGGTGACCATATACTTGATGGGAGTTGTGGCAGGTGAGCCTGCTGCTCACATTCACACTACAGTCGACATCCCTTACGGGAGACTACATTTCCTATAATTTATTCAGCAGTCATTCAACTCCTACAGGCCACAACATGGCTTTAACTTGCGAAGTTCAAAATACATTGGAGATATACTATTTTTGCCAAGAAGCTGAACAAATAGAACAAAATGGCAGTTTAATCTACACTTCTAGAAGACAATTTCAAATTGCATAAAATGAAATGTTTTTGAATAATCAGAAACCTGAACTATTATACTTCAAATCAAACTCATACAAAATTAAACAGAAATTTATTTTAATAAAACAGAGATATTTACCATGGAAAGCTTTAGCTTTGTAAAAATTGCACTTTCTGGTGAAAAAGCATTTGACCTTAATTTTCATTAGCTCAAATAATTGTAACTCAATAAAAATATGACAAAATGGGAAGATTCAGGCTAATTTTTATCACTTATAAAAATTTCACAGTATTTGCTGCACCTTTATTAAATAAGAAATTCTTAGATTTGAATAACACATGAATCTTAACCTCTGCTTTAAAAATGCTTTCCTGTTCAAGATTGCAACAGAAACACAAACCCTACCTGCTCAAAAATAGAAGCTGAAAATACATTAGAAATGGTCTTTTAGAATCTAAAAATGTATGTTAATAATTATTGCGGGAGCATCACCTTTAACACTTGTGAAATAAACTGGTATATATTTAATGTGAATTTATAAATAACTTTTTTTTTTTTTCTCCTGAGACTTTTCTTTTTACTGTGAAACTGTTCTCTAAATACTCCATGAAGTACTGTAACAATCAGAAAGAATCAGAAAAAAATCCTTATACTAGATTAAAATGGCTACAAATGGTTCTTGACAAAGGCAAAACTTGTTATAGCCTTGGACAAGGAGAAGCAAGAGCAAGAAAAAGAACCCACTCATACATTGGTAGATAGCAACAAAAGACCTGTGGTCAATGGAAGGCTTGTCGGGATGGGGTCTCTACTGCAAGGGATAGGAAAAAGAAAAAAAAAAAAGAGAGAACAAAAAGAACAAAACCAACAGAAAAGGCTAAAGGAGTTCAGAAACATAAGGGGGAAGATCCTGAGGGGTACAGATATTTTGACTTAAGCCTAGAAAGCATTCTGTGATGAGGAACTTAAGACAGGGAGTGGCAAGGCAGAAATAAGGTTTCAAAATCTCTTTATTAGGGTTTACTCTGTGCTTCAGACAAGATATGGCAACGGAGAAGCAAGCTAGACATTTGCTAAATAGTTCTAAATAGTTTGAAAGTGATGGTATTGATGACCAGTGTATCTTACTGCATAAAAGATCATTATGTGGCTTGTCATTACTGGGACTGGTTCCTGAGGTAACCCAAACTCATATTTTTCAGGCCCTCAGGGGAGGGCATCCTCATGCCACTGCAGCTCAGGGAGATGGTGACTGGAGGAAGGTCAGCACAGATCATGTGGGGAGGAGGCCAAAAGTTCCACCATGTCCCACCTTGCACAAATCATCCAGAAAACCTGTGCCCAACACTATGCCAAAATGGCAAAGAATAAAAAAGAAACTAGTAGAGTATGAAGTTAATACTTATATACATCACATACAAACCCTGTTTAAGTTCTCAGTAAGGAATTCGGGATTGGCACTTGGGGCTGAGCATCAGGCCCATCGCACCCCACTTGCTTTCCACCTAGGTCAAGGTACTTGAGCGAAGGGAATAGCTAGTGTTTTAGCATATTGCAGAAGTTATTCAGAAGCTGGTGGTGTGGAAGGGAATTGAAGACACAACAATGAACTTCTAGTTTGGAAGAAAAAGGAAAAAATAATGGAAAAAATAATCCTGAGTGCATGTGATGTGAGGAAATATAAGGGTGGCAGTTCTTTTTGCTCTCTATTCCAGGGATCAAAATGACTTCAGAGGTTGCCTCCAAAGGACAGTTTCTTAAAAGTGAAAGCCAGTGGCCACACTGAGAAGAAAGGGGAAAAATAGAGATTCTAAACTAAATAAAATAAAAACCCAAGCACATCATCTGCCGTTGGCTGTAACTAATTTCTTCCTGAGCAGTAAACTTCAAATTATCAAATACGAATAATGAAAAGATGGTAATGAAGAGTGACTGAATTCAGAATTGGTCTTCAAGGTTAGGTAA
Organism: Athene noctua; assembly: GCF_965140245.1. Classification (NCBI taxonomy): domain Eukaryota; kingdom Metazoa; phylum Chordata; class Aves; order Strigiformes; family Strigidae; genus Athene; species Athene noctua. The sequence continues at coordinate 9,489,889 of NC_134045.1, forward strand.
CATCCCTTTGTCTTAAATAAAAAAACCCCACTAAAACTATCATTAAGTTTCTAAAGAATATTTTAAAAACTGCACATCACTTTTTCTTATACAAAAAGAAATGCATTTGCAGTAGAAATTAACACATTCTTGAACATAATAAACAGCAAAGGGTTTGGTACTGATTTTTAGCACCTATGGTTGACTGCAACAGCTAAACTGCAATATTTTCAAAACCAGAACATGTTAAGTCACAAGTTTCTTCATTTGATTTGCAGATGGGGACCTCTATTGGTATAAAACAATTACTAAAAAAATGACACCTTGAAACAGACCCGTTGGCTCCCATGAATATCACATTGGCCAAATTCTTACTTTCATTATGTCAATGTTAACCTGTAATGATTTCAATTAAAATCACAGGAATCGGCCCAATCAAATATAATTAATATAAGGATTTGGCCCATTTGTGGAAGAAATCAAGTATTCTTCTAAAAAAAATGCTACAAAGAAGAACTAATATACTTTGAAGTTAACCTTCTCATACTTATGCCTGGGGGCTCTTCTGTGCACATGCCTTATGTGTATTTTTACTACAGCCTTCGTGTAACCACGCAGTATTCTAGCTTTGGACTGACATATCTCTGTGTTGGGCAGGATTTTCAATCCTTCATGACTATCTATTTGTCACTGCAGGTGAGTGGTAGCACTCAGGCTGATCCCCAGCCACTTTCACAGTTACTTATCTGTCTTTATGGATTCTTCCTGTGTGTCAAGTTGGTGCATAACAGCATTACTGTCAGGGTGACAAAATTGTCCCCAGAGTGTCACAAATGATTCCCCAGCCTTATGGCTGCAAGCAGGTAGTAACACATCGACACTGCCTTTCTAAGCTCATCTTTCTCAAGTCCTGCCACTCGCCCGTTATTCTGTACACACATGCACACATTTCCCTATACGTATGTAATTATCAGTTAAGAATTAAGACAATTCTGATTTTGGTCCTTTAAAATTACCAAGAAAAATCAGCAGAGGTTGTTTTCAGGGCAAACTATTTTATCTGAAAAGTCTGTTCCTCTGCCTATTTTTGAATAATAGAGTTTTGGGGGAAGAAAATATTGCAGAATTCCTGTTTTCTAAATACAAAAAAACATGATTACACATTCAAAATAGTGGCTAAGATAGCTGTAATAAATTTTGTTGAATTCTATATGCCACCCAAGTTCTTGGTTTCTAGATGTGTTTCTATCATGCAAAGCCTGTTTTTTTCTTCCTATAATTTTACTGCGTTTTTTACTAAATTGTATTCTGCATGCACTAACACCTTTTTAAAAATAACATTTTCTCCAGTTCAATGCTGGGCACGAATCTACAATAAATTAAATATCTTATTCAGCAAGAGCTTGTTTAAATACTTCCCCCCCCCCCCCCCCCCCCCCGGAAATCATTCCAAGGAGGAAAAAATCTATCAAGTTAAAACAATTTATATGTTATCTGGAGAAGGCTCAGAATCTTGATGAATATATAAAAAAAGAAATCTTCATCAGCAAAGCTTGCTCAATAATCTAAAAACTATTTCATGGTCATATAGTACAATCTAGGGTTTTGATGATTCTTACATGAACCATGTTTTATGTAAATAAATTTTGCTTTGTTTAAGTCCACCGTACTTCAATTCTTTGAAATGTCTTCAAGGTAAGTGTCTCCAGACAATGCCAGCTGACAGGACTTCATGAAGGAGAGTCCCCACTGTTCTTGTGCTTCCAACACCTTGCTAAAACAGCTCACCTCTTCGTGCCTCAGTTTCCCTAACTGTGAGCTGAAGAATGTTATACCTACTTTCTTATAAAGATGCCGAACAAACTGAACAGTAGTAAACCTAGGTATCAATAAATGTACACTGAGATAAATGCCTTTTGTTTGGAAGATGAACCTTTAAAGAATGACCGTGTGTGTGTGTGTGTGTGTGAAATGTACAGTCAAACTCCGCTACCTTGAGAAATGCAGCTGGACTAAGGGTGGCTGATCCTCGTTAACACCAGCACGACTGAGGACAGAAGTGTTCCAGCGAACATGTGTTTGGGTGTCCATGCACACCCTCCCCACCCCTCAGACCATTCGTCCTTCACCTGATGAGCATTCATTGTCTGAGTTTTCAGATAGGTTCAGTATGATTTCTGACACTGGAAAAACAAACCTAAAAGCAATTTAGAAATACCTGCCCATGAAGTCAAAAGGCAAAATATCTAAAGCTTCTCCTAGAATCTCTGACCTCAGAGGCTGACATGGTTTGATGGGAAATTTAATGTAATAGTCTGAGAAAGCCAAAAGGCCTATTGTCAGCAATGAAGTCTGAAAGTTAGCAGAATTAATATAACTGTACAATGGAAGTGCCCTCGAGGGACAAGGCTGCAGAACCAGGGCAGAGGGAAAAATGACTTTTGAAGTCATTTCACTATGACATTCTGTCATCACTGCTAAACGGAAATAAAAAATCATCTGAATCACCACATGCTTCAGTGTGTGTCCCTTCCTTATCTAATATAAAGTAATAACACTGACGTGCTGTGCCCCACCTAAGCTGGGAAGGGGCTCTGCAGGGACTTAGGGAGCTCCATTTTGAATTGCTAAATGCAATAAGAATAAATGCAAGTGGGAGTCTGTTTAGCAGAGAATGATGTCTGGTCTGTAGCCCATCAAAGCCCAATAAATCTCAATGCTTCAACAAGAGATGAAAATGGTTATCTCATCATTTCAGTGCCAGGGTGAAATTTTCTCTGAGCCAGAGTATTTTTACAGATGATTTATGTCTGGGAAGGGTAGTTGTTTAACAAAATGGCAGATAATGATAAATAGAAAGTAAATAGAAACAGCAGCAAGGGAGTGGTTCTTACTTGTAGCAGGAGAATAAACAATATACTTACATAAAGTATATGTCACATGTAAGTGCCATTATTCTAAATCCTATGAGTTATATGTTACTTGGAACATCACATAAAAGATCTGGTAATATGATTTACAGGATAGGGAATTTAACATGTATGCAAGGCAAATAAGTATCAAAATTCTTCTTCTGTTACATCCGTGTTAATCCCGCTTCACTGAAATTACGCTGGATTTACAGTTGTATAGTAAACAATAAGTGTCTCTGTTCACTGGGTTTAATATATTATTATATTAAAATGAGAGGTATCAGGAGATGTGCTAATTTTGCTGTCCTTACAAATTTATTTTTAAACACAATACATTGAATACTTTCACTGAAGAGGGAACGACTGATACATATGCTATCTGGACATGCTTTTTAAAAAGTCATCTGAAAATAAAACTTTTTTTTTAAGATCTTTGAATGCCATGATAAAACAAATACTCATGGAGTTAATGATGAGGAGAAAAAATAGTAAAAAGCAAACAAAGCTGCCTTTTTGAGTCTTTTGAATTAGAGATACTGTAAACAATGTCAAATTGGAGATAGAGATTTGAGGTCAGGGTGCTTGGTTTGGGTTTCTTTTTCTTTTTCTGTATTTTTTCTGTGGCTGTACACAAAGGAAAAAAAATCTAATTACAGTTTTAAATGCCCAAAATGCCATGTCCACCAAAAGCCCGATGCTCATTAGTACTAGTAATTAACTTTACAACTGTCAACACAAACACCACACAGGCTGACAGATAGATAGTAGCTCTGAGGGTGCTAATAAATCCGGAAATAACAACTTGACACGCAGATGCACAAAAGGATGCAGGTGATAAAGAAATGTTGACATCAAATCTAATTATCTTCGAAACAGCCAACTACTGCACAATCCACAGTAATGCACTGTTATTGCTAGTGATGAGCCCCACTGGAATGGCTCTTAACCACAGCACACAACTGAGCTTTTACAGCCCCTTGTCATATCTAGTGAGGACAATATCAAAAAGGAAATTATGAGTGTCATGACCCCTCCAAGTCAAAAATCTAGTGATGAATATAGGCTCAGCAAGGCATAGCAGATTACCCCCTTACGAGTTTTAAAGCCAGGATGATATATGACATTTTTATCAGGCACTTTCTCAGGAATGTCACCAAGAGGGAAAATAAAGGCCCTGAAAAGAGACGACTAGGTGAATTATGCAACTGTAATTGCCGATCATAACCTGATATGAGCTGAAATTGCTCTGTTTTCATATTGAGATAGCATAAAATTGTCGGGAAATGCAATGGCTCCTTAATGTGGCCTAGATGAGTCTAATATTCTGATCATTTTTCACTCAGCTGCTAGGTAAATAGTGCTTCTTTAACACAACCACTGTGGCCCAGGGCAATCTGGGGGCCCAATTTTACACTTGAATTGAGAAAATATGTGTAAACTACAATTTTTCATATTTTCTGCATACATAAGAAGATGAAACATCTTTATCATGTGTATTGTCTGGCTGAGCTTATACAAAATATTAGTTTATCTCTCCTACTTTGGTTTATTCCATAAGCAAAACACATAGATCTAAAGGACAGGCAATATTCTATATACAAAATAGGTCCATCTTTTATGCAGCCTCATATGAAGAATTCTACCATTTTGTTTTTGAAAAGCTGGCAATTACCAAGTGCAGATTTTTGCAAAATAAAATAAAATATTCTAAAATGCTCACACTTTTCCGCAAATCAGTGTGAAAAACGCAGAAAACAAAAGGTCACAGAAATACTTATCTGCACAACCTGAGATATTAGTTTAAACAATAACCTCTAGGAGAAAAGAAAGGTGAAGAGCCGTTCTTTATTACCGTGCTGTAAGGAAGATATATTTTATCAGAAATCTGCTGTATTAAATGGTTCATAAAACATCTTTGCTTAAAAAACAGCTTAAGTTAAAATTAAAAAACCCACAACTCAACACAAAAAAACCAACGAAACAAAAAGCATGCAACTACCCATTCTCAGATAATAATCAGCAATAATACCCGGGGCAGAAAGGTCATAAACCATACTTCCAAGACAGGAATAATTCATTGTACTGCTATGTGTTTAAGAATTAGTTTGATAGAGTCACTATCTAGACTGTGAGATATTGTCTATCAATCTGACCTTCTAAAAATGAACCAGCAGACTCCCACTTAGATCAAATCCTCTTTGCTTTTATGATATGCAGTGTCTTATTTATGATGAAATTTAGGACCAAGATTATGATGAGTGCAGCATCATTTGCAAAATACATCAATGTAAAAGTGAAGCAATACAAACTCTTCCATAATTAGGTCTTTCCTTCTAAATTTTGAAACATATTTTTCCCCAAAAGGAACCATACTGAAATGCAACATATTTTTGCTCTTTTGTTTAAGAATCAGTTCAGAAATAAACAAATACAAAGGAGGTCAAAAGGTTTACATTTCTTTGTTTGCATTTATGTTATCTCTTCTTAGTTCCTATATATCCACCTTATCTAGGTGCTCCAACACTAATTGCAAAGCAGCACTGTCTAACAGCAATAACTACCACTTGGAAAAACCCCGCGTGTTGCTGGTTACTGCAGATAAGAGCCTCTTAACAAAGTTGGATATATCTGCATCAACTTTCTTCCTACTCCCTTTCACATTTTATGCCTTCTAAAGGCTGAGATTTTGTACTAAATAATGTAGTACAGTGTGATACCTCATGCTACAGAGAGGCTTCAAGCACAGCAGATTTCCAAAGGCTTTGGGGTGTGGGATATACGGTACTGAAAATAACACCGTGATACTTTAGTAATCACATGAGTCTTTATAAAATATTTCACTGGATGAAACAGAACAGGATTGAAATAGAGTTCCTAGCAATTAATACCGTGTGATCCTAAACATAGAGCTGTTCAGATCTCAAAAGAATTTAAAATTGTAGACCCATCCATATTTATTACATTACCACTAACCCTATTATGAACAGTCTTTATGTAATTAACATACCAGCAGGGAATTTAAGAGGTACTTGGCATTAATTTTCAATCCTTATTCTCCATGAATTTGGTACTCAATTGTAGTGATAAATAGAAGACACATGGTTATGATTACGCATTTTCTGTAACGATTATGCACCAAAGAAGAAAATGCCTCATAATATAACGCAGGCTCACAGTTAGCAAGAAAACATATTTACTGCTGTATTTTCATTCCATTCTAGTAATTCAGAAAGTCAAGTGACCAGTTTCCATTTTTTTTCCCCCTTTTTCACAGGATCTGTTTACAGAAGACTTTTCCCACAGTCACTGGCAGTTAGCGGAAAAATAACTTACAACCTTTATCATTCTTTTACAAAGTCAAACACACTGAAACTGTATTTATTTCATCTTCCTGTCTCTGTATCCCCCTTCCGGAGACTCAGTGAAGAGGCTGCAGTGACTGTTGCTAAGCAACTATACCACAGCACTGCATCACCAATTACAGATTTTTCCCATCATTTTCAGCCTCACAAATTTGGGAGTTGGTATAATAACAGTAAGTGGTATGGATAACAGAAGTATTATACATAGAGCACTAAGTTAGCAGATAGATCGTAAGAACTAAAAAAAGGGACTACTCTAACAATAACACTGAACAATTATTGCTAGTATTATTTTCAATATTTTTTAATTTTTTTAATCAGCACAGCCTCCGTGAAGAACTTTACACATTAACTGTGTGTGAATGCAAAAGTATTTTTGAATTCTGACAATTTTTTGTGGGTCTTTCTGTGCATGAGAACACCATAATATCTGTGCTGCTGAAAGCTAACACAAGATCTATTAGTAATCAAATTTCAGCCCAGATTTTATGGTTAGTCTAACCGAGTTAATTTCTCTAATGTTAGCAATTCATGGAAGAGGTCTCTTGTGGCAGCACAAACCTGGGATCCACAGCAGCTGTCAGAAGAGACTCTGAGGAATTCCTTATTAGCCAGAATGCAACCAGGCAGAAAACTCATTACACAGTGCTAAATATACTTAATCACATCTATTAGAGAAAAATGAACTTGATAATTACAACAAATAACTAAAGAGCAAAAAGTGTTCATGGAAAAACCCACACCAGGATGTGTTAGAAAAGGGGCTGCATACTGACTCTGTGTGGGAGAAAGCCATGCCTCCTGGTAAACTCTTCTGATTCGAATAGAAAAGGATTACACCATATCATACACAAATGATTTAGGTTCCTCTTGAAAGTGAAGCATTTACATTTAACATCTTACATAAATTTAATGTAAGAAGGAAATTAATTACTTAAATTTTAAAAATTAATTTGGAAAGCTCTTCTGAGAGTTGAGACAACTGTATCTTCTCAACATGGATTTTGGGAAGGGAAGTCTGCTACAGACATGCAACACAATAAATTAAGATAATTTCATAATAGCTGATACTTTACTGCAATACATCACACAAAGGGTCAAATTATTTCCTTGTTGTTCAGCCTTTATTCTCCTTCAAATGGGATTGCATTGTGGGGTTCACAATTTGGCCCATCAAGCCATCTATATTTTAAAACACAGTTGTTGGAACTAAAAATACCAGATATTCACCTCATCGAGTAATTAGAGGCTGAAACCAAACAAGCATCACAAACTCTTCATGGAATCACATACCATACACAGGCACTGCTACCAGACCTGAATACCATCTGCCAAAACCTCCCTTGCTCTGCCATCCCAGAAATACCTTAAGTCTGCATTATTTTATTTGAACATTGCCTAGTCAGCACATGTAAAGTGTGAGGCTCTAATTTTGCAGCAGTTGATATCCTGATACACAGACAGTTGGAGAACACAACAAAGCAGTGAATTGGGCTCCTTACCTTTAGAATGGGCCTAACACCCAGACTTGCGTACCAAACTCATCTCACATCCTACAGCAAGCAGTTCATTTTCAAGCAGATCTGTGAACTTGATTTGAAGACTTTTTGAACCCAAACTTTATTTTAAATTCCTACCCAACTGTATAAATTTTTAATTCAACAACATCTAAATAAAGAAATCAGGCATATTGAAATCATCAAATAAAATCTAAGCAGGAATACTCTGAGGCTGTCATATAACATTGACTTTGTTGTAAGAGGGAAGCTAAGAAATGCATGAAGCAAGCCATCTGGGTTTTATTTTTTATTCAGCCATAGAACATTTTCACCTTAATATCTATGAAATACCACTAAAATATTGGAGGCCATCTAGGAAAAATAAGAAAAATGCTTCACAGTTATGTACAAATAAAGACAGTACACAATGGCCACAGTCCTTACCTAAAGGCTGTGAAAGACATATAAAAAGTCAATGCTTTTGCAAGCTGTAGTTAGGGACCTAGGTAGGGTCCAAGTGAAAGGTCTGCACTGCCATCTTCCTCTCTTCACCTCATTCCTTTCCTCCAGCTGTCATGGAGAGAGGCAAGAAACTGCAGAATTCCATTTCCTAGGACCATAACTTAGAATGGTGGAAATTAGGAAACAGGATTTGATTCATTGTGTGGCCTAACAGGAGTGAAAGATCCAACCTCTGCATGATGATAAATTAAGAGCAGATGGACAAGAACTGATAGAAGAAAACTTCTTTTACTGTTTCCTTGCACTTGCTTTCCTTTGTTTTAGATGATTCATACCTTCTCTGGGTCATTTCTGCTGTCTCTGTACCATGTCAGAATCAGTATTTCAGAATAAAAAAAAGGTAGCAGCCACAAAGCTCAGGCAGTATCCACTTCTCAGAAGTTAGGCACCACATATACACCATTTTCAAATACGTTTCTTCCAATGAGTTATACTTATGGACTGATTTTATTTAAAGAAAAAAATGTAAAAGGTATTGCAAAATTGTCTAAAAATGTAACGCTTTTTCTTCTCCAATGAAAACATATCACCCCATACAAACATGCATACAGTACTTTGCTTGGCTCGGTTTTAGGGCAACAGCATGTATTTTTGGGGGTGGCAGAAATTATGAGGATTTTTTTGTTCTTTTACAATCTACTATTTACGGAAGAGACAATGCTTTTACAGAAAGAAGCTATTGAGCCTTACAAAAATTACTGACTTTATAAAGTCCATTACTTAGCCTATAAATCTAAAAAGTGAACCTTACTATAGAGAAGAGGATATAGCATTCCTCTTATGTGAACAAAGGTATCAAAGAACTTACATAATTGCTTACTGAATTCTGTACTTGTATTAAATAATTTGTTTTTATTTGTACAAACTGAAATTCTAATTTTAGGCTGTCAGTCGGAACTTAGCACATACATCATGCAATGCTGAAATCAGCATTAATACATGCACATGTGAATTAAATTATGGGCACAAAATTGTACATGAATTTTTAAGTTACAATGTTCTACTGTATTTCAACAAATTTAACTCCCACTTAGTTACACCAGATGATGTTCACATAAATGTCTAGTACGGCTGAGATGTGGAAAAACAGTTTTTATTTTCCAGAATTCTCTCTTTCTCTCTCCATTCTTTCTCTGTGCTTTCAAAACTGGGCACAGTTCAGATTGGATTACTGAATTAGGCAAACCTTTCACCTGAACTTTCATAGCAGCTTTTATATTCTTATGACTAAGATATTCTTTACCGTAGAAAGTTAAGTTGGTAACACAAATGTGACAGTACCTGATATGAACAGAAAGAGAGCCGTGGTAGCAGTGATAAGATAGAAAAACGAAACAAGCAAGTTTTAAAGGGCATTAAAGGCCATGATCTTTCTTCATGTGTACAGAAAAAACCTAAATTGTATTAGAAATTTGTTCAAAGAGTAGAAGTTGTTACTGACTGTGTCTTCTTTTAGAATATCAGCCTTCATTTCCACTGTTAAGGGTATGGACAAGAAAGGTAGGTTCTATAATACTTCTGAGTTACACAGTATGAACTCTGACCATAAAAAATCCATACATGTATAATTGTGCAGTGCTAGCAGTGACAAAAGGAAGTATAATATTCTTATATAACAATCACGTTCAGGAAGGCTAAATATAATGAGAATATAATCAGAACATCAGAATTCTGTTAGTGATTTGGGCATAAATGTACATTGCAATATTTTCTGTCCTGCCATTCAATAAACAATAACAACCCCTCCACACGTGACGCAGAAAAATTATCCATTTCAATATAATAGTTCATTAGAATTTACTGAGAATTAACTTACTAGGAATGGAAAGGCTGCTGTATAATTAGAGTATTGACAGTATATTAACTGCAGATATTTCCTTTTAAATCTAGATAATTCTTGCAGGGATGGATATAAATCCCTATTCTTATTTCATTCTCTGTTGGGGGGTTTACAGATTTGGATTTTTTTTTTTTTAGGGAAGTTGTGTTCTTTTCCATAAAAGTGTAGTATTCTTAATAGGAAAAGATCAATCTGTGGAGATGTTTGCAGAGCAAGCTTATGTTTGAGAATGAAGAACAGTTTGGAAGTCATCACGTAGTGATGCCTAGTGGCAAACACAAGAATAGAGGAATCATTCCTTTTGAAGTTGTCACTGGTGGGCCAAAGATTCCACACACACAAACTTTTCAGAGGAAAAAAATGTTCTATCTGATAGCAGCAAAAGCAGAAAATCTGTCTAAAATGGCTAAAATACAGCTTTGTTGTTACAAAGTATGGAAAACCTCATAGCTCTAGATGTTCCAGTTTGTGCAGTCCCTAACTAGAGCCTAGAATGGTTATGAAGCTTTCCTTAGTTTTTTCCCTTTTTTCCAACACAGTGTTGCACCAAACACCCTTGAAAAATATAGAAGAGTTAGGAACAACAGTGACGAACAGAGCAAGCAGCAGCAGCACAGTGTGCTAGCAGCTGCAGTAGGACAGGACTGGCAGTAGGACGGAACACATGGTTGGCACTTATCAAACAATAGAGACAACCATTATATACCAAGGATGAGGTATATCTCCATGGGGTTCCACCACAAGAAATGACAAGAAGAACTGTATCTATGACTTTCTCTAACGTTCATAACTCAAAAACTCCGACCTTGATCACTTTACCAGATGGTTTTGCTCTGCTGTAGCTGCAATTAAACAGAGTGTGCCAAAGTGAAGAGCAAATTACCCATGCTATCTATCCCAGTTAAAAAAAATCTGCAGTCTCCCAGTATCTAGTGGGACAATATCCAAGATTCTCCAGCCCCAGCCCATGCTGAATTGCCATTATATTTTATGTCAGTCAGTACTTCAGAGAGTCCAAGACCCTTGGCATATGTTCTTAGTTAACAAAATGGAAAATTAAACTTTGTAGCAACCCCCTGCCACTCCCAAAATAAAAGAAAAATTCTATCTAAATCAATGAGCAGGAAGTCTGATCTTCCTGTGCCAGCCAAAAAGCCTGCAATATAAGGACATTTGGCTGAAGAAAGGAATTTAAAGTAAGCAAACTATCCTAAATTCATACTCCTGCATTTTAGGTACTGAGGAATAGTCCTAAGGAATATGAATTTTAAAATCAACTCTGATAATGACAAGCAGAAGTTTATGACTTTGACAGAGCTTTTATGCTTATTTTTAAAAACGAGTTGATTGAAATTGTTATCCTCATGGAAGAACTGTTCCTGAATTTCTTCAACACACTAAAAATACCACGATCGTAAATCCAGTATATACGCAAACAGCAACGGAAAAATATAGTCTTGCAATAACACAGGAAGATGTACCTAAACATTGTGGCCTTTTCACTAATTAATGACCACGTATGACTGACCCCATGCAGTCTGAAGGACAGAAGACAACTTCTAAATATGAGACCTAGTCTTCGGTTCCCAGCTATCAGAACATACTTGTCTCTGGGCTACACCAAAAAGGAAACATGAGCAGCGTCTGCTCATTGGGTCCCTAGCACTGCTGAACTGGAAATACCCAAGTACAGTAGTTTTTCAAATTAAATGCATGAAAACTGTGATGAGTAGACTTACAGAAATGATATTTGAGAGTAGGTCTGAATATGAAGAAGATATGTAGATAAACTAGCACTGGCAAACTCATGTTACATTTTTACAGTCCAGATGGTAAGGGGTAAACGAAAAGGGGACATTTATGTCAGAGCTTGTACAATAGGAACATGAATGCTGATACGGTTTCTTTTTTTATATATAGTTGGGTAAAGAGATCAGAGAACACTGGAACGTTAGCCAAAACAAGTTATCCAGCTGCACTGTGTTTCATCACATATCAATTTTTACTGAAAGAAAGCCATACAAATTTAATCAGTTCTTCATATGGTAATATTTAACATTTTTTTCCAAGTTGTTTGATATTATTGTTTTAAAAGTTCCTTTTCCCCCCCTTCCTCAAACGTGATGTGTGATAGTGGTGAACACAGGAAAAATATCTATTGCTGGCAAGACTGAAAGTCTCATTTACAGTAGACTCAGTAATAAATGCACTGGCGTCTGTGTCAATTGACTGTCTCAATGAAGAACAGGTCACTATAGGGAACAGTACAAGCAGCGTCTACACTTGAACTCCCACATCCTCATCCCATGCATGTTTGTAGCATCAGTAGAAATTAAATTACCCTAATAAACCTTCCTGCCTCCTTCCCTCCCCAAGAAACAGGATTTTTTTTCCTGACATCTTAAACCACATCGGTTTTCCCACTTTTTTGTAAGGCTATCATATGGCCTTTGTATAGCACTTTTAATTATTTGAAAATATATAATAGAGTGGAGACATGGATCCCACTTATATAAATGCCTATTAAAAGGCCATTTATTCTCTCAGTAACCATAAAACATAAAACACCTCTTAAAAGAATATAATTCCTTTGTTTCTAAGCCAAACACATATAATAAGACAGCTTGCTCCTTTTAAGTAAATAAAAATGATTTGTATTAAATAAAATGAAATATTGTATGCACTATATAATTTAACAATAAGAGACATCAAAGTATGCATTACTGTGAGCTAACCCATGCCTCGGAGGTGTTGCAAGCCAAATACTTTAAACGATCCAAGAAACATGTTGTTACAGAAAAGCAAAAACCACAGCGTGTCATAAACTATTGGTCAGATGAGATGTAAAACCAAGTTTCTAACCATTTGTGGTCACTAAAATCCCCTGGCGCTTACTGTACCCTTAGAATGTTGATTTTGCCCAAACTGGAATGTTTTTAATGCACAAGTTTTATGCCACCTAGCTTTATTCCTTATTTCTGTAGAGAGAACTCCCCCGCCTGCTCTACGCCGTGCAGCGCTGAGCCAGCCCACTGCAACCTTGCTATGTTCTGCCATGGGAGTGGCTGCCGTGCAAATGGTTTCAAGAAGTGTCTTGCATGTAAATGCATTCATATGGATCTCTACATGCACTCTCAGTTACAGCCCATTAAAATGGGTGAAACTAATGGGATTTCTTGGAGGTACTTGATAGTGAAACTTGATCTATAGTTTGTAACACAGTTTCAAATCCCTCAACTATAATGCAAGTATAAATAACATGATTATGTTGTATATAACCCCAAAGAAAATGATGCAAAAAATGTAATCATTGAGAATACACTAAACCTCTTGACAGAACACAAAGTATGTTAAAAAACACAGCAAAAATAATCAGCACAGAAAAGCTTATGCATTGTTTGTATCAGTTTTATATGGATTTAAACCGCCACATTGCATCCACATTCCCCATTTATGAACTGCTCTGTAGTTCTGACTGCTCTATTTTAAAATTGTTTCAGTGGAAACACTGTGCACTCTATCAGAATGCTTACAAAGCTGATGAGTCAGTACTTCTTCCTAAAAAGGAGTTTTCTCTCCCAGAGCATTAACAAGTACAACGTGGTTTAGGTTCTAGTTGTGCCAACTGTCTAGTAGCAGGAGAAAAAAAAATAAAAATCCACCATCTCTAGCAATAGTAGCAAATTTCCTTTAAGAAATACACAATGCAGCAGGGAAATGTACTGTAAACGGATTGATTTATATTATTTGTGAGCAGTGAGTGAATGGTTGCATAAAGTGAAATGTGAACTGGGAAGTTAGTGAATTAGAGAACAGTTTACAAACACTAATGTTATTTCATAAAAAGAAATCTCTCCAAAACATGATAGAACCACAGATCTTCCACTGCATCCTAAACCATCAGTACTACCTGACCAGCTAACATAGTTATGTCTTTATTGTTATTTCCATAACTAAATATTTATTACAGAGAGCTCCCAATCCTGAAGAGATCAATTGTTAGGACTTCTGCCCTGCAGTTGGTACTGTGCATAGAGCAGCACAAAGCAAGTCCACACTGCATGCAGCAGATGTGTAGGACACAGGAAACTCATTCTCTGCTTGTCACAACAGTTGCACCATTCCACCCGCAAAAGCCCCACTAACAACAACAATGATTTACTTTATGATGCTTGAAAAACTCTTTTAAAGTAATAAAACAATTCTAACTGAGAAATAATGAAGCATAGTGGAGTTTTTCCAAATAACTGTAACCCCCAAACATTTTACTTTTATGGATCTAAATACACTTGCTAGGTGAGTAGCAAAGCCACTGACGCTGGCATACCCTCCTTTCTATTCTATTTTTAAAGAAACAGCTGAAAATACATTAACGTATTTTAAGCATTTCTATAAAACTATCCATAATACATAATAACATTTAGGTGTTTTTTTAATACTGTAATGTCAATCCAAAATTAGAGTGTGCTTATGCAATTTTTTATTAACTTTAATTAATAGTATCTGAACTTTTTCTGCTATCTTGCAAATTAACCCACACCTGCAGCTTCGTGTAGCTATAGACTTCAACACCAGAAGTCATATGGTGGTACAGTAATATTTAATAAACACCTTTTATTAACCTGTCTTCCATCCACACAATTATTTCACTCAGTAAATGTTCCAACAACATTCTTCTGTTGCCTAAAAATTGTTATTAATTTGTATTTATTGACTCCATGTGTCCTATGAGCCTAACAGCATTGCTGTTTCTAGCACGGAGCTGAAGGAAGCAGATTCACATCCATCCAAAACCAAAAGGATATGGCCATTGAACAAACAGCAGCCAAATCCTTAATTTAGTTGCTCTAGGAGTGCTGGTGAACTGTTCACACTGACTGGCATCATTCTATTTTCAATAAAGGATTTACTGAAGTGACAGATACTTGTGGAAATAAACTGCCAACAGATTTGCTAAGTTATGTGAGTAATTAAGTATGTAAAGCTACAGATGTTGAACAATAGTGCCTTCCACCAAGATGTATGTCATAATATCAAAAAATAACCTGGCATCTGGTTTCTTTATTTAAGTACCTTTCTTAGGGTTTGGATCTTAATTTTTTACAGTTGACAGCAATGTTATTTGAGCCAGTCAGTGGCATCTGGTTGCTGGGGGGGGGTGGGAAAAAAAGAAAAAAAAAAAAAGGAAAAAAAAAAAAGAGGGGGGAAAAAAAGCAGCTCTGTGCACTTTAATTAATTGTGGAGAGATTACATGGTCTTCCAACCGTGTAGTTTGTCATCAGAGCACATTACAGATTTATATTAGATGTTTCTCCACAGTGTCAAGAATAATTAAAAAGGGATAGGAAATGATGCCAGCTAGCAATGCTTTACATCAGTGGTGAAAGTTTTATATTTATTACAGCCAAACAATTTTAAAAGAAGATGTCAATTTTGTAGCTATACTGTGCAAGGAATAAATATTAGGTGGGTAAAGCAGCCAATACATTTCAGCTGCTTGAATAATGAGAGGTTCATGTTTAATCTATCAGACCTACCAGAACTGGTGTGACATGTCAGAGTTATTAATGAAGCAGCATCCCCCATTCTCATAAAAACATCCTCTCAATACAATAACTAACATATGTTTTTCTTTTCTTCCTAAAAGGATCTCTGCCCAACTCTTCCTCCTGATTCATGTAAGAACAGACATGCCAACTGTACACAAATTTTTTTGCTCAATTAATTAGCAATACCTTTGGTCTTGGGCTGTGCTAATAGCACAGTGTTTATGTGTACTCAAGCTCTCAATTCACTAATCATGAAGGGCCACATTCCTCTCCTCTCCTCTCCTGTGCAGACTTCTTTGTATACATGGATGAGAGAAGCATATGGACCTAAAAGCAGCTTGCAGCCTAAGGAACAATTTCTACCCGAACACTACAGGTCTCATGTCTGTCCTCATCTGACTCATTCACAGACTGCATCTCCCAAATCCCTCCAGTACATGTGTATTTACTTCATGCAGTTTTAATTTAGTTTCTGCTGCTTTAAACATTCTGTAGTAAGAAACCAATGCAAACAAGTCGCTTCCTTTTGCTATGAAATAGCTTTCAACCTCTGAGCTCAAATGGAGATTTTCTTTTACATGTCAGTGTTAAAATGAATTATTAAAAGCAGGTGTAAATTGTCCCCTCTTCCTATTCTGTCATGTTTTCAGAATCACAATGAGAAAATAATTTCAGACAAATTACTACACTTAATGGTAATCAAATCACTTGGCCCTCACTGTTGTTTTTACTGAGCCCAAAACAGGAAATAAGCACTCATGACTAAAATGGCTAGTTTTCACATTCAGTTCACATCTTTCAGTGAGTTATATTTTAATAAGTAAAAATGTAAGCATTTACATCCTACATCTACAGTACCAGTCAAATACGTTCAGAGCTCATAAATCAAAGTGCTGGCCTGCAGGAAACTGAAGCATCTCTACACCCAGGTAGGCAGTGAACTCTAGCACACAGTTCTGGGTTGAGATTCCCAAGATGGTAACACTTCACCTTGGCATTGCCAGGAACTCACTATATGGCCTTGAGTAAGTCTGTGTCTCTTTTCTTTACGGTTTGTGGCTACAGAAGGGCCATTCATTTCATTTAATTTCAGGCACTTAGGCATCTGTTCAATCACCATACACAATGTTACCCCAATTAGAGATGGAGTTCTGTATGTTATTATAATGCGCACAGATATATAAAAAAATATATATTTAAAACCAGTCTTTCAATCTTTAATTGTTCTGACTTCATTTGAGATGTGTAACCATGCAATACAACGTTACTGGGTTAAGATATCACAGAACTTTTCTGCTTATCGAAGCTGCTCTGGCATGCTTCATAATTGTTTCCTAGCTAGCAACGGACACCACACCACCTGCTTTTGTTTGGTTTTGTTTTCTGTTGAATGATTACTTCATTTACCATAGAAAACATGGCAATGACAGTTCCATAACGTTTCATATCTATAAGTAGTCTATTTGGAAACAGCAGCCAGTGCACAATTTGTTTGCTAAGTGATGGTTCTCTAAACATTGCAAAGCTTCGCAATGGAAATATCTATTTACTGTTTTCTAAGCACATTTAAAAATCCAGTTTGTCCTGTAAATTTCTAAAATTGGGGGAAATTACCCATCTAAATGCCCTTTCTCTCTTTTTCATCTGCTGACAGTAGCAACTGCTGCAACTGTACATAGAAGAAATGTCTAAGAGAAGCAGCACTATTGAGTGAGTGAGATCTCTTTCTTTGAAACCAGATTATTGGCATTTTTTCTCTTCCCTGGCATTCACTTCTCCCTAAGAGCTGAGGAAGCATTCTGGGCAAAGTCAAGTAACGGCTGTGGAAAATTCTCAAGAGACTTGCTCTGATTATTTTAGGTTGATAAGGTATTTGATTTGATTGGAAGAGAGAAGAAGGGAAGAAACTGTTGGTCTTCTTATCAAATAGGATCTTATTTTAAGATTATTTGGAGCACTGAGAGCAAGATATAGTAAATAAAATATGAACACAAAAAAGGAGGATACTGTTCACAGCTACATACTGCATTACATACTGCATTTTACTTAGCTGATGTCTTGCAAGTGCCAGTCAAAACAAAAAAAAGTTTCAGCTTCTCTCAGATTTCTGTGTGTGAGTACATGTGCCACTGACAATTCAAAGCCTTTTCCGTCTTCAGAGAACTAATAAACATATTCCAATGAATTTGAGAGGTGCTAAAGAGGCAAAGAGAAGACATTTTCCCTTGTGCCCCAACTCAAATGTGTTTTTATTTTGAAATTAAAAAGTAGTCCTCTAATCTCAGTTCAATTTCTTCATCATAAAAGATCACTTGATGAAAATCCACTGCTAGGAGGAAAAGATCAGCTGTTCACAACGACTGGCAAAGCCTTTGGTTCTGAATCAATGTACGGCTAATATCAATGCACCAAACATTATGCCAAGTAGTACCTCCTGGAGAATTAAACCTGGACCTCAGTGTACCTCCTCGACTACAACTTCCAGCTCAGTAAAAGCCACACATCTAAAATTACAGCATAATACTCCAACCTACGGTTTCAAATGTGACTCAGGGACTCAAATATCATGAATGTGTCTGGGAAAATAATTTCCCCAACATGTTACTTTGTCCTCTGAACTACTTCTCCCCTCCCTCTCTCTACAGTTCAGTGACAGGCAGACAGCAAGAGCCATTAGGAGAGATAAGGCTGGTACAGTAGCTACTGCATACTTTGATGATCTGCTTTGATCATCTCGCATCATATTCATTAGAGAACTTTTTACCCTTTCCATTTTGTAGAGGGTGGATAGCTCCTTTAAAAATCCCCTTCTCTGATTACTATCAATACTAGGGAATTCACAGCTCGCAATGTTGCCTTCAGATCTGACACACCCAGAGATGACAATGTTCAAATTTAATGCTTCAGTTGCATCAATACACAACTGCTTTATGAGCAAATCAATCCACTGATTAACAATATTTTATTATTGACTTGTAATTTTGCCCATGCAGAACACAAGCAAGTTCATATTCGCTCTGATTTATCCTACTCTAATCAACACTCAGCTGCTACCTATCTTAACTATAGAATATTTATTAGCTAGCATTAAAAAAAAAATCTAAGTTTTGGACATCTTGCAAAGCATATTAATTTCTTATGAGACCCATTCAGTCTTACTAAAAACATACACACTAAAGCCATTAGTTTACCTTAAATCAATGAAATGGATAGAGCATAAATATAGATATTTCTCAAATTATTTACCACAGCAATGGCTCTCTTACTTTTTCCTCCTCTGCTTTTGTAAGAGTAGGATTTAGCAAAAAAGAATCACAACTTTTTCTAGTCTGATTCTTTAAATTCTAAATAATAACATTAAGTAATCATGCCACTTCCACCCCACCCTACTAAAAAATCCAGAGACTGCAAAGGCAACTAAAACACGTCAAACCATAAAAACTAATCATGATTTAATATTTCTCTTTGGAGGACATTTTGAAGAAGGGACATTGGGCATGGAAGCTGAGAAACATTCCCAAGCTGAATACTTATTAAAAAAGATCATATTAGACTCCAACATGATTATCCAGACTTAAAAGTTCCTAGATACTTTGTGATTCACACTACAAAATGATGATGAATTGGGTCAATGGGGTATGAAACAAATTAACTCTGCTTTCTTTAACATTTGTATGTGCACTTAACAACAGATGAATCATTTACAAAAATATTTACCGCTTTAGACTGAAAAAGGTCTAAATTGTTGACACTTGTAGTCAAATGAAACAAATTAAAGTATTTTAATTATAAAAATTAAACTCATTCATGCAACTGCCAAAAAACCCTCGATGCTTCTTAACCAAAAACTTTACATCAGAAATTAAAAAGCTCTTTCACCGAGATGTTTCTCAGGAGCTAAAATGTGCATGGGCTGGCTACTGTTGCTGTGTATCAAGTTTCTCAAAGCTAAGATAAATCCACCAGACTTTGAGAAGAGTATTTTTCAGGTCTCTTCCAACAAATGGTTATTATGATAAATAATTAAAGTGAAATATGTTTTTAAGAATTATAATGTACTGTATGTTATCAAAGGTCTTCATCAAGATTATATGTTCTTGATAAAGCATACAAGCACATTTTTTCTAGAGAAGAGTTAACACTGCTTGTATTACCATTGAGTGATAATGTTAAGGATGATATTTTGATCTACCACGAACACATTCCAGTGCTTATTATGACTCACAGAATTATGAAATATTTTACACACAGAAAGAAACCATGACAGCAAATATTCATTATACTAAACAAAAATCACCCAAACCATTCACTGGTGTTGGTACCATTCCCAGTTTAGCAGGGTCTGTCAGACTGCACTAGTGCCTAAGGTGGCACAGAATACCCGTAAGAAAGACAAAACCACGCCAGTCTTACTCATGCTCCTAACTGAAGCCCAGCCACTACTGGCAGGGTAAAACAGGTACTGGTGGCTTTAAGCCATAGCCAACCACTTCCCTGTCAGGACAAGGTCAGTGCTGCCATTTCAGTTCAGCCCCTGGGGTGATGGCAGGAGGAACCAGCAACAGCAGCAGCTCCCCTTGATGCCCCTGTGCCAACAGCACCTCTAACACAATCCGGGAGCGTCCAGCTCTTACCCAGAGCCAGGAGCTGGCCAGCCTAAACAAAAACTTTGAAGGGCAGATCTTTTTAAAAGCCCACAGTTTGGTTTCTGAGCAATTTACCTGTGAAATGGCACGACTTGCAACTGAGACTGTCCGTTTTCCCTGGCTGCACTAACAACATCAGGCAACTGGGCTTTCAGATGAAAATCAGCAGCTGTTACGTCATACAGGTGAATTTTAGATGCATACACCTTGCTACAATAGTTTTCATGTGCGTTCAGGGGTATAGCCTTGGGCATCTGTCTTTTTGAAAGTTAGATCAATCCAAAAAGAGCAACAAAAGGGAAAAAAATAAAGTCTAACTAGGACCTGTCCAGGACCCTTCACACACAGAAGTGAAATAAGGAAACTGCCTACATAGGTTAATATGAAAAACCATCTCCACTTTCTTTCCCTCTACAAATCTTGGAAGCACCATGAACTACATCTATACAGAGAAAGACAGGTAGTCAGATAAACAGTGTATTTTAACATATGTAAATTGTCTTTATTTATTCAAAGCCTGTCAAAGTCACCAGCATAATTTCACTTCATTGCCATTGCAAGCAAGATTGGATCTTAGAATTATAGTTCATGTTTTTCTTCAAAATAACAGCATCCATGCTACTCCTAGTCAAATTCCAGTTTCTTCACTAACTAAAGTCCTACTCATTTACAATAGAAAATACTCCTGAGTTTAGGTACATGCAGATGAAGTTAAACTCAAATGGCTTAAAAAGACTCTTTAGGATCTGAAATCATATGCAGTATACAAATGAATCTGTAAAACTACAGACTTTTTTGGGGAGGGGAAAAAAGGAAAATGCTTTTTTTTTTTTTAATCTGCCAAACAAAACAGTCACATTTCCTGACTTTTTCTTGTGTACCTCCTATCAAAATCAATGGAAAGACTTTAGTGGCAGCTGACCTGGATGCTTAGTGTCTTTTGTATCTATATTTTTAAAAATAATTTTACTTCTTTAAATGGCCACTGTGTTCTGTACCACAGGTGCCAATACTCTAGTGGTATGCTAGATGATCCAACATATGTTAAGAGTTTTCTAAAGTACTTTGGGATCCTTGGGGATAAAAGGTGCTACGTAAATGTAAGAGGTATATTTTTAAATAACATTATTATGTCTCCCTTAAAACACATACATTTATATGTTTGCAGACTGCACAAGAAGCCGCATTTTTGTTGCTGTGAATATCTTATCACTTTGTCTCCTTGTGGGAGACACACTAAAAAAAATAATAAAGAATAAAACCAACACCACCCCCCCACCCCCCCATATTTAGGCTGAAAACCTGACAGATCTTTTGCTATAACACCCATACTGAAATCCCAGTAAATCCTGTTCTAGACATTTATGAAAAAATGCATAGATAAAAAGGTAAATGTTAATTATGCACTATAATGTTTAAAGAGGTTTGATGTTGGATTCTAAAATATGCACAAGCACTTCAGTAATAAACAGCTTTATATTTTACTCCTTGATTTCAAATAGTCTAAACTTTTTAACATTTGACGTGCCTTTACGCTCACAGCCTTTGCAGTGCACCTTTTGACCTTTCAGCACTCAAAAGTGGGGCTGAGATAACTAAAATCTGGGAAAGGTAGTAAAACATGGAGCACGTAATAAATTAAAGACTTGGAAAATTGTGGTAATAAGCCCTTTGGGATAAGACTCTTTTAAAGCAGTAGCACTGTTTAACACTACTGAAACAATTCTTGTTTTATTTAAGACTTGTGTTACGGAGCTTCACCTACTGGTTACAGAAATTAAATGTGTTTCTGTTAAGGTGACATGATTCTGTTTCAATGAGTTTCTGGCTTATTTCATGTTGCCTTTAGATCTTTTTCTAAATAGAAAGACAACAGTTGGGTCAAATGTTTAGTTCCATGTACACAGAAAGACAAGTTACTCCTTGCATCAAATGCTTCCATTCTCAAAGCATGAGGTTTGGGGAAGAAAACTAGGTGAATCAGCTGACTGAAAATTAATTTTGGCAAAGAGTCTTCTGGGATGCCTTGTTTGTGCAAAGCCATATATGAATGGGAGCAACAAATTACTGTCTAGATCTCACCTGCGCACCTTTATAAAAACTAGAAAGTGCCAGAAAGAAGACTGCCCTCACAAAAAGGAAGAACAACCAGCAGCTGGATCCAGATGATGGAACTATCGTGGTAAGGAGAAAGAGGGAGAAATTATAAGGAATGCTTGACACTATAAAGAATATTTGCATGAAGCCCTTAAGGAATCTCATAAGTCTTGATAAAGGTAGACTGGTGTCATGGAAATTTGCTAATGCAGAGATGGTGGTGATGTTCATGCATCAATTGCAGGGATTTCTGTTCTAAGGTAAGTTGAGAATAACTGAGGCACAGGAAACCTAAGACTATTCTTTAGGTCTCTGACATCTATATGAGAGAAGGCAAGACATACACAACTGGGGAAAACACCCAACAACCAAGCTCCAATATGAAGCCATGAGGACATGCACTCAATGAAGGAGTTCTAGTTACTGCCTACAAATCTGCAATGAGAAAAACTGACAAGCAACCAGCAATGTTGCAACACATGAAAATCAGAAATTAATAACTGTTAAATAATTGTTAAAAAACAGTCCCAGGTGACTGTCTAGTCTATACTTCTGCAATAGGGCATTACTGATGTAATTATTAGTGTTCATGTTCTCAAAACAACTGGTGTGAAAACATGCTAAAGTTGTCAGTTGACAAATGATAGCAAACATAGATCAAAATGAAGCAAGCAAATTGGCAGGAAAAATGACTGACTGAATTGCCTGAGGGATCACACAGGTGTTATATATATGACCATGTGAACAGAAATGCATACAAGTATTCACACGGAGCATCTTTTTACCAAGAACATTTTTTATCTCCTCACCATTATAAAACTGTCAACTCAAATACATTTATTAGCACTCTAAAGAAAAAAACCAGAATGACTCATTGCTATTTATTAGTTTGATATGTTAACTAGCAAAAGGGAAAAAATTCAGATGGATTAAGTATGTGGAGGCTGCTTACTCTTAATAAGTCTAGAAAATCTTTGATCTATGTTAATCTCATGTTATTGTAGTACGGATGCAGGACCATCATTCATCTCACATGAGCGAGGCACTCTTGCATGTCATGATAGATTTTATCAAGAAGAAAATGAAGTCAAAGGTGGCTGTCAAGGCAGCAGGGTTTTGAGTGAGTGGAGAACCTCAGAACGGGATTTTTAACTTACAGAATTTGATGGAGGAAGCAAGGAAATTTAATCAACCACTTTACATACACCGTACTTCATTGATCATCAGACAGCTTTCCTTATCTAAATTTGTATAGAAAACAATCTTGCCCAGTTTACCAGGTAGAGGGAACTTGCAAAGTAATCAACAGCAGTTCAGTGCACAAATGAAACAATAGTTTGATATTGGAAAGGATGAGCTTTCATTATTCCTTTTAAATGTTATGGAGAGATGGGATTTGAGCACAGCAGTAAATGCAGGGCATAAGACTGTTGACAGGATATTAGAAGGAATCCTGTGGTGGTAAAGTCAATGTAATTCTCATCACTCCATAGAAACAGGCCTATGGTATTTTATGAGCAGTGAGTACAAATAATATTCACTTTGGCTTTTAGCAATGACTGGCAAAAATACAAAAATTCTTTTTAAAACAAAAGGAATAAAAAGGTGGTAGGTTTGGGGTTTTCTTTTTCTTATAATTTGCCAGGCTATGCTAAAAAATAAAAAAGGTAAAATTAGAAGTACATTTTTCCTTGCACTTGAGTGTCTTCTTTTTTTTTTTACTAGTCAGTGTTGCATTACAGGATGGCACAAGAAAGTTCTCTCTGACGTGCAGCAGATGCTGAAGGCATTTCACTTGAAGTTAACCAGGAAAGTATCCCAGTGATCATTACCAAAACGAGTTATTGTCCTCACTGTCTGCAATAGATTCAATAAAGATTGGGTGAGCACTAAATTCTGACTCAGTTCGCCTGTTGATACTCTTGAGTGGCTAGTGCTACTGGCATCCTTCCTCCAAAGCAGGTTTCCAGAAGTATTTGCACTAGGAATTTAGAAAGCATCTGTTCAGACATACTGGTAAGTTAGTGAGCTTTTGAGCTCATAGACAACTGGAGTTGCAGGATGGCAACTAAAGCATGGCCACAAAAATCTAGCATTATGATTGCTTATATAACCTCAAGTGTATACAAGTATTTATACCATGATCTTCTGAGCTCATCACTAAATGATAACCTATTTCCTATCCCGTCTTCTTGTTACCAGAGTATTAGCACTGCAAGTTGCCACCACACTGTACTAAATTCCTTCATAACTGGAACAGTAAAGGCATTTGGACACCAATTTCTGCTATCTAAAATGTTACAGCTGCACATTTTCTGGGCTTAGGGGTGAACATCTATATGAGAACTGGTACTTTTTGACTTCTTCTTTTACCTAATGTATTTCAAATTTTCAAGTGATTAAGAGATAAACTGTACCTAGGCAGAAGATTTACATCCTGCTGGTTGGGGATTGATTTTAAAATTGTGTGAAGGGCTTCAACAGAATTTAAATGGTACATAATTCTCAGGGTAGCCTGCTGCACAAGAACAAGCATCACCAATAACCACTGTCTGTACAGAGGACAGTCCACAGTGGACTTCTCATCACATTAGCATGTAAATGCTATCTGATCCCAAAAATCACAAGCACCACAAGATTAGCATGAAAAAGAATATATGTTGAGTTGATGATGAAACCATAAGTCAACACATATATTGTGTTCATATTACTGACACCCTAAAATTAAATTAAATGGGAATAATGGGCTATATTTAGACATTGATGCTTGAAGGTTTTTTCTTCTACTTGGAGACAAGACTCCACCCATGTTAAAAAAACAAAACAAAACCAAAAAACCATCAATTCTCTCCTTCATTTTCCCACACTAATGCATTATTGACTACAATGTACCAAACTTGCACTTGCAGTCTAACCCACTATTACAGCACCTTGTATCAGTACTTTAAACATTGCTTAACAAGAAAAATATGTCAATATACAATGAAAGCTTTCATTTATGCTTTCAAATTGAGCAAACTGCTGCAAGCTATGTTGTAAATTACCCCCAAGAATGTTTAACTGGACAAAATAGGGAACAAATTTTAGTGACATCAGACGTGACTGGATTCATAATTAGTAACATTTAACAATATATTAAGTTTATCTCCTTTCTATTCCAGTGACCCTTTCAGTTCTGAGCAATGTTTGCATCTGCTACCATAAATCATGTCTCAGATTTGTCAGCAAGCTATGAGTACTTTTGTTATTTGTGAAAATTACAGAGTGAACTTCTGGCTCAAAAATTTTTTGATAATATGTTACAGGATAGGTGGGAGCTGCCTGATCACAGCTTCACTCCAGTCCCTCTTGAAACTGAAAAAGAACTATAATTAGCATCTATGCAGAAGTCCATTGCTGCAATAACTGATGCTACTGACTGGTGGGACCATGCCAAACTGATCAAAACCAGGTACTAATGCCAAGTTAGCACTCTGCCTAAAGCAACTGTCAAGTAATGATAGATTAGACAAATCTGATTGCTCTATCAAAACATTCATCTCAAATCTTGATTAGTAAACCTATTGAATTATGATTAATTCACAAGAGTGCTGCTGACAGATAAGGTACTTTATCTGACAATGTGTAGTAGTTGCTTTGCCTAAAGCAAAAAAGCTCTGAAGTTGCTGGTAAAATAAACAGTATCAACTACAATGCACAGAAAAGGATAATGAGGCTACATGCACCTTTTAATTTAATAAAGGCTGATCTATGAGAACCTAGCTTTAGCCACAGAAACATTGGAAATGGAGGATGAGAGCCAGGAAATCACAGGAGCAAATGGCAGGAGTTAAAACTGCCAGACTGAAAGTACAGAGCTGAAAGCCGCACCGAGTGGGCTGTAGGGACTTTCAGGGCTTCTAGGATGAATCAGGAAATCCAAATATCCCTGGCTTTGAGGAAAAATCTGATTCCAAAATTATGACATCTGTCATCACCTTGGTTTTACTGTCTCATGTAGGAGTAATACATACAGAACATAACACTTGGATGATGTGATATCATCTACTTTGCACTTCCAGTGAATGAAACAAATGGTTAAAAACTGAAAATTGTCCTTAATACATTACACTAGAAGGGACTTAACTTCAGTGTTACTAAAATAATATTAAAATAATATCTTGCATTGTGTATAATTTGTCATACAATTCAGTAGGAAATAAACCAAATCTCATGCTTCTGCAGCTTACAAAAACCCCCTATCTACAACCAGGCATTTTTATAGTGAATGAAAATGCAGTGTCATGGAATCCTCAAACTTCTTTCAATGCCACCTCTGAGCACTCACATCCCAGACTCAGTATAATATAACAGACCTTCCTTTACAGGGTAAAGTGAAAACCTACCAGTTTCAACTCAGTTTGGATATCCTGATACCTGCATGTGCACATCAACAGATCATTGGAAAGCTCCCCACTACCTGAATTTGCAGCACAGTCAATGAAAAATAGGTATGGTAATATTTGGCTGAGACTTAATGAAGAGTCCGCCTTCTCCGGGTCACTTGTTAGCTTATCCTGACCTAATAATTTTACAAAACCCCTAATGCACTATAATTATGTTTCTCCCCAGCCAGTATTAACCTTTCTGTGACTCTTTTTTCTTTCTTCTCTCTCACACATATTTATTTATTTTACCTAGCCTCTGTTAATCAATGTGAACTGCAGATGGGGTCAAGGAAAGCTACTTCCTCCTTTGATAGCCTCCAATGCTTTCACTCCTGGGGATAAAAATGCTTTAAATGGAGTTATATTCTAGGAAAATCAATATATGATTACTGCAAAGATTTGTATCGATTGCCCTGTTGCATTGCAAAAAGGCTAAAGAAAAATTGCATGGCACATTCCCTTCATTTTCTACTTCATGGAACTTGCTGCAAATATTTTGAACAAGTAAGAAGTGTAGGAACTTTATTTAATAACCTAAACTCTTCTTCATTTAATCCTGCTACTTCTGTGTTTACTCTGAAAAAAATCCCCATTGACATCTCTTTTATAATGTCTGAAATCAGAGAGCTACTCACAACCCTGAAAAACAAATGCACTGCAGTTAATACCCAGCTCTCAATAACTTCACCAGTTTCACATATTTCACAACACCACAAACCAAAATTCTTATTTTCACTACTTTACCAGAATTGTTCATGCTTCTTCCTAGCACAGACACCACACCAAGTATCACGCTGGATCTTGTTTTCACAAACTATAGTGGTGGAGGAACTGGGTTTTCCAGCCTGCTTTCATTTGTCTTGATGTAACCAGAGCTAGACTTGTTCTCCCCACCGAAAGCCCTAAGAACTGGAAATACAGCTTCAACAATTATTTCACTAAAATAAAATAAATTAGCCAACACAAACAGATTTTCATTCTCTTCTTCCCTGATCCCAAGATTTAGGAACTTATTAAAATTCTTTACAGGAATCTAATTTTTTTTTACTGCATCCTTATTTTGCAAGAATGACTTAAATGCTTTGGGCAAATTGTTTGCAGACAATGATTTCTGTAAACTTGTTTCAATTATCAGGCCATTGGTTTTACTGTTTAAAAGAATAATTTAAATATAATAACACACCACGATACCTCAAAGTCCTTTGAATAAGTTATTGCATTTCTCTGTTCATCAGTTTCCTAAAGGATAATATTATTTACCTCTTTGTAAATTATTCAGAGATCTGCTGCCAAAAAGTACTACAGAAGGACTAACATAATGATGTTTGTATTAGTGAACACAAAATACAAATATGAAACTCTATTTTAGAAGGTACTGAACTTGTACCAAAATGTAAAACTATTTCCCTGAATGCACACAAATTCCTTGAATTTTGCAAGAAATAACACGAACTTAGAATTTTATAACTATTTAGACTTACTCCTTTTATTTCCAAACTACACTTGTAAATCAGTTCGTCTAGCTCTAGTACCCTAATACTGAAAAAGGAGTTGCTAGTCAAATCCTTCCCAATTACAAAATTCATGTCATCCAGATCTGATTATTTTCACATGTTCGAGTTTTTGAGTGTGTGATTCAAGTGATGTCTCACAGTCATTTAACATATAGTTTTACTGTGGCTCTGTTAGGAAATAAGGAAAAAATGTAAAGGATTAAGGGATTTTTCAAAACATGTTGATGAATGTAAAATTCCTTAGATTCTTACCCTTTTCTCATCAGTGGCTTTACAGTTTTATAAACATTTCTTTTGTACAAAGATCTTTTTAAAGCCTTTCTTTCTGTAGTCTTGTTTCCTAGAACTAGATCATCCCGCATGTGTGTTTTATGACCTTTGTCCCTTTTCTATAAGTCTTCAATTTAACCTTTGTTATATGTCTTCTTTCTGTTCCTCTCCTTATCCCTAATATATTTCAGTTTTGAAGAAGTCCTGAGGATATCATACCGGATCCTTCTGTTACTTACATTTTTCTATTTCAGGTATACTGTAAATTATTTCAATTCCAATTACATTAGGTAAGATACATTAGGAAATACAAGAGGTATTTCATGGTATGATCCATTACAGTATCTGGTAGAATTCTTCATGCTTTTTTAATATTGCTCATTTTTATTATTAATGAATTCCTGACTAGCTTTCTTTTGTTAATTCTTTGCAACTTTTTCTCTGTAGTAGGTGCTAAACATACTACATTAACTAAACATGCTCATTAACTGACAAAGTGACATCTTTTACATAAAGGGTAATACTAAGCCACATCCGATTCATGAGACTAGTATTCAGAAATTTTCCTTCTATAGATATGCGTGTGTAAAAAACCAAAAAAGTCCCGTTTCAGGTAGAGAGGTACTAACAGTGCAGTAATTTGGATGTCTGTCCATTTAACTGTTCTGGTGGGAGGCGATAAAGACTAGGAATAAGGTTTGTTGCCAGATTATGATTTATGTTAATTACTGGGTGAACAGAGGGTCCCAAGTAGTCTATCTGTATAATTGCACTTTTGACATTTCTCTAGAGTGCCTGGAGAAAAAGATAGGTACACCTTTTTATGGAATGTATATATAAGCAGAGTAAATGTATACATGGTACTTGAACTCCTGTGAAAACCTGTCTCCTTTAATGAGATCGTTAAGTGGAAGGTGCTAATTGCTGAGCTTTTAAAAAATGCGAAACTTTATATTTTCCCGTTCTTTCTCCTGCAGGACAATCTTACTCCACACCAGACTGACACTGCTACTCAGCTTCATGCACCACTGCTATATCGCTAGTGCTGTTTGAGGAGAGCAAAAGCAAGCCACCTTCCAGCCATATCTCCACGCCACCCCAGGCCAAGAGTCAAGCCTTACAAGGCTACTTCAGCACAGATACAGCACTGCACACATCAGGGCACTTGGCGTAACAGGTAAGAATCCCCTTCATTCATATTGGTGGCTGAGTGAAGTTTATACCTGCCCTTCTCTTATTCCCTAGGTATCTGCATGTGGCCACTCTTGAAGACAGAGCAGGTAGAGTTTGATGGACCCTTGGTCTGACACTAACACCCCTACTCCTGTCTTTATCTCCGTATCACCCTAACCGTCTCTGAAAGGCAGATGCTCCCCACTGCCAGGAGCAGTGATGCTACGCATCACCGTGTCCAACTGTCCCTATT
This sequence comes from Athene noctua, assembly GCF_965140245.1. Classification (NCBI taxonomy): domain Eukaryota; kingdom Metazoa; phylum Chordata; class Aves; order Strigiformes; family Strigidae; genus Athene; species Athene noctua. The sequence continues at coordinate 9,519,932 of NC_134045.1, forward strand.
CTTCTGTGGCAGTGTAAAACGGGTTACATTTTAGGATTAATCTGGTTTGGAGTTTTTTGGATAAGTGTTCTGTTAACAGAGTAATGCATGGAACATGCACTAATTGTCACAAAGCTAAGGAGAAAAACAGGGAAAGAACTCAATTCCTATTATGACATATAAAATAAAAATGTACAGGAAGCACCATGTGCCCTTCTCTGTAAAATAAATCATATTAGTCAGTATATTGATATGCAGAGAGGCCTGCTCCTGATAAAAACAAGTAAAATATAAGATAACATTATAAATTTTTAATAATTCCACTTTTACCTATGAAAAGCTAACATCAAGAATGACTGGCTGTCAAAATACCCCTTAGATTTATAGATGGCTTTTTCTAAAACAAATGGAAAACTATACGTAACATTTCTAAACTGAGTTTCTCAAATTACCTTTTCTGCAAATTTATGGGAGAAAATTCATTACCAGAAAAAAAGTGAATGCTTTTTATCTTCTATATTCCCTTATAAAGATTCCAGCCAAGTATTTGCCACCAAATTTTAAAGCCTGACACTAAATACTGCTAGTTTACCTTCACATTATAACACTAATCATCAAACAATTTAAGATTATACTTTTTAATAGGATAAATCTGTACTGAAGCCTACATCAAAATTCTGGCTGAAGCACATTGGGTATATGTGCTTCATGAGATATGAAGCACTCACTTCAGAGATATGAAGTTTAGTGCAACTTTGGATCTCCTTCAGCAGGGACAAGTAAAGATCCATGTCATACATTTCAGCAAGTTTGTTGGTTCTGAAATGCACATTCTTACCCACCCAGTAAAAACTGTGTCATAAAGAAGAAAAATAGCCTGAGTCCAGCTTTTCAGCTACTCCCCAAACTCCTGTAAGAACCAATCATTAGCTAGTGTTAAATTTCTTTGTTCCACTGAATTCAGTAGAACTACAGTAGTTCACACTAAGTGAAAATCTACCCAAGGTTTACAGATAAACTAACTCTGCTCCTGTGTAAGGATAAGATATTTATGAAAAAGCATGGTGGTACAAAATGAAGACTGATACTCCTTTCTGTGCTGGATGAATCCTCTGAATGAGGTCTGGATACGTAAGGTGATACAGTAAGTAAAACCTCCTCCTTCTCCTCCTCAACGCCCTTCCCCTTCAATCTTTTCCCCGTGCTAAAAAAGGTAGCAAATATTCAACTAGGCAAATCTAAGTATGTTTTCATATGGAGATTTTTGTACTTTGACAAATAACTATCCAAAAAGGCAGCACTTCACCCTGCATTTTCAAACTGTATCAATGGTCACCCACAGATGCGCAGTCAGTCCCACAGCAGAACAGTGTTTAGAACATGACATGCAGTTCAAGGAATTCTCTGTCATTTAATGAGCACCAAGAACTGATCACAACACTGAGAAAATGGTAATACTCGTTAAAGTAAATTGAAGCGATGTAGCCCACAGAACAGAAGTCAGTGGCATGCAGAATCTCTTCCAGACATTAGGGCACCACTTGGTGGGCAGTGAAAGTAGGATTATCGTCTCCATTACAAGGGGTGTTAGGCTTTCACAAAATAAAGTTTCATTTAAATTAAACCAGATTAAAGATATCGCTAAAAATCTAGAATAATTATAACCAGACAACCTAGCAAAATACCCTGGGCAGTAGCAAACAATTCCAGAATAAAGGTCCAGATTTTAAAATTCCAATAATACATATATATAAACACACACACCCTCATTTTAGTACTGTCTCATAAAAGGATTAAGTTAAAATTAAATATAGACTCAAATACATGGAAATCTAGATCCCATTTACTCAATACATATATAATTGCGATTCTTGTGTAATCTATGAGTAAAAATCTGGTTTTGCTACATTCAGAAACACAATTTCTTCAATGTACAAAACTGCATAGTTTATTAAATAAACACAAACTGGGATATAATGGGATACATTTGTTTTCATTACAAGTAGTAACGCAATATTTCTCTAAGGCTTACTACATTAGCATTTTCCTCCATGCCTTTGAACTTTCTGAAAAGCTACATCTGTTAGCTCCCTTGTATACAGCTGAAAGTTACCAAGTGAATTAACTTTTAATATAAATTGCTTTATTCACTATTAAGATTGATGTTGGACGCACTGTACTGTAAGTTGCAAACTGCAATTACAATTCGCTGCAATTATCTCTGGTTGTTAATAGCACAAGATATCATGTCACTTTCTACCAAGTGTATAATTTATCATTTGGGTTTGTTGTTTTTTTTTTTTTTTCCCCCCTTCATGAACTCTTGTGGTATTCCAAATGTATAATCTTGTTGTATTTATTTCCCAGTGGTCCAACAAAATGCACAGCAAGTGCTGACTAGAACAAACTAAAAGGCAGTGCTATTGACAAGCCGTCACTTGAGCAGTAATGAACACTTTGCCTCTACTTTCACCTCACCAAACTAACAGCTTTAATTTATGATAAAGCAAACGAGAGACAACCTCCAGTTTTATTATACCCTCAGTGCTGTTTCAAATCAAGTAATTAGAAGGTCAAGAGGCAGGTCTAGAAAGCCAAATACAAATGCAAGCCCTCTGCACTGACATTTTTAAAAAATCTTGACTGTTCAAAGAGCATTTTATCCATCCCTCTTCTGCAGAGCCATGCGAGGCAGTTTTTACCACCGTAACCAATCTGAAACAGTGTGGTTCAATTCTTTGTTGAGTAATTCAGCCCATATGTTAAGAGAGATACCTAGCAGACAATGTCTCTTCCCCAGGCCTTTAATTTTAAAGAAAGGTACAGGTGAGTTTTAAAACCACATTTTTCCAAGAGAAACTTTCACATAAAAGTGTTTTTTTTTCTTTTTACTTCTCAGAAGTACAAGAAATTTCATGGGATAGTATAAAAAAAAAAAAAAGTGAAATATCTGAAGAGAATAAGTAAGAAAAAAACAAACTATGTTAGAAAGGTGAACTTAAATCCAGTAAAAAATTATGTAAAACTTTATTCCTAGAACTGCTGTAGAACTAGTTTTTCTTGAATGTTTGGACCAATTGGAATAAAAGCACATAACTATATTTGGTCTTTGGAGTATTGTTATATAAATATTTACAACTAGAGAGATATAATTATGCTAATGAAGCATGTCTCCATTTTCATTATATGATACCATCTTGAATTTAAATTTCAGTCAAAAGTATCTCATAACACCTTAGAAGCTAGTCAGATAGATACAATGAACCCTATACAATTAGGCATTCTTATTAGGCGACTGTATGTCTTAAGCTACATCAAAGGATACTCCAATGTATTCCTACAGTTCTGTTATATGTTGATTGGAAAATTACTTCCCATTAAGAAAACGTTTTTGCTGAGCCTTTGATGAGTTGTCTTAGACTAGCTTCACAACTTAAGATAAATCACTGAACTCCAGCCAGGTCTGAATAAAAGGCAGCAGCTGTTTAACACAGATCAACAGTTTAAGAAAGATAAATCAGAGTCCAGATGAACTACTACAGGGAACTGAGTCAGAATATGGCTATCTGCATGGCCATTTGGACAAAGGCCCTGCTCCTCACTACAGTGCTTGGGTAGAGTACATGCTAGGAGTTTTCACCATACCTCAAAGACAGAACTTTGTCTCATTCAAAATACTTTCCCACCAATGTCCTAGGTTTCATGCAAACACCTTGCCACTGATAATGCTGCATCAGGGACAAAGAAGGGTGCTACCTATGGACTGATGACGCACACGAACTCAGCACCAAATTTTCCTGTAATGCATTACTGTAAAACTATCATTTTGTTCATACTTCCTTAGCTAAATATCATGGTGGAACTCTATATAAAGGTTTATCTGATTACATCCAGAACTACAGTTCTGAGCTACTAGTATCATTTCTATGTAGCACAGACATTAGAGGAGTTTAATATACACAACAAAAATTGCACCTGAATGGAAATTAAGGCAAAGGTCTCAGGAGTGTATGCATAAGAAAACACCAAGACTTTGCAAACACTAGTGCGTCAGAGGAGTTTTTAGCCTTTAGTATATACTATATTTTGGTAAAGCATGTCTTACATACTTAATGGTCTTTTAATTAAGATTCTGTTGTATCATTTTTCTCAGAGTAATTTTTGCTCTATCATGGCACATTCACATAGTAAGTGCAATTATCCTTAATGACATAAGTGGTGTAAATGTGTGGCTTTTTAGAACACTCAGTTATGCTGTGAAGGTCCTTGTGGAACTGAAGAAACCCCAGAAGATACTGAACACATGCATGAGATAATTAACACAACTCAGCGATCTCCACTTTAGTTTTTACAGACAATACCAAAGGCATCAGAGGTTTTCTTAAAAGAGTTGTTCAAATGACAAACCTTTATACAAAACATTATAAGTAACTTCCATCTTCCTTCTTCCACAGTTGCTAATAGTGATTTAAATGTTTGCAGTGCTGACAGGGACAGAAAAGTCTGAGCAACTGCAATGAAAGCAGACATGGATTTATATGGACATTCTGGTGAATAAGGACTTCCTTCTCTTTCCACATCACAATTACCAGTCCTTCACAACTGATGCAGTTATGTGTTATTTGCTCTGAATTCAACTATTTGGTCTAAATGTCCAAATATACCTAACTTATTTTCTCACAGTATGATTCAGTTACATACAAACAAGTTACATCATGCCAATCCATCTATGGTAGTAATGAAAAGCATTCTGACCTGTGAAGTTTTATACAGGCTTATATGAAAAGTCTGAAGCTATTTTACTTCAGACTTAAGTCTGAATCCCTCACAACTCCACTGGTTTTCCCTGACAATGATCTTCAGGGTCTGTTTCCTCAAACTGGTGTTTACGATATGAGGTTAAATTTCTTCTTCTCTATGCTTTTTTTCCCACCTAACATTTTCCACCACATACATAGTGAACCTGCTTTCTTTCTACTGCACAGGTCAACAGCACCTGCAAAGATCACTTTGTCATCTTTTCCTACAAGAAACTCCAATTCTCAAGCTTCCACTTTTGGTGTGCCCTCAGGGTAAGTAAATGCTTTACTAAGATGCAGCTGAGATTGATCGCTGCCCCTTTGCTGTCCCCTCACCTGCTTCCATCTTATGTTTACTACCTCGTTTAAATGGTTCATACACCAAATAGCAAATACAAAAGGTCTGTAAACCTTGCATGGAAGCTTAAAAAATAAACAATATAGGCATCATGAAGTTCAGAATACACCAAAGAAACATCAGATGCCTCTCTTGCTCAGTGTATTTTTAGACTGATAGTTGATGTCAATGTGTACCAGGCAAGAAGTAGCTGAAATTGTGAACTTCGCCAGGTGTCAGCAGGTGTTTGTGTGAGAATGTAAGAAACTGAATCTTTAAATTAAATATATTAGAAACTCTGTAGTATTACTTGCTGAAATGCCATCCAAACTCATAAGATTCAAACCAGATAATATTGTGTTAAGCACTTCTTAAGCAAACCTTTGATGTATTCTCAAATTTATGACCTTTTGACAAATGGAGCTTGTAAGGATCATGATGAGATTTTAAATTTTTTTAAATCATTCATTCCTTGATTCAGATGCAGCCATTGCAAAGCACAACAGCAGTTATCTCCAAACTACTGTTCCAAAGATTGTTAAGCAGTAGAGGAAGTACTGAGGATATAAGGAAATCTATGAATCAGTGAAAGATGTTGGTATGCAAGAGTGAAGATATACCAGCTGGTCTCCTGCTTCAGCTGGTTACCAGAGGGCCAGGAAGAAATTAGTCTCAGACATCAGTTGAAAGAACACCTGGACATTAACCTGGGGCACCAATTCCCTTATGAACAAGGTAATCTTTGTTTCTTCACCAATACATCTAGAAACTAAATAATGATTATTCAAAAAAAAAAAAAAAAAAAAAAAGTCCTTGCACGTAAGTGTCCTTAAATCACAACTTCAATAAAGAAAAAAAGTATTTATGAAAAAGCTGGGGGAAACGCAACAGGATTTGCTCTAATTTTGAGATACAAAATGACATAAACTGCAGTAACATCTCTGGCTTTCTTAACAAAGGCATGCAAACCTAGGGCTGCGTGAAGAAACTAATTTGAAAATCTGCATCTAATTTATTTCTAGAAAAGACAATGATAAACAGTTGAAGCTTTCCTCAAGCATTTGACTCATTGGGTGAAAATGGAGCACAAGGTAATGAAGTTCACTGTTTGGATAGACAGAACTATGATGAAGATGATACTGGTTCTCAAAATAAGAACTATGCTGTATTTTGGTTAGTAGCTTGTACTTGCTCTTATTCAGATATCTTGCCTTAGGATACAGAATGAGGACACAGTTTGTGTTTGCATATTTAGATCATCTCCAAAAAATGAGTATTGCTCAATTTCCATAGACATTTACAAAATCTCACATATGGCTAAGTAGAAACTATTAGTGGTGTGTGAATCATATTAGATTTGGCAGCACTGATAGTTAGACTGCCAGATACCACCCAGTTCCAAATACAGAACTAAACCTCTGTTTCAATACTCCAGCAGACTCTGCCCTTCAAAAATCTTCAAAAAGAAGTGCTAAAGAATTAAATGAAATCATTACTTTTTCCCCTATATACAATGCTGTTTTTAAAAAAACCTCAATATATTTTACAGAAGAAAGACATTCTTCTTACAAGATAGTTGATTGCTTTGCAAGCTAAAATAAAGAACATGTTATTTTTATTTATAAAAGTGTTATATTTGTCTTTTGGTCTTCTGGGAGAAAAAAAAAAAAAGAATAGAACTATTTCTACTCCCATACCAACATACATAAAGAAAAACGTACTTGCCATTCAAAATGGGAAGCTGAAAATAACTGGTTTTAATGATTAAATTCAATACTTAAGTTGCTTTTATTAAACTGACAGTACATTTTATAAGAAAATTCAAATGCCACTAGAAAATTTGGCATGAATCTGCTTGCCAGTTTATTTTTCTTCTAGTATTCTGGGGGGGGGGGGGGGGCAGGGTGTGTCACTTCCTTGGTATTTTCATCCTTCTGTAGGCAGCCAGCAGCACCCTGCCATAGCATCTGATGATGGACATTCTGTCTGCTCAGTTCATATGAACAAATTATTGCAGTAAAAATTTACATTGCTGATGACAGATATCCCATTCCTAGGGAAGTAAAAAACCTAGATAATATGCATGCAGAAGGACTGGGGAAAGGGATGAAGGGAGAAGCAGATGGAAATTCCCTGCAAATTGAATAAGCTAGAAAAGCTCACTCAGAGACATGAACTGTCAGCTAGAAACCAGCTAAATGTTTCTTATTCCTAATGTCAAATAATGGTGCTTCTCACTGGCTACAGAGCTTCCTGAATGAAACGCGGATTACTGAAGTTGTAAAGGTCTTAGAATGGTATTTCTCCAGCAGAAGATTCAAAATCCAGAATTTTCAAATAAGTAGTGGGGTTTTTTCTACTCCTGATTTCTGCAATAAAATGAACAGCATAATTTACCTTCCTAAATAAGACTCTATTTCCTTCCAGTTAGCATCAGTATCAAAGCTAGTCTTTGGTTATCACCATTCAACAGCATATACTGTGATTGCTAAAAATCCATTGGGGTTTCATAGCTATATTTGGGTGACAGCAAATTTTATTACTACCCCATACAAACACATGCCATACAAGTACATGTGGAAACGCATATTTTGCAGTTTCCTAAGGCAGCCAGAGCATTCTTAACATGCACATTTATGCCAACTTTCTTTTATGTTTTGAATTAGTTGTAACCATCGTCATTCAGATGACACAGAACAGGCATACTCTCTTCTCTCACAACAGATCTTCCTTTAGCTATGCAATACAAATCTACTCCAGCCAGATAGTGGAGACTTCCATTTTTGGGTCAGTCATCATTTGCATGTTATACACACACTAAAGATGTATATTTTATCTCTCAATCAGTTCATATTGGTACATGAAAGACACTTTCTAGAAATTCTTTGATACAGCTTCTGATTCATGATGTATTTTATGGAAGACATATTTTAGGTTGTCTGTCCTTTGATTTCCCACAGAAACTAATAAATAATCAACAAAAATATGATTAAAGATATTGGTTGAACTCTCAGCCAAAATGAATACGAGCTAATTGAAAATCTTTCTGATCCAAATCTGTTTATCTTAGAAACAGAATTCTAACTTAGGTTTTAAAAAGCTTGATGAAGGGTGGAGCTAAGTTTTGACATGATATTTCCATATTCAAAATATCTCTTGAAATAAGAGGGAAAAGGTTATAAAACTTCAAATTATAGGGGGATGAAATAGAGCTTAATAAATTAGAAAAATTTATCTATAATGGCAATTCTCTAAAAAAAAAAAAAAAAAAATCTTTTGAAATTTTATTCAACCAGTACTTGATGTGTTCTTGTGGACACTGCTTTAAGACTTTATTTAGGTAGCTATAAAATCATGGCCAACAACGGAGAATAGATTAAAAATAATCTAACTTTTGACTTCCAGAATCAAAAGGGGAGGACAAAGTAAAACTAAAATTTCAAACTGAGTATTTCCTGTAATTCAATTCTCTCTAAGTCCATCTGTTTACCTAAACCTCTGTTCCAAACTTTCCAAAATTATTCAACAAATTAGGAAATGGTCTTATATTATGTTTATTTTCAGAATATACACAGGACTTCTTCCTTGTCTAAACTTGCCTTTACAAGTATAGGAAAAAATACAAAAGATCTGGTTAAAGAATATATTTTATCAAAACATATATGACCTCTAGCCTTTTAAAGAAGTTATTTTCATATAGGCAAACCTGAGATACTTTTATAGATCAGTTATTGCTATCTGTAAGTGCCCAAGATCCGACACATGAACCTTATATTTTGTTATGGAAGAATAGTTTTAGCTCAGAGGAACATCAACTAAGTAATCAGAAGGGGAACCATGAAAGGAAGGGATTCTTTAGAAGAAGCTGAGAAGTACTAATTATATCTTTCATTTGTTTTCTTACAAAAATAATTGCTAATTGACTAATTACAATTTTTAAAAGTTTTACAACTCAGTTTTTTGAAACCCACTACAGTAACTACAACACTCGATAGACATATTTTTGTCAATTCTATATTATGTTTATCTATTTAGCTATTCTATAGATTTTAGTACTTTGGAAGGAATTACTAATTTTTAAAATATTTATAAAAATGACAACAAGTGTGATTTAGGTCTACCTCTGGAAAAGAACTGAAAATGTGCAGATGATAGTTTTCTGAATAGGTTTTTTTTAAATAAAAATAAAACCACAGTTAGTGCATGGGATATATTACAAGAAAAAAAAAAATATTTTGCTTTTGTTTTAAATGTCCAGCAAGCATTTAAGCTTGTAGGGCAAATCATCCTATATATCAATGTACTTAAATGTTAATAGGAAAATAATCTTTCCTGCATTTTCAAATTTCAATTGGTTTCTCAGCTTTGAATGAATTAGTCACTGAACAGAACCATAATGAAGAAAAAACTCTCTCTGCATGCTACTATTGCTGCCAAAAGCCAGCTTAGCATTTTAGCAGACTTGCTCCAGGTGTTTAACTCTTTCAGTTATTTGACTTTAAAACTTCAGCTCTAAACAAGTGTGCTGCCTGATTATTGTTGTAATACAAATGGGTTTCGTCGATCTCAAGAAGTCTGCACTGTCATGTTTATTTTTACATATTTATTTTAAACTAGAATGATTCAAATATAAACCTCAGTTTTTATTAATTTCCTTACACTGTTTTTTTAATTCTACTTTAACTTTTATATAACATATTTAAACTTGCCTTTATATTTCTTAAGAACACGGACCTTTACTTCACTATATAAATTCTTTTCCGATAGCTTTTCCACAGGGTCTGAGGAGAACAGACAAAACTATGTTTTCTTGTAGCCTTGTCTGCCAGTCCTTCTCAGCACTTTTAGCAGGTAGACCTTGCAGTAAATTTTACAACCGGGACAAAGAAGTCTCCATAACTTCAAAATTTAAGGGACATCAGAAGCAATTTCTACTTCTTAAAAGCATCTGCAGTAATTATACAAACATGAGCCTAAGTAGATCAACAAAATGCCTCCTTCCTCAAAGCCACATAGATACAGCATAGAAGCATATCCATAAACCTATAAACCCCATATGCTGTTACTTAGTGCTCCAGTAAGACAACTTTCTCTGTTCATGGTAATGAGCATTAGCAGTTTAGAAATTTTGGTATAAAAAGCAGATGCCCAGAAAAAACTTAATCTGATTTAGAAGAGAGATGTATCTCTAATGTGTGACCTAACACAGGGACTGGGTCTGTTCTAACACGAGATGACAAAGATTGACTTGCAGTCAATCTTCACTCTCTTCTGTGGTAGGACAACCTTGCAATTTAGAGTGTCCTTTGCAGTACAACTGTTTACAGAAGACTTCAGATGGTAATAGCTAAGTAATAAAGTTTGCAAATAATCAGCAGGAACTAGTAATCTTTCATCCCTTGTTTATTCTGACAGAAAATCAAAATATTAAAAGTTCACAAGCAGGAATAATGCAGTGTTCCCAATAACTCTATTTTACCAATTATTGCATTTTTAGTACCCTTTTCATCTGACTTCAAGCAATTATACTCTCCAAAACCAGTTTTCAAAACCCGTGCAGGCAGTGTCCAGCAAAACACAAAGATTAAATTAATCGTTGTGCAGAAAACCCTTCAGTGTGCCACACTATTAATATGGTATAAAATATATAGAGCTGGGTTTTTTTATCAGAAATGACATAAGGATTTCTATTCATTACCTAACTGACATGCTTGGCATTTTTCCCTCTTCTGTCCTAACATGGTACCTTTTTTTGTTTAGGTAAACACACCTAAATATAGAAAAAATATAAACACACCTAACATACCTATTGTAGTAAATACACCTCTATAGTAAACAGTTTATGCCTTTGAAATGTTTTCATTCATTATGTAATGGGAAAAATTAACAGCATTGAAACACTGTCACAACATTATTTGCTCTATTGAAAAAAAAAAATTATCTAGCTTTACTGAAAGATAATCTGACATTTGTCCTTAAAAGAAGGAACACAAGTTTAATACCTCCTGCTGAAAGGACCTTCATAACAAAGCATCTTAACTCAGCCTCAGTGCACCAACACATTTCACTAAAAATCTTTTGATTATTGGTGTTGTTCCTAGTATCCTTTAAACATAATATGCGAGTGTAGTGCAACCATATCATTAAACTTGTGAGTAAATGTGATTTTAAATATACCTTATGCGTGGAGGCTGGAGACATCTATTCTCCCGTCTGTATAAGCTGCTCTTTGCCGTTAGCTAACTAATGCTTTCTCACATTTCACGAAGAGACATCCAAACTCACTGAGGGAACTCCTGAAAGGAGTACAGAATTGCAGACAGAGCCCCCAGACCAGAGCAGGAACCACAGAAAGATTCAGCCTTCTCCAATACATCGAACAGCTTCTAGTCTGTAGTTTAAAAAACAATTAAAAATTGCAGAAAGCACAACTGTCTGTCTATGCGATCTCAGCAACCACTCTATTTTGTCCCCAAACTGTGTAAACTGAATTTTAAAGAAGATTTCTCTCTCTGTGGAACTCCTTTGTACATATTTCATATCACATATGGTGTTTAAGAGGAAAACATGAACAACATTAGGCGTCTCAGTACAATCGGCGCCGAACTGACTGTCACCTACCTTGGCATATACAAGCACAAGGTAACGTCTAAAAACTATGAAGAAGCAGAAGGATTTCCTAGCAGAGAATGCAAACACTTGAAAGAAGTTTTTTAAAAATTATTTTTGTGCTACTTATACTCAACAACTAAGTGTATAGGAAAATGTATATTTTCAGTTTTCTATATGAAAGTATAGGTCCTTTATGAACCATTTTACCATAGGGATTTTAATTCAGCTTTACCTCAGACACTCTATACTTGCAAATATTTAAAACAGTATGCATCCCACCACATGCAACAGTTGTATATAGAGTTGAGTGGTAATGCAGTAGGCTGAAGATAATACTGTTGTAGATGTGCAAACGAGCAGTGTTAATTGGAGATCTACTTTACATGAAGAGGGAGCTGTAGGCATGTGTTACTGTGCATGAGTGATGAGTGTCAATGATGAGCCTAGCAAATCAAAGTCAAACTAAGCTTTACTTACCTACTGTCTATTTATAAGGAATATATAAAAAAAGTTTTTTCATTACAGAATATCTCATAGCAAAAAAATTAAAAATATAACTAAACTCAATGAAAATAAAAATATGTTTACTGATTCCAAATAGTAATGTTATTTCTTCCCATGCTACTCTATTTTGTTTTCTTACCTGGCATACCATAATAAATATTCTGGGATACCATAATAAATGCTTACTCATCACAAACAAAATATATAGAAAGAATATAAATGTCAACAGAAATGCCAGGAATGCATTGCAGTGATAACAGTTTTTATTGACAGGCTTGTGAAAAGCCACCTTACAAATCACGACATGAACAGTTAATAGCTGGTGTTGGCTAGCCATATACATGAAGAGAAAACAATGAAACCAAGCATCTAGAATTTTAATTCTAAATCTGAACAGTACCAACATCCATTTCTACATAATTAATCTCTAGCATGCATCTAATTTTCCATAAGACTATTAGGTCACTTCCTCTGAAATGTGATACACGATCATAGACAGTATTTGTAGTTCTGCACTTGAAATGAGCAAAATCTATGTGAAATTCCTGGGTGAGATCCTGAATCTGCTGTAGTTAATAGCAATGTTCTCACAGACATCAGTGTGACCCTAAATTTCTGCATATTAGGAAATTTAAATGATGCAAAACATGAATAAAAATGGCAAGTTCCATTGAAGACTAAAATACAGGGCTATTCTCTGAACCATATTGCCTGTTTTGAAGATAAAAGGCTGAGTAGCAGCTAGAGAGAGTGAAGAAACTATATGGGGAAACACAGAAACGCAAATTCTCAGCCAAAGGCTTGGAATGGGTTTGTATATCTTTAATCTCATTATTATTCACTCTCAGGACAATAGTAGTAATAAGACACCAAGCTATCCATTTTGTTTAATACAATACACCATATTTCCACCGCATACTGTTCTTCAAGAATGTCTGAAGTGTTTTAAAATTCTAAGATCTAAAAAAAGAATAATTATTGCATTTATAAAAACTATTTAAAAACTACCTTAGCAAAGAGGAAAATACAGAAAAAGAAAAAAAGTGGTCATCTGTGATGACCAGTAATCATGGTGTACTCCCTTCAACTACAGCCACTCTATTCTCCAATATATGAACTATTTGTCTCTGAGAATTCTTTTTAGCCTGTATGAGCATGGTTAACTGTTCAACATGTTCTGCAAGTTGCTTTTAATTGCTTTAATGTGAAAAAAACAGTGATAATTAAATTATCATGCAGATCTCCCAACTGTGTTGACAGTTTCAGTAAGAGAAACATCACATGAAAGTACACTTTCACAGCATATAGTAAACCATGAACAAACCCTTGGGTAAAAAACTGGCTGGATGGCCGGGCCCAAAGGGTTGTGGTGAATGGAGTTAAATCCGGTTGGTGGCCGGTCATGAGCGGTGTCCCCCAGGGCTCGGTGTTGAGGCCACTCCTGTTTAACATCTTTATTGATGACCTAGACGAGGGGATCCTCGTCTCGCACTGCACCCTCAGTCAGTTTGCAGATGACACCCAGTTGGGTGGGAGTGTTGATCTGCTCGAGGGTAGGGAGGCTCTGCAGAGAGACCTGGACAGGCTGGAGCCATGGGCTGAGGCCAGCTGGAGGAGTTTCAATGAGGCCAAATGCCGGGGGCTGCCCTTGGGCTACAACAACCCCCAGCAGCGCTACAGGCTTGGGGAGGAGTGGCTGGAGAGCTGCCAGTCAGAGAGGGACCTGGGGGGGTGATTGACAGCCGACTGGACAGGAGCCAGCAGTGTGCCCAGGGGGCCAAGAAGGCCAATGGCATCCTGGCTTGTGTCAGCAATAGCGTGGCCAGCAGGGACAGGGAAGGGATCTCACCCCTGTACTCGGCACTGGTGAGGCCGCACCTCGATTCCTGGGTTCAGTTTTGGGCCCCTCACTACAAAAAGGACATTGAGTGACTCGAGCGTGTCCAGAGAAGGGCAACGGAGCTGGTGCAGGGTCTGGAGCACAGGTCGTACGGGGAGCGGCTGAGGGAACTGGGGGGGTTTAGTCTGGAGAAGAGGAGGCTGAGGGGAGACCTCATCGCCCTCTACAGCTCCCTGAAAGGAGGGTGCAGAGAGGGGGGGATGAGTCTCTTTAACCAAGTAATAAGCAATAGGACAAGAGGGAATGGCCTCAAGCTGTGCCAGGGCAGGTTTAGACTGGATATTAGGAAGCATTTCTTTACAGAAGGGGTTGTTGGGCGTTGGAATGGGCTGCCCAGGGAGGTGATGGCGTCCCCATCCCTGGAGGGTTGAAGAGTCGGGATGACATAGCGCTGAGGGATCTGGTGTAGTTGGGAATGGTCAGTATTAGGTTAATGGTCAGACTAGACAATCTTCAAGGTTTTTTCCAACCTAGATTATTCTGTGAAATTGGTCATGTTGATACTAGCAGTGAAAGCTGACTAAAATATTAAGTTAATGCAAGATAAACTGCTATAGCAAAAAGACAATTATCATTAATTTGAATTATTATCAGAGCCATACAGAGAGAAGAAAAACATCTAACAATCAACTTTTGTAAACCAGTAACATAGTAAATTCATGCTCCTGTAGTACGATGCCAAAGTAAACATTTTTCCTTAAATTTTATATTTGCGTGAATTTGGTGGGGATCATTCTGTGTATATCATCTAGATTAATGCCATTATATTTAGATTTGCTAGAGACAGAACTGAGTTCTTCATTGCTAAATAGGTCATGCAACACAATATGACAAGCCCTTTGTTCCTACAGAACTATTCCAGAGAGCAGAAGGACATTTCTGGAAGTTTACAGAATACCTTTTAGCCATTCTGATTTTTATTTGTCTCTTCTGGAGGTGGCTTTGGGGTATATGGATTTTCACAGGTGTATTGTTGAGTCTCTCAATACAGTCTTTTTTCCTCAGGCTACTTTACCCTTCAGCCCTGGTAGACTTTCCGTGGTACATTTCAGAGCTGTACTAGATGACTTCAGAGCACAAATTCTATCATTTATAAAGAGAATCTACACACTAGATTCTCCCCCACACCTTTGAAACTTCATGACTTAGTCTTCAACATTTCTTTGCTACATTTCTGAAGTAGGCTAAGCTAAGGAAATCCATGACCTAGTTCCTCATTCTCTAGACTATGAACCTCCAGATAAAGACACATATAATGTTTTCTGAAAGACACAGGTGACTGATATGCTGCTGATTTTAAAAGAAGGCTGAATTCTTATGGCAACCATGTAAGTTTTCAAAAGGAGGATTTACTTCAGATCTTATCTTGAAGAACGACCAAAATTTTGACCAACTCAAGGAACTATGCCAACAGAGGCTAGCACTGAGCTGGAGCCAAGTCCCTGGGGACTGAAAGTCAAGCAGGTGGAATTCAAGATGACTAAGTGCCCCTTTTGTACTGCCAGCCAGCACATTCCAAAAACAGGGCACTGCACTGGCTAGGGAAGGATTTGGTTACAGCTGACAGAGGATATTACCAGCACAGTGTATGCCAGCTACTATTTGTCTCTACCAAATACTACTTAGGGCCAAGTATTCAAAGACAGTTAAGACCAGGCCTTGGTTTTGGGCCAGAAGGTTTAACCCCAGAATTCACTGCTACCACAGAATTTGTGTTGTAAACTAGAAGACTGTCAAAACAATTATTTGCAAATGTGCTTACAAATGAAGTAAATTGATTAACTTGCAACTACACTTTACTGTAAGTGCAGAAGCACTAGGCTACTGATTTTTATTGTATATTTTCACACAGTTGTGGAAGCAGTATTTCCTGTAGAAAAAACTTATTCTTAAACTCACTTTTTCTCCTGGCAGGTGAAACAAAAAGCAAAATGAGGCCAGTGACAATACTCATACTACCCTTCAGAAGCATAAATAGCCTCTTCTACACTACAATACCCCCTTCCCTCATATATATATGAAGTACATATACATCCACACATATGTACATAAATATTATATATATATATATAGTTTAAGATGAGCTTACCTCATGTGATTTTAATTGCTTTTCCATATGTTGATATAGAGCATGAATTTTAGTTCAGTTTTATCTGTTAGAACTTAGGCTTGCCAACTTGCCTAGCCTAGAGAAGAGTAAACTGCCATTTACAGGGCACACATTCTGTCTACCTTAATCCTGCTTGTGCTGAACGCCAGCAGTCATCCAGTGTGGAATATTGCTGTGGTCCTACTCTTTACATGCTACAGGATTTTCAAGTTACACACAGCTCTGCTGTGGAAAAATAGGTTTGAAAGACACAATAAGCTACCTTTATTCAAACATTTTCTCACACTTACTAGCACATACTGATCAATTTCTTACTTAAGATATAAATATACTAGTACAAAGTTGGGAAAACATGCTTTTAAATTTGTGTAACCAAGATTGTGCTGCCTCAAGATTTTGTGAGTCGCCACAGGCAGATGTTGAGATGTAAATGGCATGTGCATAAGACCCCTCTTGCTAACTGATTTGTCAGCAGAAACCCAGAAGGTGGTTTCAGGCCTTTTGGAAAACAGGGCCTACAAAGGAGGACATACCCCACAAAGTACTGACAGTATTTACAGTCTCAAGGAGATGAGAAGATATATTGGTCATTTTAGCATTTTCTTTCACTTCTCTGTCCTTCTCTCCTCATTAATAATGACAGCAAAATTACACTTTTTGCTTCCAAGCAGCGTATTAAGTACAATTAAAATCCAAATAGGAAAGAGTTGTCCTTGAAGTCTTTCTAAATGTTTCAAGTATAACAACTACAACCTCTCCAAGTTTAACAGTAGAGATTCCACTTCCTGCCATATTAAACACGGATCTTCAAGACTTCAAGTTATTAGAAGCTTAACCTAATAATCACAAAGAAACTATTATTATACTGTTAGAGAAACATCTGTCAACTGTGCTTATACTTTTTAAGAAACTATGCGTTAATGAGATGCTATGCTTTGTGTTCAGACAATGCCCAGTAGATTATGTCTGTGCCCTACAAATCCTGCCATTATAAAGTACAAAGCACAGCTTTTACATTTTATCACTCTTATAAAACATTCAACAAGATTTTCTTTCAAAAATAACACTTTTTTTTTTTTGATTGGAGTAACAGGAAAAAAAAGGACACCTTCTTAGCTGACATCATAGCACTATCTAAATAAAACGGATCCTGAGGTTCACATTAACATGATAAACATTTGAAACACAGAATTTGATTATTTCAGGGGTCTTAAAAGGTTTTTTGAAGAGTGAGACATAAAATAAAAGAAATAAAAATGTAAAATAACCCACTCTTCTGCTATAAATCATTGAGCTGCTTTTCCCAAATCCATTAATAAAAACAGTGATTGTATTTCATGTTACAGTTATCTACAAAAGACCATTAATTGCTCTTAAGGCATCATGTTTTATTTTAGCCAGGTTCACATTTTATTATAGAAGACTAATGGGGCATAGACTCCCAGCAGAACTTATTTTAAACCTTGGACCAGTCAACTATAAAAGGGGTATAAAAATAGTTATAGAGGCAAAATAAAAATTAAAAACTACAGCTAAGCTTTCAGATTTACAGGTGTAATAAAATGTGTCATAAACTTTTGCTTTCGTTCCAAAGCTTTGTCGTAAGAACACGCAGAATCTTTCTCGATTTTGAAAGCATATGTTCAAATGTTAAACATTTCTGTTTTCATTTTTAGTTTATAGTCTTGCCTGGGTACATGTAATTTCTTAAAATTTATTACTATTTCATTAAATAACCTTGCTGATCAAAATGCAAGAGTGATAAGGAGAACCATTACAGGATAATAATAATAATGGCATTTCTTGTTAATGAGGTAATAACAAGAGGCCTTCAGGCTTTCTGCTTCAAAGTTTATTTAACCAAACTACTTTTGTTATTATCTTATTAACCAGAACTGTCAAGTTGTCATTGACTTAATAATAATTCGAAGACCTGGATTCATTTATCAAATTAGTTAAGGAATCAAATAACTAGTTAGAGCTAAGAACTTATAAAACCTCACAATTATTAGACAGAGGTGACTCACCTGTATGTAATACTGAGTTAGTGCTGATTCAAGACAATAGGTGTTGCTATGGTGTTTGCAAGATCGCTCAGAAGAGACTGCAATCCTAATCATTTAACATACATAAATATTTTCTAGATCAAAGAAGTTAGCACTTGTGTCCTTAAAACTTCTAGCTCATTTATGCCATTTTGCCTACTTGCTTTTTCTTATTAGTTGCAGCTGGATACCATTCCATTTTATTTCCAAATTTAATTGTATTGATGTAGCTGAGCTGCAACTCAATTACAAGGTTCTTGATACTGATGATATGATTTGAAAGAACAGCCTTCTTAAAAGAAAAAAATCAAATTAAACTTCATTGTCACAGTGGAAAGTGATCTGAACAGTCAGAACTTGTAGGGGCTGGCTTTCTTTATATTTTTCTTAATTTTTAGTCTACTCTTGAAGTTTTTGAGGTCTATAATTAATTCCAAGGGTGTTTTATTTTAATGGTAAAGCCATATCTTCAACTGGCTAGCATGGTTTACCTACCAAAGAGCTGCAGAAATAACACTATTGCCTACCCTGACAACAACAAATATGGGAGACGGGGGGGTAAAAAAAAAAAAAAAAAAAAAAGTGAAAGTTTTTCTACAAGATTCATCATCCCTGGATGTATTTAAGGGTCATTTAGATGAGATACTGGGGGATATGGTGCAGGGGAGAACATTGTAGAGTAGGACTGATGGTTGGACTCGATGATCCCAAGGGTCTTTTCCAACCGGAATGATTCTGTGATTCTAAGATTAAGTGTACATTAATACTTTGGAACAATCTGGTAGCAAAATGACTTGACTGAGTTTTAATGCTGGCAAGGTGCACAGTCACCCAATGGCTTTTGCTCAAGTCTAACTAGAAACTGTGGTTATAGCCATGGAAGCACCATCTTGTTCACAGAATGGGCTGTTCTTTAGTACGATGCTACAATGCTCAGTTTTATGTACTGTTTTGGCAGATTGCATTCTCCTAAAGATAACAAATTCTCAGACTGAAGGAGCTATGTAAATCAGTATCACATGAACTGAGTGTAGTTTCTTTAACTGTTCTGCTCCATTTCTAGTTGTACTAGAATTAACCAAGGCAAATTATTCATGTAGAAATATTCTTATTTCTTAGGTGAACAGTAAGTCCTCCACAGAGAAAACGGTTTTTATTATGCACATATGCAAAATGACGTGTGCAAAAATGTATGTGCAATAGATATCTCTATTACCCCAAGATATCAGCAGCTGACAGGTTTATTTCTAATTCCCCATCATACCCACATGCCACAAACACTTTTAAATAGAAGAATCTTGAACTGGCTCGGGTTTGTTCCCAGCAGGCATAGTTGTAAAGATAAAAAGAATAAGATTTTTTTTCTTCTTTTCCCCCATGCTTACTCCCTATTTTGGTAGTTATTAATGAGAAGAAGGGCTAAGGAAGGAATGGAATGTTTAGCCCAGCACCACAGTCTGATCTTGCAGAAAAAGAAAACAAGAGCAGTCAAGCAAAGTAACTATGTTCCTATTTCTGGGTCTAAATTTCCATGCCAGGTTGTCTTTTAATGTCTAGTTCTCAAAGTTTTCCTACTCTTAATCCTTCTTGCTAAAAAATTTGTTTTGTTTTTTCATCCTACAGCTTCTGGCAGCAAGTGGTATGTAAATGTTCAGTAGCCCATCTGAACCCTGTTTCAGAACAAAACAATTTCAGTTTCTAAGTGTCTGAATTACTTTAAGTAAATCTGAGGATTTACCTATTGAAGCTTGAGCAGCTCCCTTTCAACTCTGAATGAAGGAAGAATTATGAGACTGGAGTTATTCAATGAGAGCTATCTGTCCTGGCACTTAATCAAAGGGATTAGGATTTGGAAAGAAAAGCCTACAGGTGATCCTCCAGGAAGCATACCAAGCAGTTATCAAAAACATACAAGTTCAAAGCAGCTCAATTTTCACATGTTAAAAGTATTTGGATGAAGCCTCAGGCTTGTTTCTAGGTAAAGAATTGTGTTAAAGCTGTTTGTACTTGCATACTTAGTAGACAAGGGAATGAAATACCATGTGGTGAAGCAGTACTGGGTCCATCTAACCCTGATGTAACACAGTAAATCAATCTTGTTCTGTTAGTGAAACATGATCTGATACTGAGTCCAGGTTTCAGTCCTCTTTTCTCACTCTGGCAGTCATAACTGACACTCTTTTCCCTCTTCCATGAAGAAAGCTGCCATAACATAGGGAAAGATGTTACACGCTACATCAAGTGCTTTAATAATTGTTATTAATCATGTAACTATGTTCTCCTGCTTCACACAATATTTTGAATTTAAAATATATTCAGTATATTTAGTTTGTAAGACTATTTAAAAGCCATTAAAATACTAATAATCACAGATCTTCGTCAATTAGGTGTCAATAATCAAAGTTAATGTTGAGTCATAACTCAACTACAATGATTTTATTTAGCACAAGCATTACATCATAGTGGCATAAAAGGGCAGGTTAGGGACAACGAACAGCATGTTCCATTGCATTGCCAAGAGAGGAAGGAACACTTGAGTAGCAGGGTTGGACCAGCTGTGGATTCAGGACAAAGTACTTAAGAGTTATAAGCCTCAGCACCACATCTCTGAGATGACTTTCCTTGCCAACCGCAGGCAGTTAAATTTTACATGTAATGAATGGAGATATGGTTGTCCAGAAGGAGACAGAAAGAATCCACTGTACACAGTATGTTCCTACCTCAAGTCACCATAAATCATACAGCCAGTTGCCGTGTAAGTTAACACTGAATCATTCTCTGCAAAGTTTACCCACACAATCTGTGAATACCAAGAGAGGTGCAGAAAGCTGAGTTATACTCAGCAGTGGCAGCTGAGGTGTTCTTGGCACCAGCCGTCTGGAAATCAAGACAGTTCTTAAAGTATGGAGTGCATGGCTTTAGGCCACACAAAGATTCTTAAAACTCAAGAGGTTTTAAATATGTATATATACACCTCTCTATATATGTATTTATATATCTCTATATATACATCTCTCTGTCTCTATAAATCATTATCTCAACTTGAGGGCAAGTACTTCACAGCCCAGTCCACAGGAAAGGAGAATGACACTGATTTCCCAAAAGAAAAAAAATTATTTTCACTCAGAATGGAAGTGGAGGGGGAAATATGTGTAATACCCCAGCTTTCAGTCTTGGTTGGTTAACACAAAAGGAAAAGATAAATTCCATTAAATGACGGAGCTTGGAATTGCACAGTACATGTGGAAAAAGTACTTTAAAACTAGATGTTTAAAATACTCTATATGCTTAGAAAAATATTAAGATTTGTCAGTATTTACAAAACTACTTAGTAATAATTTTTAACCAAGACTTGCATTGTGGATTTTTCATGGGTAAGTCCCAGTCTTAGTCAATTTAAATAAATGAGGGAAAATAAATAAATTATGAATTTGGAGAAAACTGTTTAGAGTGGGTCATTACGGATCATTCAGAATAATTTACACACTCCTGAAATACAAACCTGGTACCAAACGTAAACTGTTGCAGAGCTATCAGGCACAAGTGAAAAACAATAGCATAATACAGACTCTCCGTGGCTTCCTACCATCTTTGCATTAAATTGCCTGTTCAAATACTCTTCAGAGACATTCTTGACGTCCTTATTTGGGACAAATTCACACTTAATAGCAGCAAGATTTAGCTTTAAAGTATTCAATAACGAGGAAATGAAATAAATTTAAATTTATATTCTGATTCTGCCTCCATATAGTCTCATATGCTTATGCTCAGTTGTAGAATCAGGACCTTAAATGTTCGTATGAAAAAAGTAAGAAGAAAAACATGCAACAGTTTTCTTATGTGTCCTTCATAACTGTCCTCTAAAAAGGCAGAGTTATTGAACAGAAATATATATTGGAAAAAAGTCTTCTGAAATATACCCTTGCTCCAAGTAAAATATAAATAGTTCATTCTGAACTTATGTTTATATAAGTAAAACTAAACAAGTAAGAAGTCTTACCTTATTAGTGCACATTTCAAGGCATTACTTTATCAAGAAGTTGTGTTCTGTGCTACACCACAGAATAAACATATTAATGATTAATATTTTACTGCCAGACAAATTAGCTATTCCAAAGAAATTCCAAAGTCTTAAAAGATACAAGTGATCTTTAGGAACTGCCAAGTACCCTAATTCATTTATGTATTTCACTTAGGACTTGAGATATACGTGTATCAGTGGACACTTACAATCCTGATTGTAAGTACTACTCTTTATTTATATGGTGTCTAGCACTAATCAGGCACAAAGAGCCTACAGTCAAGGAAAGAAAAGGACAAATAAGGCAGGAAGAATTCTGTGTTATGATTATAGTAGTACAGAGACATCAAGTACCTTCCCTAAGTACCTACACAAAGACCAAGAGAAAGCTGGAATTGAATCCATACCTCTTATCTCTTTTTCCAGAGCACAGAAAACCCCCCTATCAAAGTCAACAATAGCTGAGGGCATACAGCCCTGTGTAAGATCAACCCAGCAAGAAGTTCATCTTGCTTTAAAATAAAGCTATTGAAAGCCAAATATCACTGTCATTCATAATGGTGTAAACCCACAAAGATTCTTTATTTCAGTGGAGATCCTTAGAGCAGAATATGGCTCTGGAAAGAGTCAGTTACTGAAACTGATGAATTCAGGAAGGAATTTTAACTATCTTCAGCAGAGTTCCTTTGGATTTACACCAGCATAACAGTGTACTTGTACTTGTCCTTGTACAACTAAAATAAAAAGCTATACCAGTTAGCTCCCTGTGCTGTCTCTCATAAAAACAGAAAGGGTTGTTACCATCACAACGTAAACACTGGAATACATCTTGTGTACACTATTAAAAAAAAAAAAAAAAAGTATTGCATGATTGCTACAATTCTATTCTTATGTCTTTTTGCCAAAAAAAAATATGGCTTTAATATAAGTTTACATCTGCGTGGTATTACATGCATGTAAAACAGATGTAACCTAATTACATTTTCATTTAAATTGCTAAATAGCTACTTAAGTAAAAAGCTAAAATAACATACAAACAACAGTTACTATAATAACAAGTGTACTTAGAATTAAATGAAAGGGATCAAAGCTACAGCATACAAAATTTGAGCCGGTCTTTGAAAAAGATACAGTGACATAACAGTGCTGTATTTATTTACTCAGTAATTCAATGTCTCTACAATTCAGCCAGAAGACACATCTCAGTTTAGCAGAGACACATGGAGGAAAATTCAGAGAGTTTATACAAAGACTATGGGTCCCGAAGATTAGACATACTCTACTAGAGATTATGTAGCAAAATCCCAAATTGGAAATTAGAATGCCAATGCAATACAATCAACTTGATTATAGTTTTAGGCAGACCTGTCTGAACTGGCTGGACTCAGAAATCATGTCCTAACAGTGCAATCAGAGTGTGCTTTTGTTTTTATTTTTAGCAGAGAACTGCACTCTTCAGAAGAGATAACGTATTTATTTCTATTTCTCTCTATGCAAACATATATTCACTAGAGCTAAATTTGGAGGACTAATCAAAATATAGTGAGTACAGTGGAAAGACTGGAATCAACTCCCCTTGGTCTTTAAAGAAGGGAAAATAAATCTAATATTCATTCAAGCATATTTACCAGAAAGGGCTAAAATTTCAAAGCCTGGACACAAATACAAAATGGTAACTTGCACTAGTAAGGCACATATAAGTGTATGTGCAATAGCCATGAAAAGGAAGTACAAATGCAGGATTCTATTCCTACTGTCGTTCTCAGGAACTTAAGATAGTGGTAACATTCTGTATTAATATATTTCCATACATGCAGATATCTGTGGCTTCTAGTAGAGTACCACTTTAGGAAAAGAGCAATCACACATTTTCATCTGCAATAAATCCTATCTTTTAATATTTATTTGTTCACACTTTGTATTTTATAGAGTTCTCCTTCTGCATGCTTGTCTTTCAAGCCAATTGTACAGACTTTTGTACAATTGTACAGGTGGATATAAGTGAAATTTATATCTACTGTCATGAAGCAGCTATTACGTAGGTTGTGCGTGTACATCTACACTTAGCTAGAGACTGTTCTTTGTATCCTATTATTTCCATTTACTTGTTAGGTTGCATATGACTGATGAAGGCTCAACAAACTGATAAGCAGAGCTTTGTAGGAACAGGCAAAAGCATGTCAATCTTTTCTAACAAATTATTTTTATTTTAAATAAACAGTTAAGAATATTATTAAACATTATTTCAGAACAATGGCAGTGTAAACTTTCAAGTTAAATTGATGCCTTCAGTACCTGTAGGCCACTTGTTACTGGTTGACTTCAATTAAACTTTTGTCCTCTTTAGAAACCCATTGGGGCAAGAATGATGTGTGCTTGTTGCTTTGTTAAAAAAAGTCAAGTCAATGACACTCACACACATGACTTCTGCACAATGAAGTGACAGAGGTAGCAGCTCTTTGGCACCAAGGAACTTTAAATGTTCAAATTCACATTATTTTGACTCTTCCCAAGACCTTAATTTTATTTAGTTGCCTTATAGATAATTAGTTATAAAACACCTGAATTTATGATTCTGTTTTCCCCTAATCTGGCAGACACTAACAAATCCCCTTAAAACTTTTAGTAGGAAATTTTTGCAACCCACAGTTTGTTTTGCATATGCATATACATATGTTCTCTGAAGTTATCTGCTTAAAAAGAATATCAACAAATATCCAAATTCCATCTAGGAATTGTTTTTTTTTTTTTCTATGAGATTGCTTTGTTGACACTGCAAGCAGCAGCAGTCCAAACAGATTCCAGTTTGACTTGAGGTGGCCACTCCTTGACAAATCACACCTCTTGTCCTCTCATTATTGGTCTTGGAACTTTAATCTTGAACTGTAGCAAATTCTAAGGAATAGCATGGTTGGGCACATGTTTCAACTACTAGCAGTCTGTAGACAGGAGAACGAGTTAAGTAGCACAAGTTATTTAACCTTCCACTTACACAAAACCATACCTAATTTGCAATGGAAACTTGGGGGTTGTTAAAGTGATAGGAGACACATTTGAAACAACTTCAGCTCCCAACCAGGTCAACAGAAGTTCATATTTCTCACTATTTAATTACAGGTACTCAGTATGTGTTGAGCTCAGGACCCAAGTGAAATTCCCATTTAGGGTCCTCAAATTGTACATTACTTAATTTTATTAACAGTCTACCCTTTGCTTTTACGCATCCAGATGTCAGTACCAGAGATTTAATATTTCCAGACAATTACTTAATGCATAATATACACTTTGATTCTGTACAAAAATCTGACCTTAAACCAAAAGAGGAAACTAAAACATATTCTG
This sequence comes from Athene noctua, assembly GCF_965140245.1. Classification (NCBI taxonomy): domain Eukaryota; kingdom Metazoa; phylum Chordata; class Aves; order Strigiformes; family Strigidae; genus Athene; species Athene noctua. Next base: position 9,545,581 of record NC_134045.1, read on the forward strand.
CCATCAAAGCACAAACCAGTTTGAGGGAATATGCAAAGTCAGGAGATAGATCTGAGTACTCCCTGTTGCCAGTGTACATCAGAAGGAAATAGGACTACTGGAAAGTCCTATTAATCTGTCTTAAAAAGTTAGATCAAATAACATCAAAAATATTAGGTGCAAGAAAGTTTTGAAGCAAAGGTTTGGTATCCTTCTGCATCCTTTACGTTACCTAGAACAAACAGGAGTCTGAGCTGATGACAGCAGGCTGCTGTGATTGCAGAAATTCCTGGCTTTCAAATACATAATGTTGCACGCCTCTCCTTTTGTGCACTAAGTCTAAGTACGTATAGACTGAAGTACATTTTTACATGTTTTTGGTATTAGACATGGATCGACTGGAAAAAAAGCTACATTTATCTTACAGCCGCATGGCTTTTCCTTTGCTCATTTTAAAGAAATTAGCTTCATTAAAAGAAACATGAATTAACTTGCCAGGCAGATGTTATTTAGGTGGTCTCTTCTGTGCAGTCTGGATAGAATAAATCGTCTTTCTGAAAACTTCCATTTTCGCATAATACTGAAGCCCTATATTACTATTGATAGAAATCTTGTGATCTTTTGTAATAAAAAGAATTCTGTGTGGTTTTTCCATAGGAAAAAAGCAACACTAGTTACTTTATCATGAAAGGTTCAGCGTATGCAGTAATACCCATTACAACACTGACACTTCTAAAGGAAGAACCAGCCTCTGACCCTATTTTGAAGTGTCAGTACAACTTTAGTGCTTGCATTTTAAAATATTTATTTCCTTCATAGATATTTTATGTGTAGATCTCAGTCCCTCAGCAGTAAGTATTCTTATTCTTACATTAGCAGAAGCATAAGACTAACATGATGCTCTAATATGAAAGACTGTCCTCCTTGGAAATCAGATCATCTCCTACTGTCTTAAACTCAGAATCAAAGGCATAAAATCATGTGTGCATTTGGTGATGGACAGATGTAGAATCATAAACATGGAAATGCAAATTCTTCACTGAAATGCTGAAGAAACACTTCTTTATATTCTTGTCTGTGAGGGAAATATCCTTTGTCTTGAATTGTTTTTATGTTTTGCGATAATTTACATCACTTTCCAACTTAGCTCTTTTTCCTCAATTATATATAGCTCTGTAACTTTTGGGGTTTTTTGAGTGGGTCATATAGAAGACTCTGATTATCAGAAAGTTAAAAAACTGATGCAGTAAAGATTTTTTTTTTTTTTAATTACCAAGTCATCACACTTTCAAATTACTTTCTCCCCTCACAAACAATGCTTATACTTCTGAATGCTGTCAGAACTCAAGCCAACAGTTCTGCACAGAAATCTGTTAACTATGAATTGGTAAGTGCCAGCGTAGTAGAGCTGCCATTTTTTTCTGTAATACCTTTTACACAATTAAAATCAATACTGTCTGACCGGATAAATCAGTACCAAGAAAAGCACTTCACCTCCTAACACAAGCTGCCTTTCATGAGAACAAGTCAAGTTACCCTCAAGATATGTATACACTTTTGCTCCTTAATGGTAGTATACTCCAGTAGTGTGTCTTTTTGATCATACTTTGTGTCAGCTAACTACTAACTTCCCCCTTCATGCTCATGCCCCTTTTCCCCCCATCTTTCCTTCTCTTTTCTCTCGCTCATCTTCTTCCTCCTTACTGGCAAGTAAAACACTGATGTCCCAAAACAGTGATGTTCATCATCGTGAGAAAACCCTCCTGGTATCATAGATCTCAACTTCCTCTTCAATCTTTACTTCAATTCTTATTTCAATTCTTATTTCTCCTCTATGTATTGAATGTCAGTTTACTACCATTGTTTCAAGTTCCTCTCAACTTCCTTTCTGATCACCTCAGCTTGGTCCACCTTTTGTTCACAGAAATCACTTCCACTAAATGTTGTAATACTTTCCTTGAAAATTTTTAGAGCCTTTCCCATTTGCATTCTCCTTTACATCTTTATTGCCCTTAATCTTGTTGTGCCCACAAACCTTAAAATCTCTTTGTGTCTGAGCATTTAAGATTAATTTGATATTCCCTCCCACATGCCTCTAGCAGGTCTTTCTTCTCCCACAAGCCATTCTTCATCCACTCATCTCTTCAAATGACCAGTTTCTTCACAGAGAGTTTATGAACTTATCCTTCCCAACATACTAAACTCTTTACTGTCTATTGATTTGACCCTACTGTCAAGCTTGCTTCATGTCCCTGACATCTCTTTGTGAATTTCTTATCAAATTAAAATTTTTAAATGACTGCTCCATCTTCTACAATCCCTTGAGCCCCTGTTTTTTGGATGTTGGTTTAAGGAATTCAGAAAATTACTTCATGGCACAAAATGAACATACAGTAACATAAAATGTGTTACATCTTTACTGGTAATTTATTTGAGAGCATACAAATGCAATCATAAGCTAGTCAGGCTGTTTCAAAAGAAATGAAGACATCTGTCTCCCTTATTTGTGAAATTTAATATTGCAAGACATATTTTTGTTCATAAGATTCAGAGATGTTCCTCATGTTCATTGTTCTTGCTCTATACTGCTTTATCTTGACATCATGCAAGTTAATACTAACTTCTTAGCTTGATAAAGTAAAACATGTAACTTTTTACTGAGCTGTTAGGAACTTACCCTATATATTCATATGCTCTGTAGATATAATGTGACTACATCCAAGATAATATACTTTTACAGAAATGCCAGACCAGATCAAGGAATACATAAAAATACAAACTTTCTGAATCTTTCTCTGGAGCGTGAGATAAAATACCAAAGTAACTTTACCTATTTACATTTGGGTTCTGGAACCTGTAGGGATAGAAAGGTACTCCCAGGAATTGTTTCTCTGATTGATTTGCATGTTGCATCAAACAAGCAGATACTTATTTTTCCCATGTATGCATAACGGAGAAGATGATCAATTCCCAAACTTGTAAAACAAATTTGGAATTCAGTCACACACTTAAGTTTCACTTGGTTCATTTTATATATAAATCTGTTGGAACAAACCCCTGACTAAAAGCCTAAAATAAATGTTATTTTATTAAACAGCACATGGAAAAAAGCCTAGCAATTTCAAAGATGTACTATGGAGAGAGTAGCAGGGATAAAATGAAAAGAATAAAAGTATAGAGAGATCCTTCTGGGACCCTTAAAGTTTTATGAGAATAGCCTTAGCGCAAGATCTCTGAACGTGTAAATGTAAATTAATTGAAGAAATTCAATCTTTACCTGCATAAATTTGTTAAATTTAACAATTAAAATCTATTTAAATGTTAGTGATCTAAAATTTAAAATGTGCCCCCTATTAACAGCAATGAAACCCTCTACAGTTTAATCAATATTAATGAAAGTAAATTGTTAAGGCAACAAAACCTAGTGCATTAGTAGCTATTGGGGAATGGGATTTTTTTTTTTTTAATTAAGTTTTCTATAATCAGGCAGATTATAGTATCAGATCGATGAATATTGTATAAAAGAAAATTTGCAAAAGATGATTTTAAGAAGAAAGAGACTAACAATTCTGTATATGCTCTGGAAAGTCATTCATCATCAGGGATTGTTTCCTTACATACAGTAGCAACTTGGTATAAGAAATTGAACAAGCAACTCTTAAAAAGTTGAAGAATAACATTTGAAATAATCCACTTATCAGTACCTAATACATGCCTCTTGTATGCGCAGTATCAGCAGCAAACTCCCTGCACCCAAAATTGCTCAGCAGCAATCATTTATGGAAATGAATCAATTATCAGGTGTGTTATACTGTATCCCATAGTTGCGTCCTATATGTTAATTCATCACATTTATATACAATTGCTAGCAATACCTTCTAAAACACACATTCTACCTGTCAGACACATCTTTCTATTAAATGGTAGTTTTTCTCCTTGTTACTTGTCTTCATCCACAAAGTAACTGCTATATGTAATTTCATATAAATACACTGGGTTTTTTTCAATGGCTTTTAAACTTTACCTATAGGTTCTCTTTACTTTCTCTGCACAACTGTCTTATTTCCCTCCTATAATTTCCATATCTGAGGAGGGAAGTAATCTCAAAATTCTTAGTTGCAGGTAAATCTACATAAACATTAAGACCTGATCGTGATGTCCTCTTTAACCTGAGACCTAAGAATCTGCTCCGTTTCCTCTTTCAAGACTTGATTCCTTTCCTTAGCAGCAGAGGGGGAGAAGGTGCATACAGATGAGACCAAATTCAGGCAAAAAAAAAAGGAAGACCATTACTGATAAATTTTGCTTCCTGGGAGCCAGAATGCCATTGTAGGATATTCAAAATCAATCTCCAAAGAGCTTCTAAGATTAATTTAGACATTATTGAGTTGAAGGACAGGTGGTGGAGATGGATCTAGAAATAACCCTAAAGTAACTCAGTGTACAGATGCTTGCCTTTTCTCCTATAATGATCCATCAAGGCTTTTACGAAGGCTTAAACATGACCTGGGTGGTGACAGGGTACCGCCCGTGGAGCCACCCCTATCCCATCCCTGGATGTACAGCTGTGCTGTGCCACCAGAGGGCACACACATGTATAAATGAAGATGCCCACCTGAAATGGAATGGAACGAATGGATCCACATTCCTAGAACTGCATACCTAGGGTCTTTGTGTCTTAATACAATCAACTAACTTTGATTTTCAAAATTTCAGAGAAGAGTATTCAGATTTAAAAGTCATAGCAAACATGCAGAGTCATTTTAAGGCATTTCTATTCAACGGCACATACCAGACTAGCCTTCACTTATGATTCCCCAAATGACCAAAGACTTGGCCTAACCAAAAAAAAAAAAAAAAAAAAAAAATCACATCCCAAGGTCCTCAAAAATTCCACGGAACTTTTTACAACCCCATGTCCTGTCCAACATCCAGCTTTAATTATGCTGCACAGTGTATGCATCTTCCCCTGCAATTTGATTAAGTTAGTTTTCTTATTTCTCGCTTTACCTATTTAAAGAAGGTGCAGGCTGGCATGTGTTATTCTGCATTCTTTGTTAGGTGGCACAGGCTATGGGACTTTAAACATGCTGTTTGTCAATCACTTTCCTTTTGAATAGCTGGATCCATACACAGCATACATTTGACTATTGTTATGCCATTAAGGACCATGCAAAATATTTTGCCTTCATAGAAACTAAAGTGATTAACTGAAAATTTAGTAACTGACTACATATGGCAATCAGAGCAAATAAGAAAGCACCAATGAATGTTAATACATTTCCATGCCTTACAAATCACTAACCTTTTAAGTATATAATTAAAAAAATCCCAGACATTTACTGAAAGGGAATCTTAGGAGATAAAACTTAACAGTTGCTATTGAAAAGCTGACAGAAATACATAGAACTGCTGCACAGGAGATAAGATTTTGACAGTCACGTAGCTACTGATTACTGATAGTCTGGCATTAAAATGAAATTATAGTCACTGTATGCAAAGAAGCCTTCTGAACTAAACATTAATATAAAGACCTATATACCTCTTCAATGGCATATTTATAAGGAGAAGTCTTGCTAGCACAGCTCCTGAATTTAACTTCTACATAAGTTTTCTATATCCAAGGTATTCCAAACAGAATATAAACTCAGTTTAGAACAGATACTTGTGAAGCTCCTTTACATGCACTCCGATATCTCAACATCAGTATTCTGCCTACCAAAAATATCATCAATGTCTTCATTCTTTTACCTAAGGGATGTAAATAAACTCTGATCTGACTTCAGTTCCACCTTGTGTGTTTAATGATACACACAATTAAATAAAGATACAATTTTATATCAGAGTAGTAGATGCTAGACATCTACTGTGCTGTGAAAATAATAATTATTAATCATGTGCATGTCAGTTCCTACATCTCAATTCACAAAAAATACACAGGCTTTTAGACAAATTATAAGTAAAAAACCATTCAAACTAGGAAGAAAAATGAACACATTTATATTAATATGGTGATGTTCCTATATGATTAGATGCCAAAGCATGAAGAACTAAACAATTTTGGTTCCCATCCTCAAAACAGATACATTACAATTAAGAAAGACAAACATGGAAAAGACTCTATATGAAGAATGATTAGAGAAAGACTGTTCAGCTTAGAAAAGTGATCACAAAAGGGAGATGAAATGTAACTCAATAAAATTATGAACAAAAAAAAAAAAACCCCAACCCCAAACTTGCATAGGGAATTACTTTTCACTATTTGTTAATAGAAGAAACAAGTAAAAGCAGATGGGATTTTTAGTTTGCTGGGATTTCTGGGTTTGCTGGGTGTTTTGGTTTGAGTTGGGTTTTTTTTGGGGGGGTGGCGTGAGCTCTGGTCATAATCTTTAATATATAGCGCAACTGCTCAGAACAGACTACCAAGGCTGCTAAAAGTCTACGTAAGTCAAAAATGATTGCATGAATTCACTGAAAATAAGTATCTATGCAGGACCATTAAGTGCAAAGATATCACCGTTGCATCAGGAATTCTGTTAGCCACAAATTACTGGGGTTAGATCAATATCCAGAGAAGAGTATCACTATCCATTTCCCTTGTTCTAATTTTTTTCTTTCACTATCTGCTGTTGTCCAGCATTGTATGACACCAAGCTAGAAAGAACTTTGGTCTGACCTGGCATGGTGCTGCTTACCATGGCAGAAGGGAGAGCAGCACGATAGATTATTATAGCAATATCTCTGCACTCTTTTCCACTCTTTTTATTGATACACACATTCTTCTTTTCATTGTTGTATTAAAACCACTAATGGAGATAGTATTAAAACAAACAAGGACACTACTTACAAATTATTAATCTTGACTCGCATAAATATGATATTCAGAATATAGGTACTTGGTATTCAGACCATGCATGCACTATGATACTCACTGAACGGAGGGACCACTGGGAGCAACTATGGACACTAATGAGCTACAGCTGACGTGCAAAGATGCAGAATTGTTCCTGGGCAAACGTGTGTTGGGGAAGTAAGCTCATACAATAAAGTAGGGCGAAGATTGAGTCTCTAACTTGCATTTTTTTATGGAGGAAACAACCCCAAATTAGGTGTCTGGCTGAAGTAAATCTCTCATTCACAACCAGTTGACTTCCCTCCTCCCTACCACAAGACAGACTTAGCCATAACAACAATTTATCTGCAACTCTACCATATTCAGCCTTGCTGAAGCCTTCCCTAAATCATACATGCTTCCTTAAATCATACATGCACATGGTTAGATTAATAAACTATTTAATTTACTTGCCAATACTTATCAAAACTCTTGAATGAAATAAAAATGGGGGACATAGAGTAGAAAACAGAAGTTTACAGAACCCAAAAAATGTTCGTAAATTTTGTAACTGTTCATAAGAAACAATTTTTATTCAAAATAAAGAACAAATGCTGTCCTTTTAATTATTAACATTTATCTCGGGTACAAGAACATCAGGTATATAATATAGAAGATTCTCAATATAGAGGACAGATGGCAACTTCACTCCTGGGACTTCCTTAGACTGCCCCAGAAAAAAACCCCAACACCACAAAACAAAACAAAGCCAACACCAAGCCCCCCACAATTTTAAAAGGCTTTGAGAACTCCCAAAGGAATGCTAGTCTGGATCCAGGAAAGCTGAACTTGTTTGCAAATCAAATGATAGAACATTTCAGGAATGTACAGAAACTCTTTAGGATGACAACGTACAAAATTAACATAAAGAATATGTGTCCTCATTATTTAATCATACAAATTTAGAATTCATTCACACAATTTCAAATTTCACTTGGTTCTTTACATATAAATCTGTGATTTTTGGAAACAAAACTGTTAGAAGAATTTATGATGATGTAAGATGTGAATGCAGTATGGCAGGCAGGAATGCTTAGGAAAGATGTTATTTGCTTGTCCTTTGTAATGTAACAACATTTCAATAAACTAATAAAACCAGAGCAGACTTCATTATCCTTTAAAGAAGCACTTCTACTTGTCTAAAATCATACCTGCATCCACAGATGCACATGGCATTTCATAGGCATGTTTCATACCTCACGTACAAGGTGTTAATATCGTAAGCTGTGAATCAACACTTTCTCCTTGAGTGTTAATACTATTAATGTCCTGCTGGGTAAACAGCCAGAACCAAACCCGTGTTCTAAACTCTGACAATAGTTAGCCTTCCTACGCTTGGTTTTCAGCACAGAAAAACCATTTACTTTTGCAAATATTAAATTTCTCATTAAAAAGTCTCAATAAGAGTTTAATATTGGTTTAAGAAAACTGGAAGAGATCCTTCTCGCAATAGCATTGATTGAATATTCTGCAATTGCAGCGTAATGTGATTATTACTAGAGGGTTTACACTTCTGTTAAAAAGATTGGAATCTAGTTGACTAAATCAAGCTCATCTCCATTTCCGGTGCTTTGGGCCACAAATGACAATTTCCACCTCTCCCAGTTTCCTTTACATTGGCTTAAATGCACAAAACAATAAATTTCATATTTTTTTTCCCCTAAGCATTTAAATGTAAAGAATGAAATAATGCAAATGTTTTTCCTCCTTCAATTTAGACCAAAGTTTCAAAACAGCAGTATTTTATATTGCATGAAGTGCCCTTTAAATAATTAAACCATTCAGCTTCATGCCTAAGTTAAAAAATATATAGAACAAGCATAGCCATCAATACAGGATTTGCCCCTCTCTGAATTAATCCAATTATTCAAATGTCAGTTATAACTGTCAGAGAGCAGTTCCATGGGCTGGACCAAACTGTTAAAAATTAAAACTGTTTTACCTCGTTTAGTCTCTCTGCCTTTTTAATGTAAAATCCATGGTCTTGACAAAAAGTTGTGGGATTTGACACCCAATGCAACACAACCCTATTTCTGTCATACATGCATAATTCACTTTGGAAATTTGCACTTGCTTTAAAATATTACTAAAATATACATGTAACATATGCTAATTTAGCCGCACTGGCTTGTAAGCTCCAGCCACTAGGTTATATGTAAACTTTGCCAAGTGCATACACTGTACATAAAGGGATTATAAATGAAAGAAAAGATCACTGTCCCTAGCTCTCAGTTTCCAGCCTTGGCCAAACTGACAGCCCCAAATCCCAGCAACATCTAACATGCCCTTCCTGTGGAGAAGACAGCCTGTTCTCAGAGTCTTAATTACATCCCAGCTGACTGCCCAGCGTTGCCAAAATCAGGCAACAAACGATGCACCTTCACTTGCAATATGGTCTGCTAAACAGACTCCCAGTCACACAGAAAGAAACTTTCACAACAAGGAGAAATAAAGGGACAAGCTAGAGAGTGAGGAAGAGGGCAAGCAGCAATCAAGACAGGGAAAAAACCTCTTCGCAGCCTCCTGAGGGACCAGTGAGCAGCAGCATGTAACAAACAAGGCTATCCCTTGCTCAAAACAAACTCACAGCCCAAGGTGCCTCACGCCAAGGACTGCTGTTCTCCAAGATGGGCCACTGTAACTAAGGCTCGATAGATTAATGATTGTTAAGGAAGGCTAACCAACCCCTCACTGCTCAGGCCATTATAATTACAGAAGAACAGCATGCCGCATTCTGCAATCGCAAATGGTATCATATGTTTTCCTGGCTGGCTTGCAGGAGGAGCTTTATTTACACAGATGAAATACGAGCGCTGCAGATTTAAAGCAACAGAATTTTAATATTAACAGAATTGCGTATGCTTGCGGATACCCACAGAACAAAGTTACACCGAGATCTGTTTTAGGTTGCAGACCTACGGAGACCAAAGACTTCGTGAGGGAAAATACTCACCTGTCCTATCCAAGCCTGATGATTATACAGAAAATATTTACAATGCAAAAAAAGTTCTATTCTCTTAATAAAATTAATTCAACTTTACAGAAGTGATAATAAAGCACATTTAATAAGACTACAAGACTTTTTTACAGTCTGTGAAATGAAACTTCACTTTTACTAAATGTGCTAAGGAAATGTAAAGATTATTTTCTATTAATTCAAAGAAGAATATGAATATCAAAATTATGTCAGTTAGCTTCCAAAAGAGGGACTTCATACTATTTTTCACAAAAGTTTAATATTTTCCACTACCTTCTAGAATTATTACGTATGCACTGGCATTCAGTAAGGGTTAATTAACATTATTTTCAGAATAGTTTACTCCACATCTAAACCAAAAATTACAGTTACTATCTTTTAATATAAGCCTATTAAGGAAAATTCTTTAGAACACATGACAATTTTCATTAATACTTCAAAGGTAGAAAAAGTTACCTGAATTCCGAAGACTGTTCTTGATAGACTGTAACAATACAGTTTTAGCTCCAAAAAAGTGCCTGTTATTGTTACATTTTCATGCTCAGCCCTGAAACCTAATAAATAGGATGCAACTTGCCTACTAAGACACAGGTTTAGCATCTGATGCTTTGCAGAATCAAAAAAATCAAAAAATGGCTGTTGAAGTTTACGTGTAAATATTACAAGCATTTACTAACTGTTGCATATACTTATTGGTAAGTATTGGCATTCTCTTTTCCACATGCAAAAACTATGGCAGCAACATAACCAAAGCCAGAACTGGAAGAAGGGTTATGCTGTGATTAAGATGACATCAAACTACTACGCAGTCTGTGAAGAAATAATGTTATTTATAACTATATCTTTAGACGGATGTATGTGCACGCAATCCTCCTCCTGGATCTGCTGATTAAGGCCTTTTGGGCCTTAATAAAAGCACCAAAAGTTCTCCTCGCCCTGTCAGCAACCATAGTGTAGAACAGGTGTCCTGAAGATGGTTCTAAAGACTGAATGCAAGTATTTACAATCAAGTGCAACTCATTGGAAATGTACTTACTTTATGAGAGATTTAAATTCAGATAGTTTCATTTATTGCATTCTAAGGTTATTCTGGGTTCAGGGTTTCTTGGGTGAAGATGTATGACTACATTAAGGAAATATATGCAGTTAGCTCCTCATTTTATTCTGAAATGTTACTATTTGCATGAATTCACAGGTGAAAGAACTCTCCTCCAAACCAGAAGCATTTGCATTCCTATCCAAGTCCTACCTATGTAAGTTTTCTGTACTTTTGCTTTACTTCAGGATTTTTCTGATTTGTTCTCCCTCTCACAAAATATGGAAGCATTTTCCTTCATGATTTTTTTTCACTTCCCTATCATCTGTTACCTAAGTCTTGCTTCTCCTCATCACATATGTTCTTTTTTGTATCTTATTATTTAACTAAAAAATACGTGAATGAATTCTTTTCTGATATTTTTGTGAATTGTGTTTTCAAACATATGGTCCTGATTGCAGCAGCCTTTCTACAGGAAAATGAAGTGAAAGACCCAAGAGGGCATCTAACTTTGTTGGTAAATGGCCATTTCAAGGACTGCAAAAAAAAAAAAAATCAGCTTTTCAGTGTAATAACTATCTAAAAAAAAAAAATTTCAGTCCACAGTTCCACCTCTTTCTCCTGAGACACACACAAAGAACAGTAGACTTAGGCAGCCACACAGGGGACTATATACTGTCCCTTTTACAGTAATGTAGTAAATCCCCTGTGTTCCTGACACTTGCATTAAGCGGTGCTTTCTTTTGCAGATCTTTTGGCATGATTTTCTTTAATGTACTTTAAGAAGTAATGGAGGGTGGTTGGTTTTTTGCTTGTTTTGGTTAGCTGTAAATACAAACCCCTTAAAGCTGAGAGAAAAACCTGCCCTATACATATTTGTATACTCATGAAACAGATTCCAGCTACCTTAGAACATTGAACTTAATACAAGAGTTGTTGCAAATATTAAAGTGAAGACCAACAGGCTAAAAAACTACCAAAGCTAAATAGTGAATACACTGCAATACACAAACTACACTTTCAAAATAATTGACATGTAAGGAACTGAAGAAGTTTTGCTAGCCTGTATTTATGTCTTCAGAATATACCACTGGAAACATCCACTCCTTTTCTTTCAAAACATGGTGCCACATACTTTTATCTCCACACCTGCTGCTCTTTACGTAACAGGGTGAAAAAATTAAACCCACATAATCTACTTAAATGTTCTGAATACCAAAATATCTGTTTTTTTTTCCCCAAAACTTGTCATGGCATAGAGCATGATTTGTGATCTGAGCCAAAGAAAAGTTTGCCTTAGAATAAGGTGCTACCAAAGCATGGCACTGTGTATTATCCTTTGATCAACACTCGCACTGTTCACTTTGGCCCATCAGGCTCAGAGGGGGCAGTCTGGAAACAGTGCTCCAAGTGGGATGCAATGGCTGGTTTACCACAAAGTTTCATCCCAGCAGTTCTGGAATGCATTTTTATTGGATAGCTACAGTGGTAAAAACAGCATGGGACTGGAGTTCACTATATATTTATATAGATTTTGTCAAACATGTTGAATGCTGTGGAATTTGAGGGTAAAAATGCATGTATATGAACCAAAGAAATAGTTTTCAAAGAATTTATTACAATGATAGATTATAATGAGATGAGTAAAAGGTCAAAATAGGAAAGGGAAGGCAAATGAAGGATGTGGTAGGAATATTATCACAACGCAGAACTAACATTAAAGTAATAAATGTAAATTTATGACTGCCAGATAACTGTTCACTCTCTTCCATACTCGAATGCTAGTTAAATATTTCTTGTTTTTAGAAAAGATTGCTTACCACATAGAAATTTGGATTATCAGTGATGCAAATACATATTTTCTTTAGATTTGTAAATAAGGATGCATGTATTTTTCTCCTTCATCTGTCTCTGGCTGTTGCCACTGCTGTCCAGTAATTTAGTGCTGCCAACACTAATTTGTAGAACATTGTATTTCTGTGAATAGCCCTAAAGATCTGGCTACACTGTCTGCTTAAACAGAGTAAATTCTACACAACATAAGACAGATTTTGCACCAACTAGACAAAGCCAACTGATAGGGGTTTTTTTTGAATAATAAATAGTACAAATTTCTGAATACACTCTACTAGACTTACTACACTTTATTTTTGCAGCCCCACATAATTTAACTGGAAGACCACTTCTTTTGTGGGCACAATGAGGACACAAAACTTGCAGTGGAGATGCAAATTCATAGTCATTAAAAGATCTGAACAATTAAGAAACTATTATGACAAGCTGAAAGACTTTGAGACCTTCCTGAAGATGTAGGCCTCCTGTGCATATTGTATAGAAAAGCATATAGCTTTTTGACAAGTCTCTCTGAAGTTCTATATTAATCTCTCTTGCAAAAATATAACAGAAAAAAAAGAGCCATATGCAAGCTTTTTCTGGCACAAACAGAATTAAAATTGGTCATTACCCATGTATTTTAAGAAATCAAATCCTATATGATCAAAATCCTATTTCAAAAAGAAATCACAGTATTTTTGTTGGCTGCTGTTAGCTGTAAAGGACAAACCCTAAATACAGAAGGCAGATAACACCTAGCAATCAGCAGAAGTTCTCTAGAACTCTGTTTCTGTGTGTTAAGTGTAGTATTTGCAAACGGAAAAACAATAAACACATTTATAATGGAAAATAAACTGCATCAGATACACTAATAGTCATACAGAAAAGATATGAATCAGGTAATTCATGGTTATCCACTACCTCCAGGAGTAAAAATTAATCACTGTACTGTTTCATCCAGCAGATGCAAGAAGCCATTAAAAGCAAGCTTAAAAATACTCATTTATATAAGGATGTTTATACTACAGCTTTCAAGTAGCACTTAGAAACAACATAATAATACTTCTACTACTGATCTATCCGGAAAGGAGCCCAGCTGAACTTTTTTCAGAAACCTTTTTCACAGAAAACAAATGGTCTTTAACCATATGATTAACCAGTTATCACCCAAATGTCTCAAGTTCGGAAACTGCATCCATTGATTTAGCTTAACAAATTGCAGTGTCAGGCTCTAGTGACATTATTATTTGCTTTTAGCAGAAGTAGTTAAAAGAAAGTATCTCTAGGGTGGAAGGAAAAGAGTGTTTAGGTGTTTTAAGAAAACATCTTCCTTCCAGCCCTGAGAGAAAAATTATGCTGAAATATACCTCCTAGGGTCAAATTGGGCCTGCTAGTATTTATATGCTTTTTAGTACACTATACAGAAAAGTCAGAAATGTTCAAAACACACCTCTCAGGCCTGAAAATATAGAGCACAACCTAGTGATGAAGGTGGCGGTGAACTTGTAAAAGTTCACTAGGAATCATGAGCTTTATAATCATCATCCGTTAAGTATAAGCCTTTAAAATGAACCTTATAACTAGGTATCCAAGTGTTCCTAAAGAGCAGGAAGAGAAGAATTTTTTTATTTTTTTTTTGCCTTGCTGTTCACTTTTAGATGATAAACACTAACATTGCATAGAAACTTCACCATACTGGAAGTACAGGCCTAATAGTATGCAACAGAAGGTGGTGCAGAGCCTTACTTAAGCTAAAAATCACATTTAGTGATTGAACCCAAGACAGGAGCTCTGCATGTAGCCTTATTATGCGAGGTAAATACCCTTATAGATCTCAGTCTGCCCCCTTGTTTAGAAACAGGAGAGATACCTTAAATGACTGCTGTTTATACATACTTCTGTAGACAGAAAGTACTGGACACTAATGAGTTTTTTACTGTCCAGCAGAGAAAATTATAGTAAAGACTAGAGACTAAAAGAATGTTGAAGACAAGCAATCAAATAGAAAAGAGAACTTTTAAATTGTGAGGCTGATTAACAATTGAATTAAGTTCCAAAGAAGTGGTAGATTCTCCATCTCCCATTGTCCTTGGACCCCATTCTGAAAGATGCATTTAAACCCAAAGACAAATCACTGGACTCAATACAGGGACAGCCAAGTGAAATGTAATGCCTTATGATATACAGGAGGTCAAACTAGATGATCTAATGGTCCCTTCTGGCCTTAAACTCTATGATTCTATGAATCACAGAACAAATATAGGAGATGGAAAATATAGTACAAATCTTTTTTAAAAATGTTTGTTCCTTCAAATGGAACTGAATTACACTCTGTAATTTAAACCCTCTTAATTTTACCAATGGCATGCAATTTTTTTGATGTGCTATTTGAAAATTTATTAAATTATCATTTGAAGTATTTGTTTAAATTAAGAGTGGATTAACATCAGAAAGGAAACGTTTACCTTCATTACTAATTAAAAATGGCATTCCTTTCAGTTGAAGGAAATACATCATCTTACTATAGCATTTTACTAGCACAATCCGTGAATCCAGCTCTGAACATCCACTGAAATGCGCTTTTGAAGAATGCACAAGATGAATGTCATATTCTCTCAGCATCCATAAATCAACTTGAATAATTTAATACCTGTTGAAATTTTCTTCCAATTTATTATATGAAATAATAACATAAGAAGTAATTACAATAAAGAAAAAGTTCAGGTGCAACAGCATTAGTTCAACATCTAGGATCAAGTGTCAGTGGAGATTAACAAATTTCATTCATTTTATCTCCAGCACTGGAGACATGCTGCTCCTAGCTTTAATAGTCAGGAATGTCTGTTAGTTAAATGACTTTGTAAAGGCAGTCAAGTGAGGGCAGACAGCGACAGTTTAATTAGGGAGCTTGCTATAACTCTATCTGGGAGCTGTAGGCAGTGGACTAGAACAAGTGTAAAACGGCACTCAGTACTGACTAGCAACCCCTGCCCCCTCAACCAACAAAAACCCTCCAACACAAAAAAACCCCAAGAAGATACTTTTCATGGCAGTTTCTCTCATTTATTCTGGCGTCAGGTTGGCTACAAGTGAGCAGGAGCAACATAACCGCTGCAGCAGAAGAAAGGTGAGGTTAAGAGAGCAATCATTTATCTTGTATTGATTTCTGGACACTATGTCCTAGATACATTCCAAGATAGAATGACAGCTTTCTGTTTTGTGTCGGTAAGAGAAGAAAATGACTAGCACCAGTACCCATTGTTTTCCTATCATATTTCCTTTTAGAAACATGCCGCACTCAGATTTTTATTCAGACAAGGAAATCCAAACAAGTTTATCACAGAAAAGGAGGGTTAGAGGATGGTTAATCAGCCATTTGTCTTTGCTGCTGGGTAGTTGGGAGTCAAAGGGTCAAAAACGAGCACAATTGGACCATTTGGTTTTATCTCAGGTAACCCTACATCTCTGGTAATTGAACCCATTTCACTCGGTCAGAGTTCCTGTCACTCATATTCAATGTCTGTCATTACTGAGAAATGCTTCATGACATATTACACTGACAGAACCACCACTGCAAGACTAGAAAGAATCCCCAGGCACCAGAAGTAGAAGACAATGGAAGCTTCTTTCAGACCAGCGATGTTTAACATTTTATGTGCTGACATTGTGACTGTAACCACAATACAACGAAAGTCTAGCAAATGGAAGATCAAAAAAAAAATCCATAGTTTATCTGCTTCAGGGACTAGCAGGCAACATCAGAAATAAAACAAACTGGCAGCTCCAAGATTACTTGCACATAACATTAAAACCCTTACAAAAAGTTATATAATGTACTATGTGTATAAACGCACACGCTTAATTCTGTGTTCGTCAATAATAAATCAGTATAATACTGATTCTATTTCTAATAGGCTTTACAAATATTACACCTCCCTTAACCATAGGTCTTCAAAATTATTTTCTTTCTTCTACAGTTTCTTTACTTATAAGCTGCAAAGAGTAACAGGAAGCATAATCTGCATGCCCTCTGATATGACCAAGACAAGGGAAAACACCCTGGAGTTTTTAAAACCTCTGAATCAGCTCCTGTACACTGAAATTCAAAATGCAAAAATGCCAGTTATCCTCCCACTTCTCAGCTTTACAATCCTTACAAGTGATACCTAATTTATTTTTTCCATAGAGGCATTACTACAATTTGTTAGGTCACCTCTGCTGTGTTTGACAGACACACCACTTACCACCACCACACTCGACTTCATTAGATATCGTAGTCAGCTTCCTTGGACCATACATATTTTTGCCAGAATCTGTCTCAGTCAGGGGTTTAAAATTCTACAAATGTATTAATTGCACATTAACATTCTGTTAGCAGATTCATTAGAAGAAACAGCAGATGGAAAGCTGAGAGACTTGGACTGGGAGCTAGGGGGAGAAAGCAACAAAAGATATTGAAAATTTCATTGTGATCTTAATGGATTTAACTCAATCTTCATAAGAATGTGGAAGCAAGGTATCTAACAAGTCATTTATCTGCATCTCTTCAAGTAACTGATGTGAAAATTGATTTCACTATATTTACAATTTCATTTCTAAGAACCAGCTTTAAATTAAAAGTTCCTAGATTCCCAAGACTCATTTCCAGGTAGCCAGTCCAAATATTAAGATTGTAATATTAGCTACAATCTACTATTTGTAGCAGTTTCTTGTACTGCTTTAGTGATGTCCAGACTAACCAGCAGAGAAAAATATTTTCTTCGCATCCTGAGTGCTCTGAATGAAAAATAATCAGGATTAAGTTGTTCTCCCCAAACTGGTGGTAGTCCAGAATTTTAGCTGAGATTATTATATTAAAAACTCATAGTTTCAAGGCTGAGGCAAACAGCAAAGGAACATCCACAGTGTTAACAGTTAGCTTCCATCCTAGGATTATGATTAATTTCACACAGAATAATGGGAAAATATCCTTAAACTAGATATCTCACATTTTATCAAATTACTTTTGATTAATTTGTAGGATTAAACCATTTTTTTCCACAGCTCTCATGCAATGTGCAAGTGATTAATTTTAAATAAAGAGTTGCTAGGAATTCTGAGATCAATAAGGAATTTTAGCATTATTCACTGTCAGCAAAAGAAATCTGAACGGCAAACAAAGTCATCTCAAACTATGAAACTGCTTCATGAAGGTCTGAGAATATACTTCCTGAAGTTCATAAAATTTCTAATATTAAGTACATTATTTCTAAAGCAACCATTATTTTCACTTTGAGAATAATCTGTATTTCATTATGAAGTACATTCACACAAAAAACCCACCTTAAATAGATTTAGAAACTACAATTTGCAGCAGTAAAAGCAGTAAAGATGTCTAATAAGAAATATATGACGAAGAACAGCACAATAATTCAGCCATTAATAAATCTGGCACAATAACTGTTATCTTGTCATAAAGTAAGATAATACACCTCCAATCCCTCCAAGGTGGATTACTGTACTGAATTTGTATGCTAAAAGCCTTCTTAGAAGCAGATGCCTTAATTCAAAGCTCCAAAACCCCACTCATATGCACCAGCTCTATTCAACTAGCGATTTCTGCCCATTGCCCTACACTGAATACTTCTATACTTAAAGCAATGAGCAGATTTTGGAGTACTATGGCCAAAGAATCAAAATGAATGATATTCAGGTCTATAGCCTAGCAGGAAAAAATGTGTTGCAACAATTTTTCTAATGCTGAAATACCATTTCACCAAATGTTCCTGTCAAGGCATGGTTTAATTACCTTGGCACCCATGCCACTTATAATCACCTGTCATTAGCAACAATGCTTGCATCTGTTTACACGTCTGTCAGAAACGCCAGCCCAGATGAAGTCTAAGAATAAGACAACTTTTACTAGCACTTGACCCCAGATGTGGAAAGGTCATCTTAAGGTTATCTATCCCCAGAGTCAAATGTGTACAGTAACTAAAAGGCTCTTTATTAATTCTTTAGTTTATAATTTACAATGATTATTTTGACATAGAGTGCTCTAAGTTAACAAACCAAGAAAATATCTATATTCCTTCAAAACTATTTTTGATATTTTTTTTCTTTCATTTAGACAGATTTTGTGAAACCATTTCCAAATTTAGTTATCCAGAACGCAGTTATTTGCTCTAGTCCATTAAATCATAGAATGGTTTGGATTGGAAGGGACCTTAAAGATGATCTAGTCCCACCCCCCTGCCCTGGGCAGGGACACCTTCCACCAGCCCAGGTTGCTCACAGCCCCGTCCAGCCTGGCCTTGAACCCTGCCAGGGAGGGGGCAGCCACAGCTGCTCTGGGAAACCTCTGCCAGTGTCTCACTGCCCTCACAGGGAAGAACTTCTTCCTTAGATCTAACCCAAATCTACCCCTTTCAGTTTACAACTGTTACCCCTCACCCTATCCCTGCACACCCTGACCAAGAGTCCCTCCCCACCTTTCCTGCAGCCCCTTTCAGTACTGGGAGGCCGCTCTAAGGTCTCCCCGGAGCCTTCTCTTCTCCAGGCTGAACACCCCCAACTCTCTCAGCCTGTCCTCACAGGGGAGGTGCTCCAGCCCCTGAGCATTTTTGTGGACCTAACTGTTTATTTCATGATTAGCTGCATTCCTCAGAGGTAACCTTAGAGAGAGAACAAACAATACCATTTTATGGGCAATATTACCTTTAAATATGGGAGTGCAGCAAGCACGCCAATGACCAAAAGCTAAGAGTCATTAGACAGTGACACTGTGAAAACTTCAGGTTTTGATAGACTACAAATTCCAACGTCAGCTTTATCTTTACTCTAAAAATGTGCATTTTAGGCTGTCTGCTTTAATAACTGCTATTAATAGCTTTCTCAAAAAATTACCAGTTTTTATTCTATTTCATGGGATATCTGTTTTGCAATTTCCTCCACATAAGGTATCTTTCTACTGAGGAAAATACCTCTGTCCTCTATGTCATTTACATGGATATAGGACTGCTGTGATTTTTAAAGTACTGAAAGTCAGTAGTATTTTGGTCTTTGAACTCCATTCAGCAATTGGAAGTTGAAATTCATAGCAAACATTTTCTTTATGAGAAGCAGAAGAGAGAAAACTAGATAACAATCTACTGCACAAAGGAGTAAGTATACAGTCTTTGACAGAGAGAAAAATATGCAATGGGTATTTTTGTGACATGCATTTAAACTAGATGTTACTGATCGTTATTTCATCTATTTTGACTCAAAACTAATTACAAACATGAAGTGTCCCACCCTCATATATACCTTCTGGTGGGGGACACATTCTCTACACAATTTATCACAGCATTTTTCTGTAGATTACATACATATATTTCAAAGGTATAAGGTATTCAGCAACAGATGACATGCAAAACTCTTTCACAACTTTCTACTGTAAAGAACTCAGTACTACAATGTTTTTGCCATACTGTTTTTTCAGCATGGATTTTGCAAACATGGGGCTTCTCTCTTTTTCTTTGTGATATATATTCCGTGGCAATTTGATCTAGGAATTTCAAAGTACTTTATAAGGTAGAATAAATGTTTTAAGCTATACTAAAAAGACCTTTCAGGACATACAGAGCAATTACACCATTTCTCTGCATCTCAAGTTATTTATAATGCAGGACCACAGGGCAAGACAAGACAAATTTTGAATAATATTCTGGCAAACTGCTTCCTAGAAGGAATCAATTCAGTATACATACCAGGAAATCAGGTATGCATGCATGTGCATGTTGGGTGGTAGGGCAATAACGTACCAAAATGGGAGGAAGAGACTATTTTGATAGCTTTTATAATTCTAGGACTAAGACTCCTGGAGCAAAATAAATATATTTACCATTTTTGTGCTAGGTATCTGGAACACCCACTATAAGCTATTCTAGCTATTTGGCAAATTCCTCTAGAACAAGTAAAGAACTAAATTACAAAAGCAATTTTACGGCTCACTCCTGCAAATACTATCTGCTGCAGCACTTGCTTTTAAAAACCAAAGCAAGTTAGTTGTGCATTCAGAAGCATTTTGAACGATCAAAACTCTTGATACGTGTCAGCACCCTAAGGGCAATGCCCCACAAAGAACAGATGCACACCTGCCCTATCCTTTACATAGGCACATGTATGGCATCGCTGGTATCATTGCATTCTAGCTCCTGCTTGAAGGACTGGAGATAGCTTTTTGTATACACTATTTCTAGTAAGTTAAAGGACTTTCCATCAAGCCCTTCAGCTGGTAAATTAAGAGAGTTTACTGCACAAGTATTTTCACATCTATATAATGTTGAAAATAAAAGCTGGCAGATGTTACAGAACATGCAGCTACAGTGAGTACCACAATTTAAATGCCCTTTCTATCCATGTAAGACACATGAAACAAAGCCAAGAACTCTTTGGCTTTACATTCTAGTGAAATCCAAACTGGTCTGAACGACTATAAATGGTTACTGTTTGTCTTGGCTCCTACCTATATCAGATTCAGACTGAAGAATCTTAGTGAAGAAATTATAAGGGATAAAATGGATATTTCTAAATTACAAGACTGCTATTCCAGTGGCTCAGTATATCAGTTTTCTGTTTCATCTAAGTCTGCTGTAGAGAAAATTGTGGGATCTGACAACAAAGGATTGAAAACATTTACTTTTGTGAGCCAAAAGCTTCTTGCCTTGATTATATTGAAGATTAACCCCCCAACCCCCAAAAAACAGATGAAGATCAGTTACATTTTGTTAATGACTCAAAGGGGCATAGGTTACCAACAGAATGGTTACCAGCAGAAATTTAAAGTGCACTCAATTCAAAAGGTGTATAATTGCAGTTAAATGAATCTAATGCTGAATTTTAATCTTAAAGTCATCTGTGTGTTTTTCAAGTAAGTTTTAGGTTTGTACCATTAAAACTAAGGAGAAGCAAGCACTGCCATTGTGTCTTCTGTTAGATGGGGAGACCTAACGCTTAGGACTAACATCTAACCAGCACCCTTTGTTTACTTTGGTTTTTTATCTGACATTTATGACTTCTTGGCCAGATAGCCAGGCCATGTTAGTGACATGTGAGCCATCAGCACTACTCACATCCAGTGTGGGAGGAGAATGCAGCATCTGTGAGAGTAAAACAGACCAGTATTGCCAGCTTTTGTTTGAGTCAATCAGCAGAATTGGATTAACAAGTAGAAAGACATAATCTATTGCGCATAAGATGAACATCAGAATGAAAACTCCTTCCTCAAGGTTTGTACCAAAGCCATAACTGGTACCTGAACAAGCAATATCATAACCGTAACTTCAGTTGAAAGATAATGCTCATAGTAATATTAACACTGATATACAAAGCTTCCTACAGTCACTACGTGGTTTGCTGGATGGTGAGTATAATAAAATTTGTGTGTTTGACAACCAGAAACCAGTTAGAAGTTTCTCAGAGATCAGACAAATCCAGGCTGAGGACTCATGCTTCACAGCAATCGAGACAAGTCAAGGCACCCATCAAGGCAGTTATGATTGCTACCTTTACTCATCAAGAACTGATTTCCTAGAAATCATAGAAGAGATATTGATAGAGCATTTGGCATTACATCACAGAATCACAGTGGATGATGCGGACAGGACAAGACAAGACAGACAAGGATCATTTTCCTGCCTAAACTGGACTATAAATTCTATAGAATAGGGACCATACACTATTCTTCCAAACATTCCTACAGTCAGCAAGCAATCAAGAGCTTAAAATACATCATTATTAATTTATTATAGATTACTATTTCCATTATACCTTCTTATAATACACGATGAATACGACTAGAAGAGAAATGCATTAATACAATATAATCCCTAAAATCCAGAAATAGAAAAGGATTAGGACCAAGAACGCATGGATGGCATGACAAGGAGAAAGCAGACAATGAAAAATTTCTGGAAAAAAAGTACTTCCCCTTAAGGTCTTTGTTGAAAGCGTTGAAGTCTAAGGGAAAAATAAGAATAGGTTAAGGGTGGGGTTTTTTTGGACTGAATACTAAATAATTTGTTGAGTAACATTTCAAATACTACTAGTATTGTGACTGGTTAGACAGAGAGGCTTACTGACTAATAATCATCAAAGACCATAAAAGTTATACCACTGCTAAAATGCCTCGTACTGCATGGGACTTAGTTCCACATACATTTCCTCCTTTCATACTGTTACTCAACAGCAACTAAGGATGGGATGTTAAATAAGAATCACCCAATATTCCAAGTCACAATTTAAGGTGATGCACAGCAACCTGAAGGTTATAGGAACTTCTTTCCATGAGATGTATTCAACCATGCAGAAAAAAAAAAAAAATCCCTAACCTGTATTACTTGTAAAAGCTCATTACGCTCACACTCTTCGCTGTCCTGTAATTGAAATAATTATTACAAATAACTGTCCCCTAAAAGTAAGCTCATGGCTACAGAATTCCATTGTGAACCATCTGGTTATAGTTTTCCACCTTCCAGCATCAGTGGTGATAGTATACACTCTAAAATGAAGTTTAAACAATTTTATCAATATACACAGTATTCAAGTAATGATCTCTAGAAGTTTCAGGCCAAGATATTTCTGTATTAGAAAAGACAGATGACTCATGAATAATGAGTTAGCATATCTGCAACAAACATTACCACACTATAACGCAGGACATAAAGCTTGCCATTTGCACCATTAGGTTTGCCACAACAAATGAGATGCTCTATGTGATGTATAGCACAGGAAAGAAACCACAGCTGTTTGCTTCTGTAGAGGAGTGCGTAGGTGCTCTGCACCTGAGTCTGCAAATATTTATTAAGCCCTTAACAGTGAGGTTGTGATGTTCAGAACAGCTACTGCTGAAAACCATTATCTATGGATAATTAACTATGTCAGGACACTGAGGTCCTAACATGAGGTCCTCATAATTCCCCACTAAGGGAAAGACAGTACAACATTATTATAATATATTAGTAATATTTAACAACAGGATCATACTATTAGTGTTTTAATAATGAGGGCTGAATACTATAGCAGAGTTTAAATTAATGTTGGTTTCTGATGGTGAAGCTTAAGCCAGGCTTAAAAAACTCTCAGGTTTTGTTACTACTGAGCAATGCAATAAATCAACAAACAAGGACAACATCTAATTAGAAAATTATTTTATTTGTAAATAAAGCATTTGTGTTCTTGCAGCTTTAGCATTTTTTCTATCATTTGCCAGCAGAAGTCTAAACTTATTGGGAATAAAAAAGAAATGGAAAAAAATTCTCTTTTTTTCACTTGACCAAAATAATTCACTTGAACTTTGGAAGCCCTTGTATTTTTTTCAAGCATTTTTAGAAACAGCTAGTAAAAAAAAAAATTTCATCACGCAATAAGAAGGGTTTTTGACACATGAAGACAAAAGCTTCAGGCCGTTTATTAAGACTACTTCCTACTGTGTTGGGCTTTGTTTTATCTCATAATTAAAATCACACCTGAGCAGAGCCATCTGTGAGAGTGTATTAAGTTTCTTACAAAACATGAAAATCCTTTCATTTTTTCCATACAAACGCCAATAAATCTTGTTGGGGTTTTTTTGTGTGTGACACAGAAAAATAATATGCTTAAATAAAGGTCAGGCTTTGAGCAGAAAAACCAAGTAGGCAAACAAAATTATTTTTCCGTATTTATCACCAACTGCACCTCATACTAACTGACACATTTTTAAAAGTTGTACACTTTAACGTAAAAATTAAACCTTTTTTCTTTTGATATTTGACAGTATGTTGTTTTCCTACAGGGTTTTTTTTTGTAGGATGAAAATAAAAATTAGTAAAAAATGAAGGATTAGTATTTTCCATATCAGTTAGCAATTACGAGTGAGCAGAAAAGGCCAGTCAGCACTTTTCAAGATCAGCAACTATGTTAGCATACTAACAGATATGCTTATAGGTTTGAATAAGAAAAAAAAAAAGTACGTATTTCATAAATGTAGATAGATCATCAAGTTCATGTTTGGGGGTTTAGTTTTGTTTGTTTGTTTGTTTGAAAACACTCTGAAGATAGACCAAAAGGATTTTCTTTTACAGAAGGACATCATCGACAGAGAGAAATCCCTAAATATAGTCCAAATCCATCAAAACAAGATCATATATATTTGAGCTACAAAATTATTTTTATTCTTAGAAATTAATTTGCCTGATAGTGCACTTAATTGGCAAACATATTTCATTTGAGTTTATGTTCTTTTAAATCGTTTCTTTTAAAACAAAAAATTCTAAATTCTGTGTGTCATAAATAAGACTCTAAATGCACACATCACCACCATCACCCCTTTTTTTTTTTCCAAATGCTTTTTGGAATCTAATGACTATCTAATACTGAGACTATTTTGAAATTTCATTTTCTTCTTGGGTTGATGATATAAAAGAGCATATTGAGTCATGTAAAGCAAGAAACAGCCACATTTTTTAAAATGTATCTGCCTGTGACAACTGTCCTCTCTCCCATTATTTTAGAGCTATTTTATTCCATCTTCCTAAAAAATGAGTTTGCAATACTACATAGTTTGATCACTTTCCAAAAGCAGTATTTCCAACTGAAATTGGCCAAGAGCCAAGAAAAAAAGGAACTTTATTCTGAAAAAAGGTTTTCTTATTCAATTGCAAACGAACAGATTTTTTTATATTTTGGTAATGACCATTTTACATGCCAAATTACAAGCCATAAAGACTTTTCCAATCAGATGTGTCTTTCTGTAGCAGTGGCACATCAAAAGTCCGAGATTTCATCACAAGAAAATGTGAAGGATATTTACAGGAACCTGTGCCCTGATTATTTTCTCAGTTATGCTACCTTATATGTAGACTCAGCAAGATTGCAAAGGTGTAAAATCAATCTGAGAAGAGAAGATGATGACAACAATGATAATCCAGATACTTTCACATGATTTTAAGCAAAGTAAATGTTACATTTTTGGATATTCAGCAGTTGTCTTATCACTTTAGAAACTAGTATGGGACACAAAAAATTCTCAGACTTCCTCCCTGTCCCTAACTTCTGTTACCTACGCAAATTCATCAAAAATTTAATGAGAATTATACTACAGCAATTGCAAACACCTCCCAGTTAGGATGCAGAATCCTAACAAGTGCACCACAATGGAGGGATTTCTTTGGCAATACTGATGGATAATCTCTGTGTATAGTAATTGACATCGTACAGTGCAGAAGATGACGTAGATGACCAGGTGAAGCAACCCTGCATGGTATACGCTAGCACCAGTTACAAATTTTTCCCTATCTCTTCTGTGAGAGACAAGGACAGGATAAAGCCAAGATGGAACTCTACTTCTGAGAAGCCACGTCTCTGGGTCTACTCTTGAGATATTTTTACACCTCACTTTGCCCAAGGCTGTGCATAACGGACAGCTTCCCTCTGAATAAACTAAACAAATAGAAATACAGGATTCTGGTCAGTTGAAATTTAGGAGTTTCTCCTCTAAATACACTGAAATGTGTACTGTTGACTCCAGGAAAAGACTGGACCTCTAAAAGATCTCACAAGGTACATTTACTGTAAACAAGGGAAAAGCAATAATGAACATACATTAGAAGTGTACTAATTTGCACTCCCTAAACAGCCTTTTACCTTCACTTTGCAAACATATAAGATGTCCAGTTTACAAAGTCAGCATTATTTTGAATTTTTTTTCTTCCCTGTATAATGAATGATCGAAAATAATTAAAACCGAATGAAGACTGTCAAAGCAAATGAGCAATATAAATTTAGACGCATTATCCGTGCTGGTTTTCATTATTGTGTTTGTTCATTTTCTCCTCAATTGAATTCACAACATTTAGTCATTCACAATGGCTCTGTACATTCACATCTGCACGGCGGTTGCCTATGGAAATGCGTTAAGTATCAGCTTTCAGTGCTCCTTCTCATATGACCTCCCAGCTGTAAATGAGGTTAGAAAACAACACTGTAAACACAGAAGTCCTTTCGAAAGGTAAAATAGTGGGGAAAAAAAAAGCGTCTCAGGAAATTTAATTTGTACTTTGATTTCATTCTTAAAGGAACATCCAAAGCTTGACAGCATTTAAAACTACTGAAATACAAAATATTAAAGGAAGAGACAGCAGAATAAGGTGTTATATTTTTATGGTAGTCTTGCATTATTACTATAAAGAGCAGAATGAGGCACTATAGTAATAATACAAGAATACTACAAAAATATAAATAGCACTGAATGCCAAGCTCATTGTTCTGAGTAGTGGGTTGTTTTCTTTTTCTTCCCCCCACCCTTTTTAAGGAAAATGAGTGTTTGCAATTTCTTCAGAAAAAAAAAACCAAACAGGACACACACACACACAGATGTCATAAATTCCAATATAAACCCATGCTAATTTATTTAATGTGAAACTCCAACACAAATTACTTAGCAGTGAAATTGCACCTCCTTGTATTGTGTATGCAAAATAAAAGCGAACAGATGTGCTCTTCCAAACCAAGCTATTGCTACAATTAAACCAACAGTCATTTTACAAACCAGCGAGCTATTTCATGTGCGTCTATGGTGCTAATCATCTTTTCTCCACTACCCCAGCCCAACAGAACAGCGAGTTATTTATAGAGTTATCTATCTTGCACTTTGCAGATGATGCCTAACATTATGACAACAGTGAAAAGGTCTCCGTACCTGCCTACCTAAAACAAGTTTCTGTAAAGTAATGAATAGAGACAGCTTGGGGACTATCCACCTGCACTGCCTGCCTTTTACTGCCTGCAAAGTGAAACCACAAGGGATTGGCAGAAGGTACTTGTCTGACAGGGCCAGGACAGCCTTTCTCCTCAGTGACAGCCTGGGCCTAGCCTCTTAAACCTGACCCACCATAATTCCTTCACAATGCAGCAGCGAGGCAGCTGACAGTAGCAGCTGCACCTCCTAAGCGAGATGGATGGAATTTTCATAACTAGTTCCCCAAGTTACATTTTACCTTCAAGATAATTTATGAGCTGCTGTGGAGCCTTGAAGAGACAATATGCTTGCCATAAAATTAACTGTAACAGTCTTGTAGGTTATAATTAACACTGGGAGGGTAGCACCAACTGGATGAAACACATGGCATAATTGATGGTGAAACTGGAAATTAAGGAAGCTAACAATATCATTACTGTGCACATCACTTTAGTGAAACCTATGCTTTCCAGGGGTTAATTACAATCCCCTTCTAACGTACACATTCTGACGGGGAGTGGATGAGTGTCACAGCTAGGAGGAGGCAGGTTTGCTGGCAAGGCCACCTTGCACCTGGACTGATGTATATATTGTTTTTTTGCCTGGAAGAGATATACATGTCAAAGCAGCAGCACCAGCACCTGAACATCTGGCAGCAGGCACACTGTAGCTTAGAGATAGATGATTGTTCAAGCCTCACAGAATATTTCATTTTCTCTGTAGCCAGCATACTTAATGGCAAAGAAGAAAAAATCCTCTATGAGATTTCACTTAATGGCACACATTATTAATTTAAATGACTTGAGCGAAGAAAAACATTTTAACTTTATATTGCCATAACTTAACAGCAAATTAAGATTCTTTTATTTTTTCATCAGTGTATTATCATCTTGGTTTATTACATTAGTCTTTCGAAACATGCAGAGCAATCCTTTTAGCATCTTGCCTGCCAAGGGAATACTGAACTGAAGATGCAATGCAACTGAGATAGTTAATCAGAAATAATATTATAAACTGCTGCCATCTTTGTGAAGGAGAACATGCAATTCATCTACCTGTTTCTAAGACTTTACTCTCTAGCCAAAGCTTAAGGAATCATTAGTGTAATGTATTTATTTGAATCTCTCTCAGATTATTTTAATGAAACTTTTTTTTTTTTTTGTCCCTGGACAAGATATGTGAAAATGTACAGATAAATGACGCAACAGTGGCATCTACAGGCAAGCAAAACCATTAAAAACCTTCTCCAACTTTGCACCCTCTTACCTCTCAAATCCCTTTCCTCCCTTCCTTTCCCCTCCTCCAACCTCCCCCTCAATCCCTAACACACACATCTGGATTTTGGGACATATCTCCAACTATAAAAAGAAAGGCAAATACCTAAAGTGCTTTCAGAATGGCTTAATATAAAAAAATTAGATTTTACATGTAGTAAACTATGCCTTACAATAAATATGCTGCACCACTAGCAAGTTATCTATGCTGGAGTGGGTACACTGATTATCTTACATCTCCTGAGCATTTGTTCAAATCCACCTTTACTAGGTGGTCAAAAATAATTCTGGTAAGAATATTTTTCAGAACTCATAAAGACCAAATGTTGCCATTACCAACTATGAGAAAATAAAAAAGAGAAAATATCAATTTGCTTAAAATAAACTGTCAAAAATGTTAAGTCTATTGCTAAACCCGTTCAAAAAATGTCTCCCAGCATAATTTGGAGTTAAATCTAACTCCAGTGCATCCACAGGCATAACTGATGGCTCTATTCATCTTACCCTTGTAGAGAGAGTGGAACACCCTCTTATTAGTGGCTCTTAAAATTCCTGGAATGCTCCTTTTCCAGCAGGATATTCTTTTCTCCTAGTATTACTACTTTTAATACTCAGTAGCCTTTTCTTAGCTTCTCCCACCAACCATGCATTTTGACAGCCTGTTTCTTAGTTAATCTTTTTGATACATCTCAAGATACCATTTTGTTTCAATTATTTCCTCTCAATTTCTAATTATATATCTGATGTCCACTGATGTTACTTTAACACCCTTCTCACCCATGAGTCCTATCCATTCCACCACCAAGCCTGGCTAGATAATCTCTAGAATACAGCAATATGGAAATATGAGTATTGTGAATTACCAGTTAATTGGGGTGTTGTATACCTCTAGAAGTGTTTTCGATTGGCTAAACTACTCAAGTAAGTTCTAGTGGAATTTTTTTCTGTTTCGCATTACATGTGCTTTAAGCACTATTCCCATTTGGTGCTGCTGTCATTTACCAAAATAAGACAAAGAATATGAAAACAATGCATGCACGTGTAACAGGTTTCCAAGTTCTCTGTTTTTACAGAACATCTTAAGCGTAAGAAATGTCAACTTCCCTTTTTAGCTGTTTTAAACATCATCACAGTTTATAATGGAATAATTCCACAGCAATGATACATTAAGAATTGAAAATTTACAAATAATATAGCCAAATTTAACTGTTAAAATGCCCAAAATATCTCATTAGTAGGGAAAATAAGCAAGTAAATCTAATTCTGTTCTCCAGTTCATCTTAGTTTCTCTAATTATTTGATACATCTCCAACTTATTCTTCGTCCTCCCAGTGGATTGCACTTCCCTCTCATCCAACCCTGCTGACATCGTCCAGTAATTTACCACATCTCTCTCACCAGCGTATGATTATCTGTGTATGTTACCAAAACTTTTAGTGCAAGCAAACCATAGAGCAATCCAACAGACTGACGTCCTCTCTTTGCCCACAGTCAGTCGTGATATTCATCGGCTTATCCCTACCTCACAACCATGGTCTAGACTGCTTAGAGCATTGACAGCATCTTGCTCAATTTCTACATCCATTTAATTTTTGGCTGCTCTGAAAATGCCAGCAAGGGTACCAATTAGTGTCATCTGTAACAGTTGCTTTATGTGATATACACAACTGCCTACTAGGGTTGGAGAACCAATGCATTTTACATAGGCCATCAAACACAGATACCCAATGGGAATAATCTTTGGCACTATCTACCTGAACCATATTTGAACCACTGACCTGAAAACCAAAGGCTTTGTATTTCATTACCAATCCCTGGAGCCATCAAGTTCTATATATGTGGAAAAACTTAAATAACAAAGCTGACAGCATTTAAGACTTAAGTCATGAACTTATGTAAACATCTGCTCACTCATGCCTCATGTTATGACATAATAAGCACACCATTTGGCTACGTAAACCTATGTTACCCTCTGCTTTTTCTGTATTGGTAATGTGTACAGATTATTTAACACAGATCCTCCAAATTAACTTTATTTAATTCAGCTTTATGATAAAGCTGTGACAATAATGTCCTAACAACACTAAAGTCCTGTTCAGATAAGGCTTCTATTATCTTACAGAAGAGAGAATTCTATCTTTAGACTCATTTAATTTTAAATGTCTAGTTTTACACAAAGTTTTAGTTTATATGAAGTTTGCAAGTAGTTTTATGGGCATGTTACATACCACGACATTAGCACATCATGCTGAAGGCAAAGGAAAGTATGGATTGATATTGCAGAAGAAAGAAACCTCAGTAGATAAAGAAAAATAAATCTATGACAATTTTTCATTCTCTGGACCAGTCACAGTTTATCCCTAGTTTATAACACCAGGTCTTTAGCTAATATGGGCAGCTACAGAGCACTGTACAACACACTGAATTCTCCCAGCTTTTCTCCTTTTCCCCTGCCACTGGCAGACACCATTCTCTTACAGGAATGATGACAGCTGATGCTAATGCTACTTTGTGGTTCAACTGATGATGTGGCTAACACTTCTTCTCCACAGATTATAAATTTGTCACCTCTGTGATCTATTCAATCTCTAATATCCTGCAGCCTGGAAATGCAACAATCTCCTTTTCCAGCATTCAGATCTCCCAGTGGTAGTGAGCAAATCATTGTCAAACCACCAGAAAAAGAATACTATGTTTCTTGAACTGAAATCATGAAAGCTTACATAAATAAGGAAATGTCACCTATGCTGACATTAAAAGCCTGTCCAGGTGAAATAAAGTAAAAAAAAAAAAAACATTTTAAAAATCATCAAAAGCGTTCGGATACCACTTTTTGTTTTGGAAAATTTAATTGCATTATAAATAGAGACTACATTTGTGTCAGTTGTCAGTTTTGGAAGTGTCACTGAATCATCTTTTGAAAAATCCATCTAACGTAACAAGAAGAAAAGCATGAAATCAAAAAAGGGATATGTCATACAATTTTGATTCAGTAGTTATTCAGGTGTGGGCTGATGCATCTCTGTGGTTTTCAGAAGTGGAGCATTAAACTAAAATGATAAAGTAAACCCTCAGAGTAAACAGTCCCTACAAAGTGCCTTAATGAACAAGTCTGACACACACAAAAGCCACACACAGAGCTGAAGTCCTGTGACTTCTGCTAGACTGCCCTATAACACCATATATGTTTTAAGTTCCTACACCAAATGACATTTTTTTCACCATATTTGCTGTGTATATAGTGACATCACAAGGTAAGAAGCAGCATTTTCTGTAAGCAGCCACAGCTTGTAAACATAAAGTCTTTTCAAGGGTAAAGGGTCAAGACAGTTTCAAAGGAAATAATAGTGGTGGTTAAACAGCAGCATTTAATCAAGCAGTATTTCCATTGTCCTGTAGAGTACTTGTACCTATTGATCCCAAGCTTGGCTGCTTCAAAGACTCCTCAATACAAGAGACACAGGTGAAAGACAGACGCGGAAAACAGGAAGGGTCACGAGAAGCAAAAGAAGTCTGGTAATAAGCAACTGGAGAAAAGTCAAAGGTCAATCAAGGCAGCTGATGTCTAAGCACAACTATGGCAGGAGACCTGACAACTTCATCGAAGTCACAGTGTTTTCTCCATTCATGCGAAAGCTGCAAGGTTGGTTTTCACTCTGCCTCAAGGCATCTTCCCAAATCCCAGACAGTATTCAGCATTACCATCTAAGTCACAATGCACATTTACTTTCTGAAAAACTGTTTTAGGTTACATACCAGGTGCTGAATAGTTTAATTTTCTTCTTTCACAGAGCATACACATGCACACATACAAAATATGAATATTAAAGAACCAAATGTAATTTTGTGGGTTTTTTTCCCTGTGATTTCCAAAATGATGAATCAAAATTTTTGTCTATGCTTGTTGTTGACTTACAGAGTATCCATTCCAACTGACACATGTATTGTCCAGAAAGGACAACTGTTACAAAAACCCCACTGGAGATCACACAGCTATGTGTACTAAGATCCTTACTAATTTCAGAAACATGGACACTGGATTCCTCAACATGAAAAAAACCTGTCATCCTAATGTCACACAAAACAACCACAAAAGTTTTAAACAATCCAAATATTTCCCCCTACTCTCTGTCAGACTTTGATACCTCCGCAATTTGTCTGTTAAATTTTTGGAACTAGTATAGCTCCCATTGCAGTAGATTCTGAAGAGTTCACAATATTTCATATATCATCTTGGCAGGCCTGCGAGAGTATAAAAAATTTCAGAATTTGTCAACCAGTCTTTCAACTGGTATTACTACATTTCATTTAAAAACTAGCATTTAGTCAGTGACTGAAAAATACAAAAAGTCTGTGACAGAAGGGAAAAAAACCTGCTCCAATTTTCAAAAAGCTCATGATACCTTCTTAACCCATGGACTTTCCTTCTGTCACAGAAGGAAATAAGTTCTTTCTTTACATCAACACAACTTTCTCCTACTGGACCAAAAAAGAGTAAAATCTACCTCAATTACCTTTTTCAATCTGATCTAAAATTCCAAAATCTAAAGTGGTAAAGCATAAGAAAAAAAAATTAACTTTTTCTTCAAAACAAAAAATAAAATATATAAAAGTATTAATTTTGGATCTCATTTATCATACATACTATTTTAGAATTCCACTCATATTCTTCATCATTCTTATTATAGAATCAATCAGTGTTATCACACATTAGTACTCAGTTGACACTCTATGTACTTATAATTAAATTCCTATATAAATGTCCACATAATAATCCAGATTTCACTGCTGAGAGGTAAGACTATCTCAGTAGTATGGTAAGGATTCACTGTAGCTAGAAAAAAATACATACCTTTACATTGTTATGTCAAAATTGTGAGATCTAAGAAGCGAGTTTGATAAAGGCAAAAATGCTAAGAAATTATAGCTCAAGTTTGACTTGAAACCTGAAACTTATACAATTTATGATGAGTAAGAAGTTCTTTCTTCAAGTGTTGTGCAAAGATGGAAGAATATAACAATTCCAAAAATACAGTGATCTGATCTACAAAATGGTATGGGTTGTAGAATGACCTCATGAAATGGATTTTTTTCATTGGGTTATTTCAGTAAGGCAAGGTTTTAATCTATTGATTCTTACAAGACATAACTAACACTTTTCTGCTGTTTATCTCATGAACCAGAAGAATTTTGTGTTTACTTTGGTCCAAATTATTTATTGAATGCTTATTCTGTTTACATTATGTCAATTAGTCATTACATGATGACTTAGAGAGAACTTAAATTTTCATTTAAATGTGCTAAGTAGCACAACTATGAAAATACCAACATCAGAAATAATTTTATTTTTTCTATCAAGCTTTCCACTTCATTATATCTTTCTCCAAAACTTTACATCCTCCATTGCCTGGCTGAATTTCCCCTAAGAGAAACAGTGCAGTTTCACTCAGGGAAATAGCAAAACGGACACCAGTGTCATAATAAAATCATTTTGGACCAATAAAAATTTTGCATAGTAATGGTTCAACCAACGATGCTTTTTCCTAGCAGTTAATTTTGATGCAGTTAAACATTATCCTTTAAATTAATCTATTGTTGGTTTATTGATGACAAATTAGTTTGATAGTAAATGTATCTATATGAAGAATATAGTAAAAAACTACTAGCAATTAAGTGCAGTATGTCACACAAACATTAAAGACAATATAACATGATACAAGTTCTATTAGGAAAAATAAGAGATACAATTTATATTGAACTGTAGTCCAAGTGCTCTTGAGCATTTACTGATCAGGAAATGTGCAATATTCTGTTCTGGAATTCAAGTACTTTTTTTTTTGGCTGAACTATTTCTTTATGATATAACAATTTTTCTGGTTCCAGTTGAAAGTTAAAATAAAAAATGTCAATAGCATCATCAATGGGGCAAAAATATTAAGGCCTTTTTTTGAAAATGAATCAGGTGCAGATATTGAACTGTACTTTTTCATCCTTTGTCTCACTTTTCAAATGATAATTTCTTCCACAGCCACCATTAATTCTTGATCTATTCCAGCTCTCTGTATGGGTCATTGATTCTAGATGTACCATGGTTATTTTTAAATGTTTCCCTTTCGTAGAGAAAAAGAGGGCTGTCTAGAGCCAGATGGGTAACTTCACACTTCATTTATCAAACCCAATGCATTAGACTCCACCCTCTCTTTCCCACTATTGCTGTTAAATTTCCATATAATTTGGTAACAATTTTCATTATGATACAGTGACCCTAAAAAGTCTATACAAGTTTGCATGGTTAGTCCAAAATTCACAGCTGTTCCTTTTACCCTCTATTTGTTACAGTAGAATCTAAGTTTCCCCTACTTTATAAGCCGAACAGTGACCTTCTATAAGCAGAGGTCAAGAAGAGGTCAGTTCAAAGGGCTAGAGCAGCTCTTTAACAGCTATAACAGCCTGTCCATCAGGCACTATCAGGCAGTATAAACAAATCTGGGGCTTTAGAAACTCTGGACCGTTTCTGTTAACACTTAGAGGACGTTCACTGAGTCCTACCTGAAGTATTTTGGATCACTACCACTCAACACAGAACAACTTGGATCCCTAGAAGACCTGCTCAGACACTTTAGATACTGACTTTTGAGTCAAAAGTATATGAAAAGGTGAGTCATAACACTAAGTGCACTACCATGTGTTTTGGACTGTGGAACTGAAATAAAAACTTAAAGAGTAATTTCAGTTTGCTAACATGCAGAAACACTGGTACAACTTAAGTAATGCAAGGGTATGCTCTAACCAAGTAGATACATATCAAAACAGTTCATATGCCTTTCTCTGAGAAAGGCTAAATTTCCAAAAGTCAAATCAGTTTGTATTGACAGTTTGCAGCATGTATTTTTTTTTTTTAATGTAAGGTGCCAATGACAGAAATAAAACCCATGAAAGAACAGAATGCCTACATTACTGTACAAAGACCAAGTACAGAGTAAAGTTTTTGCCAGCTGCCCTCCCTTCACTGACCTAAATTTCTTGCAGTTGTACTGTTCATAATGTGCTCTCTAATGCACAATGTAAGGTAATTAGAGTAATCTGTATTTAACTTCCAGAGGAAAAAAAATTCTATTATCTAATCTAGCTGATCCCCTGATAGCCTGTTGAAAGTAAAATACTGTAACCTATTGCCTGCCCTTTGACAAGTGCTAATTATTTCCTGTCCAAACACATTTTTCTCATGTAATTCCAAAGTACACAATAGACTGATCTCTAAAACATGGGCAGCCCTGCTAGTACCACGGCGGACGTTTTATAACTTTCACCACCGTATGCTTGATGGCTACCACAGTCAGTGCTTCATTCCAGACATCTAGCTGAAGCTTTGATGAAGTAAAGTGAGGTGTATGGTAACAGTCTGTTTATGCAGATCATATGGATGAGACTCTCAGATAGGTCACCGGAATGGGAAACATCAAATGGAAAGAAAAAGGATTACGGATATTTAATACTCAAAGGACACTTTCTTTCCGAACTGTCAAGGCACAATGCTCTTGAAATTTTCTTTCAGGTGTTTAGTCTTAAGAAGGCCTGCACTTTGTCTGCTTGTGCCTCTCCCCACCCCCACCCAAGAACATCAGCATTTCTGTGTCTGAGACTAGACTACGTCTACAACTGCAACACTGGCTCCAGCCTCCGATTACACTGCAAGCAGTGAGCAGAGGCCAGAAACACTGTAAGCCACATCACTTTTAAATGAGTCCCAACTGCCATGATTCCTGATGACTTTGTATATAAGGAAATCATTGTTAAACTAAACAAACACTGAAAAGATATTCCACTCATTAGAATTGTTTAGACTTTTCTTATCTCTAAGAAGCCTTCTATTCTGGTTCAGGAGAAAGATGCACTTGTCCCATGGAAAAGCCTTAAGTGATTTCCTCTGTTTCCAGTGAAGCCAAACCATCTGCATTATTTAGTAAGCATGGTGATGGAAGACAAACAACATCCACCCCCCTTAAATTCCTCAAAAAGGAAGAAACAAAACTCACATGATAATACAAGCACTACTGTCGACCCACCTTACTAAGCTCTTTTCCACTGAGATCTTAACTAATTAGTATGCAAATAACCATTCCGGGCTCACAAGAGCACAAGCTTATGAAACTCAATCGCTCATTTCTATAAAACTTGCTACTATGTAATAATGTTTAGTTTTTAACTAAAGCTTCTAAAATGTTTCAAGTACACTCACTGTAGTTATTGGGAACAGCAAACACACTCAAGTGTAAGATCCAGTAACTACAATTAATTTTTCAAAGTGAATCTCATAGAATTTTCAGGAACTTTCCAAAATTATACACTAACGAAACACAGAACTCCCTTAAATGGAACAATCAGTGCAAGTAAAAAAATTATGCCAATTAAGTGCTAATTTTGATTAACAAAATCTCATTAAAAGAACACTTTTGACTAAAAACTGCATTTAATCGCAAGCACAGGGCATCTCCTGGCTTTAAAAGAAAGTTGTATGTTTGGTAGAAAAAATTTATGGACTTAGATATTTAAAGTAAATATCATAAGTAAGAAAAAAATATATTAAATAAGTATAAATCTACAGCTGTTAGAAATAGATGTGAAAAAAGGTGACAACTCATTTAGCAGCTAGAGAGAAGGACACAAGGTGGCATATGGTGGGAATTTTCTTTTTTGCATTCACATATTTCTGAATGAACTAGAAGTGTGATGTATCTGTAGCTTCTGAAATGCATTCATCTGACTACATTCTAGTAACAAACTTTTTCAAATAAAAACATAAACAACCTCTTAAAATGGCTAACAGCATCACCTGTTTTATTACCACGGCAATGAGTTCAACTTAAACACTCAAGTATAATAAAACAGTCACATTATATGAACTCTAACAAAATGTACATTTATGCCAATCTCACCCAACACTTAACACCAGCAGGACACCACAAGAAAATGTGAGGATCGTGAAGAAAGCAGACAAGAAGGGTATCTATTAGCATGGCATGCCAGCAAGGAGTATTGCTCACATTGTTAGCAATATAAGAAAAAACTTAAGGGCATTTAAGGTGATACCAATATATACATGCTGCCTATCAAGCTATTATCAGCAGACACTGCTATATAAGCACAGTAAGGGAGCATTCTACCTCACAAAGTAACTCTGAAGTCAGAAGCAGAAACACTGACTATTCCAGTCAATGAAAAATACAATTTGAATGGTAAAAATTCTGAATTCTTTTTAAATGTCAACTTGCCCTCCCCCTCCAAGGGGTTTTATAGGAGTATATTTGATATAATTGTTTCTAATTTCATTATCTTACTATTTCTCAAAAATTTCTCACCTTGCTGTCCATTCTTTACGCAGCTTTTGTCGCTCAGTAAGAACTAGCAAGAAGCAGCTGATAGTTTCCTTCCTTTGTTTCTCAATTTGTTCCTCCTTTCTAACTTCAGAGAGGACCAGGCCTGTCTGAAAGGAAAAAAACACATAAAAATTATAATCTAGAAACAGGAAACAATGTGTAAAATTAATAAAAAGCCCATAAGCAAATAAGGACAGTAAATCAATAGCTTTTTTTATTACAGTTCCACTGCTGACAAATCAATACAGTAAATGATGGTTAGAAATGGCCATCATATATTTGGTATTTAATCAATATACATGGCACATAAGGTAAAATTTAAAATCTCATTGCCTTAAGTAACACAACAAGACATTGTGCATTCTAGCTCTCATTTTCTTGAGACATAATGATTTTGTTTTTACAATATTTTCTTGTATCAAATGATACCAAAAATGCTTCCCTTGATACAGCATTGGGGGATTTCCCCCTCCCCTTTGACCCTTGGTGAAGCTAAAGAAGAAAATACCTGTTTGTATTGCATCTTCTGAAAGGAATTCTGATGATGTCCCTATGTTCTCTTTATCATTAAATATTTCAAGAAAAATAGTAAAACTCTACCATTTTTCATTTATGGAATTAATTAAAAATTGCTAAAATCTATAGATATGCAATGGATTTAAGTAATTTGTGGAGTAGGATGACACACAGCCTCTGGAGACCAAAAATTACTGGCCTTCCCAAATGTTGTGTCAACAGCCAATGTCGATGTAATGAAACGGCAAATCTTATCATCCTCCATTCACCCAGCAAGCTAACTCCAATTTACTCACTCCATCTTTGCATTCAACTGCTAATTCACACACTATTTTCTCCTCTTCTTTCCCCTACTCTTCCCCATGTCTGCCAGCTTGGGGAAGAAATGGAATATGCTGATGCTCACATGACTAACACATATGTCAACCAGTGCACACGTGCTGACTTGATGCACAGCAGTCCAACCGCAACAGAGATCTAGAGTCGATGCTGCAGTCTTTTCCTTCAGTGAAGATATTCTATGTGCCTTCCTTGCCTTAACAAGCCACTGATATTCACTTAATTATTTTTGCTAGTCTAACCTTCAATCACATATTCTGTAAATGTATCAAAGTATCTAAATGCTTTTTGGAAGGATGACTGAATGGACAGAATACTTGCACAAACCTACTCTTTTCACGGAAGAAGAGGCAAAAAGATACATTTCTAACTTGAGCAGTTGTGGAGGTGACTTTGAAAACACAGCACAAACATCACCAAAAGATGCAATTCCTACTCACAGTATGGCCTCTCTTATAGGATCAACATGACAAAAAGACATGGCATATTGCCTCCTCCTCAACACCATACACATTACATTCTGCTCTGGCCAAATGTACACCCACTAAAATTCCTCTGGGAATTCTGCGAGATAAATGGTTGTTATTATCTTCAGATTGTGGAAACAGGAAGATCTACCCTTGGTCTGACAAGGTGGGGTTTTTTTTCCACAAGAAATAATAATACGCAGATCATACACTTTTAATGCTATGTAAAATAGTCGTAACATTGCTACCACCATGGTGGCTCCAAGAGGCAAGCATGACAGGGTTCATAGAGAGAGAAAATGATTTTATTACACTAACATCAGATGACAAAGAGCAAAAAGCATCTTTCTTGCCACTTCCCAGCTCTATCAGTTAGCCTACCAAAAGGCATTACCCCATCACACGGGACTTACACATCAAAAAGAACATTTCCTTGTAAAAAACAAAAATGTTCAAAACTTTGTCTATACAGATCACATTCTTGACCCTGCTTTGACATTACAAAGCAAACAAAAAGCCAGAGAGCATTTTCAGATAAGGATTCCCTGACATGGGTTTCCCTTGAACTGACCTACAACATCTTTTCCACAAGCTCTAATATCCGCCAACTTCAACAATCCTGATCTTACAGCCTCACTTCCAGCAGCTGCACAGTTTAAAGCAGGGTTTGATACATACTCACATGAGATGAAGAGATGTATAGTCTTTAATTGACTATATTTTCAATTAAATTATATGTAAATTAACACTCCTTGTCATTCAGAATAAATATACCTATTAAGACTTTAACTTTTATATTTACCATGTGCAAGACGTGACATAGCACTATACTTAAAGCTTTTCTCTTTATTATAGGCTGATCAGACTGTAGCCATACAACTAAGTCACAGTACACCAAGATTTCCCTTTCAGAAACCTTAGATGGCCTTATTAATCACAATGGGATAGGGAAATCCAGTGGTAGTCTACTTCTCTGCAAGACTGCAGAGAAGCCCCAAGTTTAATGATTCAATGCCTCACAAAGCTGAGGGTATAGTTATTTGCTGGGAACAAATGTCAAGATCCCCTAAATAAGCGATTCCCAAAGCGTAGAGTGTGGAGAACTGATAGTTCCTATAGCATTTTAGAATTTAAAGTCTGATGAAAAGATGATGTGATTAGAATACCATCAGTGAGAGAAGACAGGTGATCACTTCTCCAAGTATTCACAATCACATAAGGCTTTTGTATGAATTCTGATGGCCTGGCCAAATTGCAAATGAGTTCCACCATCTAAAGTCCTCCCCATCTACAGGAACATCATAATTCTGGAAACTGAACATAATTTAATTTTTACTGAGAGAACAATTATATTGCTCCAGCCTTCTGTTAACACCATTCATTTATATGGTGATGTATAAAGTTCAAGTCAAACTCATAGTTTGACACTGACATCATAAAGGCTTCTTTACTGAGCCTTGTGAGTACAGTTGCAGCTACCTGGAGGGTGAAATAGTACCATTAAGCAACATACAGCAACAATACATAGCAATTTAACTGATTTACTTGTTTTCTAAGAATGCTGAGGGCAGTAAGGTTACACAGAAAGCGAGTGCAGGGCTTGATATATAGCTTTTATAGAGGCATTTCTTAATAACTTCTCATTCTTATCATCTCACTAAAATTCCCAAATTGTAACAAATAAAGCAACATTCTGGCTAAAACAATATTATAGAACACATTCCTTTAAAGTTTTCTTTTCCATGTAACTTGTTTTGGGATTTAATTTTAACAAGGGGACTCAATATATACCTTGACTGATAAAGGTCAAGGGTTCAAGAAACTTGGTCAAAGATGTTATCAGCTGGGAAAGCCATTTCCTCACATCAACACTGATAAAAATCCATCAGAAACCCAGCCGATACCACCCCTGCTCTAAAGGGCAGGAATGACCTTCTTTTGAACATCATTATAGTTGCACATCTCATCAAAGAAAATCTGATCTTGTGTCTCAATTCTTTTAATGTTCTTTAATGACAGATAATTGTCTGCAGAGGCCCCTTTTGCCCAATGTTGAGTGAAGCCTTCACATTTCTGAACTGGACTCAACACTGACTCAGTGTTTTTCAGCACACTTGGGACCGCAGGACAGTAGAATAAATAAACAATGTAACCAGCCCTACAGCCTGTCTTATCTCATCCTTGTGTTCACAGAGACTCTTGAGGGTGGTAATGTTTACAAATTGTTGAAACTTTCTTTCTTCTGCTTCCTGAGCTGGCAAAAACATATCCTGGACAACCTAAGCAACGAGATTACGCAAACTGCTTATCACTTGAGGGAAGCAACTTCTTGTCTCACTGGCCAGCATGTCTTTTTAATAAGTAGCACTGTTAATATTTTCAGCAAATTTTCCCCAATTCTCCTTAAAGATCTATTAATGTATTTAGGGCATTTCCTTATAAATCCCAAACGGCATGGTCTTAAAAACAAACACACAACCTACCTATCAAAAAAGCCCAAAGCTATATATGCATACATATATTGTTGCCAATCCTTTTATGTTAAAGATAGTATTTAGGAAATTGCACACTTTATCTTCCTCATGGTGCAGAGGCAGAACTAAATCTGGTGCCCTACTGATGTATCACGCAACAGCCATCAGAACATCTTCTCTTATTAGGTAAGAAAGAAAGGTACCAGGATAAGATTAAGAGACCAATATCATATTCTTCTCATTCCCGCTGACAAAAGAGATCAGTGACACGGTACTGGACAGAAACTGTTATAACCAAGTCTTACTATTCACCCAGGATACACACTGAAAATTAGATACCTTTTATGAGTCTTAACACAGCTAACCTAGCTATTGTAACAGGATCACAATAGTGGGTTTTTTTTCTTAGATACACAGCAAAGAAACTGTTTCAACATCAATAGGCCACTACTCTGCTTAACTGTAAGTATCTTGGGTGAACACCATGACATGCTTACAAACAAGCGGAAAAAAAAGCAACCTCTTAAACACTACAAAACCCTCGCTGGTACATTTTTAGTCTTTTAAAGCTAGATTTTCTGTCCTTCAATACAGACCTCTTGAGGAGCCAGACTTAAGGTTGGAAACATTGTAGAGCTGGAGACATGAAACCTAGTATTCTGTCAAACAAATTAGCCTTCAGTCTGAACTAAAGTGGCACTTAGGACAGTTTGTCTCTTGGTCCCACTTTATTGGATCAACAAATCACATTTTTCACTCTGAGTTAGGATTTAATTTACTTGCTACCAGTTCAAATAGAATAAAAGCTTCTGAATCTTTACTAACCACTTGTACTTTAATATAGCAGTCATCTCTCAATAATCAATAACTTATACAGAAAGGAAAAACAAAGTGTAAAATACGTAAGCAGGATGAATGTTTTAAATGTTGTTCTGTATTCTCTTTGTTATTTTTGTGACTTTATTTTGCTTTTGGTGCAAAAAGTACCCTGATGAAATTCTGTAAAACTGAAAGACTGTGCCTTTTGCAGGGAGGTGAAGGGGAAAGAACCTGAAATCTATTAAGCCATATTAATTTCACATGTCATAACTTCTATGTGATAAAAAAGCTAGTAATTGCTTACAAACCACTGCCTATTCCTTACTCACTTTTAAATTTTTTTACTTAAAATATGAGGAAATGTACCTATTTTCATTAATACTATGGAAGCTGTCAGTATGGTTTAAGTTATCACCCAGTAATTTGGGCACATTAAACCCAATTCTCCGCCTTTTGTTTATTAATCCACTATGCCAGATATCACAGTTTCACTCAGCAGCCCTCATGTTTTGGAAGATACTGAAAAATGGCTCATGTTTGTCAAAGAAAATAAAATAAAAAATCAAAACCAAAAAAAGGTAAAGAGAAAAAAAAGTGTTGTTTATAGAAGCCAGCTGCTCTGGCTTCGGCGCCAGCAGCTCTTCATCCTGCTATTTTATGCTTGCAACCCCCACTGCCCCCACTGGCACAGGTACAACTAAATGTTGACTTCAATGCTTCAGAGAGCACTCAACTGATTCTGTACATGATTAATTGCCAAAGACATGGCTGACCATATGGAACAGAGAAAGCATCAAGTAATTCATACTTCTGTATATGATCATTTGGCCCCTGTTGTTTTAATGTACAGGAAAGAGCTAGTATAGCACAGACCTGGTGTCTTGCCCTTGACAGCCCATTAAGAAATCTCAAAGCACCTAGTTGAAGTTATGCTGTTGGCTTTTCAATAGCAGCCTAATAAAACAGAAGCAAAGCTTTCCAACTAGTCTTAAATCTTTCACATACAGTACATTAACCACTGCTGCTAAAACAACTGGTTTCTTATGATAGGAAATGGGATTTGATTTCTAGCCTCTGCATACTTACTGAAAGCCTTTTTCTGACCTTTGGAGGGTTTACAAAATCATTGTTCGTTTTTCCTGCCATTTTCCCAGTTTCTTGCCATGGTGATCCTAATAGATTTGTTTAAGGTTCAGTACATTCTACTCTTACTAGCTGTTATATGCAAACTGTACAGTGAAGGTAGGCTCATGGGAGCTGAAAGGAAAGAAATTATTATTAACCGTTTTCTTCTTGAGAGTCAGAGAAGTCACTGCAACATCTAAAACATAATTTACTTTTAAAGAGACTATAAAACAAAACAAAAAATTCCTGAAAAGAAGCAATATACTAGCGTGTGCTTTCTTTTATCAGACTGGAGACAAATCATCAAATTTCATTTGAGAAGGAAGGACAATTTATTTTAAAGCTCTAGTATTCTCAGGGATGTCTGACACAGAGCTCAATGAAAAGAAAAAGGTGCAGACTTGGAATATATGTCAGAATCATTAACTGCTTTATATTAGTTTTATCTACCGTTAACATCTTTTCAGTCATATGCAGTCAAAGAAAAACGTTTAAATAATGTTTCCCTGTCAAGACTCTTAAGATGACAGTGCTAAAAAGTTAATCCCCATCCTCACAGATCTTCTAGCAGTTTTGACATATGTTGGCAAGGATGTATTTGTTGTTGGCACCTTCCATTAGAAAATATTTACATGGGGTTTTCTTGTCTGTGGATTTTCTAGTTGTCTAAATGAACCTCATGGTCTGAAGGGCCTTATGTGAGAAATCCTAATCATTGGACATATATCAGTGGTAATTTGCCCAGCTACTGAATTCAGCTAACACTATTAATACTCCGAAAGAATACATGAATAATCCACAAGCCAACAGAAAACTCCATAATCATTCTAGTTATTGACAGAGCACTTCCAATATTAAAACTTTTTGTCTGAGTCAAATATTATATCTGTATTTAAATAAAATAAAAGACAGAATTTTATGAGATA
This sequence comes from Athene noctua, assembly GCF_965140245.1. Classification (NCBI taxonomy): domain Eukaryota; kingdom Metazoa; phylum Chordata; class Aves; order Strigiformes; family Strigidae; genus Athene; species Athene noctua. Next base: position 9,590,352 of record NC_134045.1, read on the forward strand.
TGTAATTTTTGTATTTTTGTAGGGTCAAAGGAATGGAGGCCTAAGTTGCTGGTGTGAAACCATCACCACAAAGATTATATATTCTCCCCTACCATTATATTCAGTAGTGCACATCTGAACTGAGCAAGTACATAACCCAATTGTAGAGTAGAATGCTTAAAGTTAGACATATGCTTAAGCTCTACATACAAGTCTACAAGCATTAAAATGTAAGGAGTCCTGCCTGTCTTTGAGGTATTCACCGCTGACAACAAAGGATGAATATCTGACTTGATAGATGAGTAGTTCGACCTAGAAAAAAACTACAGAGTAGATCACTTAGACATTTCCAAAGAAAATTTAGGTCTTGTCTACACTAGAAAGCTGTACCATTTAACTATACCTGTGGAGCTAAAGCAGTACATTTTCTAGCTGTAGGAGTTTAAATGTCATAAATTAAACAAGGCAGAACTTATTTGGAAATAAGCATTACCTTTATGCCTACATAAGTGTATTCATACTGGGTCTTGAACTATATATTTAGGAAAAAGGAATCCAAACTGAAGTCATGACCAAGTAATCTCTCGTTACTCCGGCATGCCAAAACTGAATGAATTTCCAGTGGAGAAAAAACCCCAAAAAATTTACTGGATGATTCAATGCAGTTATGATAGGTCTCTGAAAGACTTTCAATAATTAGTTACAAAGAAAAAGTTGATCTTAGTTATAAAGAACAACACTTTCAAAATATTCTTGCTGCACTAATTGGTTTGGCGATGTTCTAAAGGTGAAGTATAACCCATTGCACCAAGAGAGAGCAACCGAACCACTCAAGATATTTGGAGTAAGAGTGGCTTAGCATCTTCAGATGTATGGGTGAGTGAAAGGTTACCCTTTAGCCAGATTCTCCCAGAGCATGGCCCCTCCACCTCTGAATCATCAATAGCACAAAGACTGAAGCAGGCCTACCATGCATAGTGGATTATATGAAGTGTAAAACATTGTGGGGAAGAAGCTTTTGAAAGAAGTCAGGAAAAAGAAATCACGCTTGCAAGGAGATCCAGCTGACAGGCTAGTCCCTAACAAGTGAATATGTTTGAAAACATTGTGAATGCAAGAAAAGAACACGCCTTTTGTTTCCAAACCTACAGTGTGTCTTTACCCCAACTGTTGCCTGCATGGCTGAACATATGTTTTCTGAACAAGAACTGAAGCAGAAAGTGTTCTTTGTTATAATTCACTCCTTTGTGTACACCTCCCTTTTCCCATTTTGGTCACATGCAAACAGTAGTTACGCTGAACACTTAAGTTCTGAAGGACTGCACAGCAGAGTATGCTTCAGTGACTATTTACTATTGCTGAAATCAGTTGAGCTAAGATGCAATACAAGACTCACTTCACTAATGTGCACTCTGGACAGCTTACATTTTGCAGTACTGAATCATGCTGAGTACAACCTGCACACGTTCACTTTGCCAGCAGACAGGATTTTCATCATCAACAATTATGTGCAGTTCTAATAAGCACTGAAGAATCATGAAACAAATGATCTTATGTGTTCAAAAGAACTCAAAATAGTACCCCATAATTTTCTTAGCATATCAAAATTAACATCATCAGCTATTATGAATAATTTAGGATGGGAGGGAGAAGAGGAAAAAATGATGGGCTTCAAAGTCAGAAGTAGGTAATGCCATCTCACAAACAATGAAGCGAACTCTAGTTTGAATTAAGTACTCGTAATTTTACTGATTCTAATGAAGTAATTCTACATGTAAGCAAGGCTTTGTTTTGATTCATCTAATTTATACTGAAGTCCCAATATGCTAAGCTACATACAAGCTTCTCTTAAAATATTTACAGATGCAACCTTGTACCAAAAGCTCCAAACTAGACACGTGGTCCTTGTAGCACTCAAAATACAAACAGGAATCATTAAATTTAATATTATTATGTTTGGGGATGTTTAAATTCTTTTTAAACATACCCAAACTATGAAGAAAGATGGAAAACAGTGAGTACTGAATTCTGAATTCATTATTGCATTTTTATTTGCAACTATCTTTTAGCATTTAATTACATGTCATATTACTGATTTCCTCAAACAGTACATCTTAGTATCTATTTAGAATGGAAAAGTCTAGAACACCAACATTTTCCTCCCACCACTGAAGCCACTACCTGCTGCCATCAAGCCACTTACTGCTTTAGCCACAACACTTTCTAGCACAATGTCTAGTAAAAATATAGTTGTGCAAAAATTTGGGACATATTCCCAATGTCATTAGTTTTATTGAAATAATTTAAAACGCAGAAAGCCAAGTTACAGAATGGGTTAAACACTGCAGAATGAAGAAGCTGCGAGCCACAATCGAATGAAATAGAAAGCCACATGTCCAGAAATGCTTGTGGGCATGCTTTGTCTAAGACGCATGCCATAGCAGAATAGCAATTTAGTACATATGCAAGATAACCACATACAGCTGAATCATATCTTCAAATGACATAAGGGTTTCAATGCCTTTATCATCCTCACAGCACTAAATGCACCGGGTCTATCCCTGTGAGAATGGGACTCTCACCATGTTGTTTCAAAAATGAAGTTTTGTCACATTTGGCTCAAGTAACAGCTTCATTACAGTGACACCATGGCACACGGCTATGAAGATTTAAAATTCATAATCATGTAAGAGCGGTAGTAATACTAGCTGTCATGGCAAAACGGATGGAAAAAGAATTTAGAGCGCACTCCTGGGAAGAGCATAGGAAACAAAACCAAAACAGAATCTGGTATACTATGTGTATTTAATGTATGAGGAATATGACAATGTCAAGCAGCAAGGACACCACTACCCATTGCTAGAGGTTGATCATGACAACAGCATTTGGAAATACACTCTTTTGCAAGCTATGATACCTGTTGCTGAACCAAAAACTAGGCAAACCTATTTCAGTGCTTTATCCTCCTCCAGTTTTGTTACAGTACATAACTATATTTTTTACACAAAAGCATGTGCTAGACACTTCATACATATGCCATGCAAATGGTAACGACCCACCACTGAGGGTGTGCAGTGTAAAATGGACAAACAAAAGCAATGTACTAGCAAATTTTAAAAATGGTGGACTGAAAAAAGGAGAACATACAGAGAAGTTTACTGATTTAACTCTCATCAAACAGTGGCCCAGAATACGTACAGTCACTATTTTGGATGCAGTACTTACAGTAAATACGGATTTCTCCACAGAGGGCAGGCAACTACTTATTTTTAATTCTCCTGCATTCAAAACATGTTTAGGAACAAAGCTTTGCATGTCATCTTGACCTGTTAGAGCATAAAGCTACTTAATCCTGTAATACATACATGCCACCTATATATGGACACTAATTTCCCATTATGAGTGATAAAGGGGAATGTATCTTACTAATATATATAGGCAACACAAATCTTACAAGAAAAAAGACGATTGCAAAATAAAGCCCAGTCAGCAGTCCAGGTACACCTACCACGCTAAATAAGGCAATGCTTCATTATAATTAATATGTCAATGATCAAACCTACCAAAGGTAGGCTCAAAAGAAACCTACACTTTTTCCTAGAATAAAAAATCCCAAAACACTCCTCCTAAATTAGAGAAAATTAATACCAAAGTAAACTCTGCCTAATCTCACATGTGTATGCCATATACGCTTTATACAGCCGTACGCAGACCAAGGTATTACAGAGATCGCACACCTGCAGTCACCGTTTTTGTCACATCCTGCTTAACTGCAGGATGCCAACACGGAGTCGGAGCATGAATCATGAATTCATGGCACACGCAGGCAGACCTCCCCCGCTTCCGAGGACACGACACTCTCCACAGAGGTTCTCCTTCTCTTGAGACACTCAGCTGCCTACCTCCATCGTGCCAGGAACTCAGTAATATCTCTTGCTATTTATTGTTCTTCCGAATGCAATATATCTGTAAAACCTACACTTTATAAGCCTGTTAATGCAAACTATAGCCAGTTATTGATTATTGTATTGTGACAGAGTTGTGTTCCAGTAAAAGACCACACTAGACGCTACACTTCCTTGACTTTAGATTTGGATTCTGCCCATGTTTTCCTTTCATCAGAGAGATGTAATGTTATGGCTATATGGGTATGACAACTACCAACATGTTAATAGTTCATGCTATCAAAGTACCACTTTTCTTCCATTACTATTTCTGATATCCCATATGGGTTTGTTTTCACTTTATTTTGATATTGGGGAAGGATTTTTGCTTTGTTTCACACTCTTAGGAAGGAAGCAATAAAATTCTCAGTAATTAGTTTATCTCCTCAGAAAAAAGAAAAGGTTCATTTTTCACCTTAAAAGGAAAATTATCAACTAATTTACCCATTAATTAAAAGTACACACAAGGAAAGATCCAGAAAGTAGCTCACGGACAGAATAAATCAGTTAAGAAAATTTTTAAATTTACCTCCTCTCACCTACAAGTGCATTAAAAAAAGACTTCTCCTGGGAAGATTTTTATTTAGAGTCTAATCAAGTTCTAAATGTTGTCAATTTGTCATATTCATTTTCCATGAACATTCAAGTATTTAGAGATGAATATTTGAGAAAGAATTTAAAGCTTGAATGGCCAACTATTTGAAAACTTCACCATATCAGGAATCATTATATAGACAATCTTCATTAATGACACAGCAATCAATCAGGGAAAATAATCTTTCATCATATGATTCATGTGCCTAACAAAGAAAACAAACAGCATGATCAACATATCACTGTGAACATATGCACGTCGATTACTCTCTGAAACTGAAGTCACATGCCGAAGATTCTGGCAATTCAACAAATACGACATTTGCATGATGTGCTCACACACTATGACAATACAAGTTGGAGAACAGAAAACACTGTTACTCTGTGACACCCCATAACAACACGTTCTGTTAAACTACACTGCAACATTCACAGCTCCTGCCTTGCCGTTCACTGACTTTTCCGTCTATAGGCACGTGAAATAAGATATGGGTTCTCAAGTTCAGCTGCAAAGTCCAACTTAAGAGAGAGAGGTCAAAGGTGGCTGCCTAATCACCTCCGCACTCTTCGAAAAGGATCAGTTAATTCACTAGTAAAAATTAAAGCAATGCCAAGGATGTATTAACATCAACTGGCCAAGCGTCCTTCACAGACATGTAGTGAGTACAGGCCACAATGGAGATGCTCTCCACTAACCTGAGAAAGCTTTCGTATCTCCTGGGTTGAGGCAGAAAGGAAAAGCAGCCGTTTGTGGAGGAGGGTTTGACCTGTGTTCTCTCATACAAAGGCATCTACCCTTAAAGATACATCATGACAAGCTATACTAGAGCTCTAAATCTCCATGTAATGTTACCATCTATCTACTTCACATTCTGCTTTAACATGACACTACAGGGCAAATCACACTTCACAGCATTCAGAGTCCACACAGGAGAGATACAGTCTACATGAACAATCATCCAAACTATTAATGTGGTATACATAAATATTTTTCTTCTTAAAGTTCAAAACATGTCATTTGATAAAAAACTGGTCTCTCTCTTCAGTATTTGGATTAAGTGGGCAGTGTTTTTCTTTTAAAACTTTTATTTAAAATGTTGTTATGGAATCTTTTCACAAATACCAAATCAATTGTCAGGGATAAGTTCACATTCATTTAGGGAAAAAAAAATAAGCTAACACCACTTCCATTAGCATATGTATGGCCTTTTAACAATAGCTGGTTGTTGAATTTGATTGATTTTTTTCATATTAATCAACAATTCTTGTCCAGAAGACTGCATGCTGGAAGACTTACATTTTTTGTACTACTTATTTACAGTCTTAAATGCCATACATTTATTTTTTTCTGTTTCACAAAAATGTTTCTTAAATGTTTAACAGACAGAGCTACTCTAATACAAACTATAATTATGTTCTTGAGTGTTAAAAAAAAAAATTTCTTTCAAGGTTGGAGATATCATTATTTTTAAACTTCTACGACTAAGTCAAATCAGTTATTCTCATACTGGAAAGGCCACTAGATATAGTAAGTTGCGCTCTATATAAAACCTATGAAAAAGAAAGGAGAAAGTTTAGATGAATTGTAAGAAAATTAAAACTCAAGACAAAATTTCTCTGCCCAAAACTAAAAGCATAGCAGTTATTATGAGGAAAAATAGTAGTCTGATAATCATTCATGAAAACATGTCACAACATTTCAGTTTTAAAATACAGCAACCAAATACTATAAACTTAACTTCACACTCAAGAGCTTTCACCTCAGGAAAGTCCCTATTTTTGTCTCAGCTGCAAGCTGGCAAACAAAAAAAAATTTCCTACCTAGAGTAACACAGTTTGAAAACCAACAAAGTACTATTCCTACTAAGCTACAGCTTGCTGTATTCAGAACAGTGTTCTGATTTGATAAGCATGTATTATTGCTTCATCTTCTAGAGATAATAGTTTCCCCTTGCCTTGTTCATTCAGTGCTTATACATTCAGTACACACACAGAAACTGTTGCATACAACCCTCTTGGATCAAATTCATCACATTGGATGGATCACAGCCACATGCATATACTCTTTTCATGTGCTGGTATAAAGCTGTGTGTCAAAACCAGACATGAATTAAATTGTATTCATGGTCCAAAATTATAACCAAATATTAAAAAAAGCAAGCAACCTGGAACAGACATATTCCAAAAAAAGAGCTTGATTTTTGACACAGTACAGCTCTTACTTAAGAGCATGACTTCAACTTTTTTGGCCTACAAAAACAACTACAGATGCCAGCCACAAATTACAATCAGCACTGGGTTTGAAATCACCTAAAATCTTGGGACTCGGGGCCAAGTCTAGATAATCAAAACCAAAATAACTCGTAAGATTTCAACAGTATTTTACCTCCAAATATCAGTGACTACAGATAGAAAACCAAAAGCGTTACTTAAAACTCATGAAACTGTTTTAAAAGGCTATACTTTGTTCATTTTTAAACTGATTAAAAGTACTGAGCATTCTAATTTAATTTGACATTTTTAGCAAGTCTTAATTTTAAACCTCTGCATCAACACACATGGACAGGAACTGCTAAAGGGTTTTGGGTGGAAAAGAGCAGTTCCAGCTTTGTTCGCTACTTTTAGGATATCAGGAAAGGAAAGAGGAAAAGCTGCTTCGTTTTGTATTATTTGAGGTGAATCCATTAGTTCAGTTAAAAAAAGAAAGAAAAAAGTATCACAGGTCAAAAGAACAAAATGACACAAAAATCCATTGCCAAACTGGCTGTCGGTTGGATGCACAAGAGTAATGCTAAACAACTGTGGTATGGAGACAAAATATGCTTTCTTTAAGACACTTTTACAATAAGTTATTTAAGCCTTGTGAACAGCCTCGCCTTGCACCCACCCCTCACACATTAATGAAAACAAAGGGGACCCATTTACATTGTAACTGTGCAGTGGGGTTAAGCATGTGACCTTAAAGTATGGTGCGCTTGTGCTCAGTGGAAAGGTTCTTGACAATATAAACAAGAATTACTGCTGTTAGAGAAAGGGAAGACAATTAAAAACAATCTAGGATGCATGTTGTACAGCTGTTCAAGTTTCAGCTACATCTGACCTCTAAAGATGCTACGTGTTTTACTTCAGAAACTTAAGCCATTTTAGTTTTATTAAAATAATCCTTCAACAAAAGCTGAATTTGTATGACAAACATGAGGTTTTATATGAGTAACACAATGAAAATTGTATGTTGCTGGCAAAACATGCCATTGCTGCAGTTAAAAACACGTTGTGGTCTGCACATCTCTTTCCAATACTTCAGTATACTAACAGTGAAGTAAAAAGGAAATCTTTATGAAGAACGGTAAGAAAATCTGTTGGAAAAAAAAAAAACCTGTTCTTGAAACAAAAGAGGCATCAGCAGGTCAAATCCCTAATCAAATCTGTTTGTCAGACCTTTGTGCCCGAGCAAAAAAACCTGTGTGATTTCAGCAAAACTCTGCAGGCGCAGTGTCCCGGTATAGATCAAATTGCAGGACCAAGCAGCCACAACATTTTTTTAAGCTTAATTTTGGATACCATTGATTCCAAATGCAATAAAGACAGACTGCAATTATGGTTAGTATTTTCTTTATACATGACTACAAATTTTCTAATAGCGAAGAAAATACTTAAATTCTAAAGAGAAAATGATAGAATGACCTTTTTCCATCAACCACTATAACTAATTGTCCTAATATTGTCCTTAAAAACTAGGGTTAGAGAAGAAAAACTTCTGAGAAAATAACAAAGATCTTGGCTAAGTTTCTCAAAACCACAATTTTCCTGCCTGTTTGATCTTTGTACAGTCAGCACAAGCCACTAAAACTCCTCCACAAATGAAAGGCATTCATGGGAAGCCATCAGAAAGCATTGCTCTTCCTCTGGGACCCAGGACAATAAAAGAAAAGTTTGTGTCTGCCACGTGGGCCTACGATTCAGCTTAAATGAACAAACCATTGCAATATCCTTCAGCTTTGTGAAAGCGATACTTCCTACTTTTTTGGAAGAAAGGAAGTCATATATAAACAGAACAAAGGGAAGAGGCAACACAAGTAGAGCCTCTCATAATAAATATTACAGTGAAAGTTTTGCTCATCAAACCAAGATTAAAAACATATTTTAATCTCCCAAGTTTTATGCCTTTGATGTATGTTGAAGAGGAAAGCTTATATATTTTGTAAGATTTACAACATTTCTAGTGGGAATAGCTTCATATTTCAGTTTTTTTCCTGTTTCTAAAATTGAGAATATATTGGGTTGATTCTATCCCTTAATGCTGTGTCATATTGAGAACTTCTTTAGAGAACAGAAGTTAGGATGTTCTTTGGACAGTTTTTCCCCACAAACAGGCTAGTGTTCCACTTAGCAATGCACTGCAAAAACATTATAGGGTGTAATGGTAATCTTTGTAACTATGAAATACTTCTTAAAATGCCAGCTTTCCTAGACTGCAGGAAAGTTCAGATATATGCACTAAATTCCATAGCATAGAGAGCCACTAAATTGCATTTCTTTGTGATGCTAAAATTAGGAGGTTATATAGCTTCAGTAGGAAGAGTAGTAATTTATTGTCCATAATTTTGCCACTACATGTCCACAACAGCCTGACATAACACACGAAGCATTAACTTTCAGAATTACAGAACACAAAGCATAAAACTTATGCATCAAGGGCTCCCTTTATAACATCTTCTGTTAAATACTGCACGATTTTCTTGTCCTCCCCATACAAGCTTTCTGTGCAGCTTTTCTTGTTCTCCCTTGGCATAGCACCCATTGCTATGGCAAAAGGGCCTACACTTAAAAGCCATTTTCTTGCTGTAACACAAAGAGCTGCTCATTTCCACAACCTTAGGTGAGGGCACAACCAAATACACTAATGGTCCCCTCAGATGTTGTGACGCAAAAGAGCTGAAAGTTTCAATATAAGTAACCACAAAAGACAGCGGGTAAGCATACTCTCTCTGGTTTTACATGTTGTACAACACTCTTGCTTTCATCTTAACAACCAACCATTAAGTTTGAAGGACATCATCAGAAGAAATTTTCAAGTATAGTTTCATAAACACTGAAGTCAGAAGAGCAAAGGTGAAAGATGCTAGAATTGCCTTTTTAAACACCTGTTACAGTGAAGATTACTGAATATTGGTAGACTTAGTTTAGCAATTTTTAAAGAAAATCTGATAATTTCAGAGAAATATGAAACTAATAAAAACCAGTTATAAGTGAAAAAAACTCTGGCCCGTAGATAGGTGTGCAGTTTAGGAGGTGGGAAGGAGGAAGCAGCTGAGGATGTGACAAAAATCTCTTCACAGCTGTAGCAGCCCCTATAGTGCTGACAAAGGCTCTCCCCCTGTGGGTCATTTCAAAGGCACATGGACATAGCAGTCCTTCCAGAAGCCAAATCCTTTCAACATCTGCTAGTAAAGAACTCTCAATCAGTCCATTTGATTCCAAAGATATTTAAAAGAGAGATGTGGCAGGTTGCCCAGAGATGGTAACTTGGAGGTAAAGTAAAAACAAGAAGTCATAGATCTCAGGGACAGCAATAACACAGTCATCGCAGATCTTTCTTAAGGAAAATAAGTGAAATGCTGTAAAGAGAAGAAAGGGTTATAGTGCCAGAAAATAAATACAGATTTCAACCCAGGAACAGACAAGAAAAGATTATTATAGAACTATTAGAAAAACAACAATAAAATTATAATCAGAAGTGCCAAAGCTGGAATGACACCAAGAAAACTTCAAGAAGCCTGACAGGGAAGACAGGTGTCTTGTCAATAAATACTGTACCAGAAGAAGGTTCATGCACAACTTCTTAAGTCATTTGCCCAAAGCAAATAGCAAGCAAATAAAAGTGTGAGGAATAATAGGATTCTTGTCTCCTACTCTCCATTTCCCTTCATGTTACCATATGGTATCCATATCTGTGAGGATAAGCAGTACTTTGTAGCCTGGTGTTTCAGTTTTCATGACACTTTACAAGTCTCATTGCTCATTTCACCGCTTTCCACCAGCTACTCCTTAATGACACGCAGCCATTGCTTCCTTTGCTTTCCCATAAAAACAACATAGTCAGGAAATAATTAATGTATATTTGTCTCTTTCAAGTAACTGCAGCTCCATTTTAACCATTTACTTTGCAATAAACTTTTTAAAGACAGCTTGCCTTTTTTTTTCCCCAGGAAAAAAAAAAAAAGTCTATATATCTTATGGATCACAATATACTGATTTTTAAAAATACACAAATAATATCACATAGCCTTATTTCTGAGCTACAACCCACATTAATTCCCCCACCTTGGGGAAAAAAAAAAGAAAAAAAACACAATAGATGCAACAACTGAGCACTCCATAGCTCATTTTGAGTCTTCAACCCAAACAGAAATACCCAGAGATTGGTATAGTTCATGAAAAAGAATATCAAATTACTTCTAATAGTGAATTGCTACAAAGCATACTTTGCTAGATGGAGTTATTTTAAAAGTTGCTGTGGAAACAAGAAAGAATTGGCCCGGAGAGGAGTAGTGTAAGCTTATTAACAACTGCATGCTCAAGTGCTCCAAGCTTTAACTGAAAGAACCACCTGAAAAGGCAGAGTCGTTCAGTCTCCTCTGCAAATAGTGGACTCCAACCAGTTGTCAAGACTGAGCAGGTTTGGTGAAGATGCAGGTAGAGCCTGAGGAGATGCTAGAAGGGAAAATGAATCCTCCTGAACTACAGAAGCCAGGAACATACCTCAGTGAAAAAATAAAATTCTGACGAACATGACTCAAAGATTTACCTTTTGGCAGAGTAGTTTCTCTCTATTTATTCTTTCTTGGTGCAAAACTGCTGCATAGTCTATATGCGAAAATTCTGCCTTTTTCTGAAGCAGATATCAAAACTTATGTTTAAAAAAGAGAATTCTCTGTAGAAGACTCAACATAAGCCTCTGAAAACAGAACACCATTCATAATGAAGTAGGAGAAACAAACTTCCCGGGAAACTGGAAATCCTTCTCCTCTCTCCAAACCCCAAATTTTTATGGAATTTTAAAGCCTATTTCATTCACAGACCATTGCAGCTGTCTGGAAACTATCCTGAAGGGTAAATTTTGCCTGTGTATAGAGAATTGTTTGCAATGTATTCTACAACATGGCCTAGGAATGATATTCTACATTTTTCACCTTTGAATGATAAACTTGGCTATGAAGAACATATAAAGAAACCCAAGTTGAACTTTTTATTTTTCTAGAATAAAATAAAATTAATATAGCAAAAGGAAAAGATTCATCGCTGTTCATAAGAATTCATTCACCCAGGGAATTTTTTCATCTGTCCTCTCCTTTACTTAGCTAGACAGAAAATAGATTTTGCTGGCTATGTTTAATTTCCACAGCTGTCACTGAGATCTAAAACATTTATATTGGAGCAATCACATTTATCCTCAGGAAACCAGGAACTGGAGTACCAGTTCAAACACTGTATAGACTACCTACAATCTTCTGTCTCCAGTAGTGTCTTAGATTTAGAATTTGTGCAAATAAGCACTAAAATGCTTTTTGATTAAAATATATTTGAAAAAAAGCAATTAGTTCTTGAAACAGTAAAGGTTGACATGGTTCATACATGCATACAAGCTGATGTAACAGCAAAATGAAAACAAGATACAAATACTTAATACTTCTGATGTACATCTCTTAGCTTATTTCAAATTGCATACTTTGAATGTCTAGTAACAAATTTAATTAATTTAATTGCATAAATTCCACTTATGGAAAGAGTCACCAAAAAAGAGCATCACAAGTAACAGATTCATAACCCTAGTAAGAGAGTCATGTTATTTAACTAAGTCCATTATCCAAACTTTTCAAATGGCTGTTTTGAAAAAAAGATTACAATACTTCACCTAATATTTATGGTTCAGCTCAAGAAAATAAAGTTGTCTGTGACAGGTGTAAAAAGGAGTCAAGCAGATTTCAGCAGACTTTGAAACAGGACTAGCAAAATTATAATATATATTTGTACACAACAGAATCTTCAATATAAAAACTGCTAAGTACATTGTTCTTGTTATACCAGCCAAATCAGCAAACAACTTGCTCCATCTTTCCTGAAGCAAGTCTTAGTTACCAAGCTGGATCTTATTATTCACATTTAAAGTGCTGATATTTATATAACTTTAAGTTACACCTTCAGTTGTATGTTCTTTCAGCCTTTTCTTGCTACTCCCTAATTCTCTTCCCTCCCCACTTCCCCTTGTAGTAGTAAAAATGGATTTACAGAAAACCAATAACAAGTATTACTAAAAAATATATTCTGGTTTTGATCAGGCAGCTCATCACTTAAAATTTCATACATACACAGTATTGCAAATGTTATATCTGAAGACTTTCTGCTACAGTAAGACCATAATACAACTCCTCCTTCAAGAAAGTTGATTCAGAAATATGTCAGTAGACAAAAAACTATTTTTGACATATAAAGTGAAATAATACAATAGTTGCATTTTTAACTAGTTGCATCATTAGTTGTTCATAGTTCACATATTGAATTTTCCCAGAGCAAGACCCTATTAAATGCTGCAGCCAACAACTTTGACAGATAAAAATTCAGATCTTCATATTAATACCTTGCAGTTCTTTTGATCCATGAAAGCAAATATCTGCCTAGTTTCTCCTTCCTGTTCTATCACTTACTGTGGTATTTCTAACTTCAAGGAGTAACAGAAAGGAAAGAAAAAATAATGTTGAAAGATGAGGCATCAACTTTCACATTAACTTCATTATGCTGACTACAAATAAAGTTTAAAAAGTAGAGATGGTTTCTAATTTATTAATATTCACTTTTCTGTTATACTCTCTCTTGCTTTTCCAGGATTCTTCATATTGTCTTTATTCCCATTTTTCTCTATTTTTTAACCCTTCTTTCCCTTTGTTATACTATCTTCCCCCTTAAGTTATTTCCCTTTGCTATTCCTCCCTCTTTACTGCAACTTATTTCCTCCCTGTTCCATTCACATAACAACCTTAGCCTTTAGTTCTGCCTCCTACTGGACCCTCCTTCAAGTTCTTATGATTTCCATACACTTTATGGTGCCAGACTACTCACAATCTCTCTGCAGAAGTAGAAAAAACATTTCCAAGTGTAAATGAAACTATTAAAATATAAGTGGAACACTAAAGGAACAAAAAAAAAAAAAATAAAAAAAAAATGAAGCCAGTGTAGTGCTTAGTATTTGTACAAGAGAAATAAAGCTAACCACAGGCCAGCAATTGAATGGCAGAAAGCAGTTAAACAATCTTAAACAGAAAAATCATGTAGGAAGCCACAGTGCTATGTGCAGCGTTCCCCCTGGAGCATGTACAGGAAAAAAGTCCCCCTAAAATTTTAGCATGTCTGCTTTTTATCCCACAACATAGGACTAATTGTCCTCAGTGTCTGAGCTGGATTCCTTGCATGCTGGAGCAGAACAAATACTACTTTTTCACCTATCTGTCACAGCAAACATGAAAGATTACGACAAAAGCAAACCAGCACTAATCTTAGCACCTCACAGAGCTCTGAGCAAAACACCAGAGAGAAAAGTAGAGAAAGCTAGCACGCAACAGACAGTACAACAAAATCATCAAATGAGTAGCTGGGCAGGAGCATCTTGCTTCCGTGCTTCCACTTATTTAATAACCATCCTATCTGCTGTAGAGCAACACCCACAGATTTGGTACGTAGACTAAATGTAGATTATTATAATACGTTTCAAGTTTTTGACAGATTGAAGGACTTCATCCAGCAGTTCAGGCATTAAGCCCATGGCTGGTAACTGAGTTAAAACAGAGATTTAATAAACCAGTGAATTCATGTTCCAGCCCTGCAAGAGATACATCGTTAACGCTCCATCCACCTAGCCTGATGATGAGGTTTTTAAAACATCAAGTCAAGACCAGTTATGCCTCTATTGGAAAAAACAGAGGCAGGCTATCATATCCCTCTACAGTTTCCAAGATTAGCATCATCTGAGCTGAGAACATACCGCAGTCTGAAGTGTGAAATACTGACCCCACCAGACCAGCTGCTCTCCTTTCATTTTTGGCTCCCTAACGTTTCCTTCCTCGCTCTTTGACCACCACCTTTGTTTATATCCAATATGCAAGTTCTAAACATTGCAGGGGGCTACCATATATCAACACAATTCCCCTGTAACTGGGTTCTAGCAGTTTCAGGTACTACCAGAGAGGTTTTAGAGTGGAAAAATGCCAGTAAGGGAACTCTTGCACATCTTCTGCCATCCTCATACTTTCCCAGAGTTGGAGTAGGTGGAACGCCCACAGCAGGAAGAAACTGCCAAGTGGAACATCTACTTCAGCATTTGCAGGCAAGGAATGGTCATCTTTATAGAAGGGAGCATAGCCAGTGTCACAGCATACTTTGGTAAATCCTGACAATTGCTTGTAGACCACTGGAAAGTCTTTGCAGTTGGACGCAGCAACTCAGAAAACCTGGACACATAACTGAATTCTCTTAGAGATGTATGAATGGTTACACAAGCCTAGGACTGTGTGAAAAACAAAACAGCAAGAAGCCTTCACTGCTTCCCTCTTACCAGCTCCAGCCCCATGAGGAACACAGCTCAGCAAAACACAAAAAAGACCATGGTATTTAGAAAAAGGATTGAAATATTAGGGTAAGGCTAACTTCTGCACAGCCACAAACTTTGTAGGAATTGAAAGCTTTTAATATAGCTCTTCAGTTCTGAAAACACAGTAATTGGGAGACAGCTGGCAGCTGGACAAGAAACTCTATCTTCCCATCACCTGAAATGACAGCCATATATATTTATACCTTACAGAGTGTGTGTGTGTCTATACGTACGCATACACACAGTTTTACATATACATATATATATACACACACATATATAACCTTCTCTATAATAAATTCCCCCAAAATGGCTTAAATGAGACACAGGTAGGTATCTACTCTTTCAGACGCTACGTAGGGAATGCCTTCTTCCATGTGCTTTTAACTAAGCTTCTTTCAGTTAAGAGATTTTCACTATTATTAAATGGAGGATTTCTGCTGGACCTATTCATTGCAAAGAGAATTTATGTTCTAATGACTACAGCTTCAACATACTTGGGCCTCTAAGGAACAAGGATGCTCCTCCCCCCCCCACTACCTCAAAGTAATTTTCAGATAAAACAGAGAACACAAAATCTTTGGTAAAAAAATATATCAAAGGAAGAAACACTGAAAAAGAACCCGAATAAAAGAACGTACCTTTGACCCTTGGTAATTCAAATAGAGTGTTAATCACCAAAGGATTAACACCCTCTGCATTATAAATAACATAACCAGTCATCAGGAAATTATAACACCCCATATAATCAAGAAACACTGACGTCTACCATAGAATTATGCCCAAGCAGTGGGAGGTACTAAGATGAGAAACTAACATATTGTATCAGTTCACATTTTGCTGATTAAGGATACCAATTAAACCCAGACACCAGAGTGAAAACAGTAGGTGTATTTTACTGGTGATAACCAAATAACGTTACAGTGTAATACGGAAGACGTGCAGTAAGAAAAGGCAGAATAGTGTACCTAAAGGAACAAACAGGAAAATACAGAGTAATGCATCAAATCATTACTACATGAGAGAGAGAACAGTGATTAAGAAAGATCCCTCACCACTTGCATACGTCACCATCACCCAGCCCCGCAGTGGCTGGGCAGCCCCGGTCACAGCGAGGGTTTGCAGAGCCTGTCCCGGCACGTGGGAAATCCTACGCGGTGCCTCCACCCATGGGTGAGGCTGCCAAAGTCGCTGTGAGCGGGTCCAGCCTTATATACCAGAGATCGAGAAGCCAGGATAGCTGGCACCTTTGTTTTGAGCGGAAAATATCTGGTTTCATCCTCCTGTTGGATTCCACCCAAAGCCTGGCCAGGGCTCGGGGTGGGGGGGGAACCAAGGGAGTTTCTAACAAGGCCAAATACGTGGGTTCTCAGCCTTGAACAAGGCTCAACAAGGGAAGTTGGATACTTTCTCTCAGCATTTCGTCCTCACTACTGATTATATTCTAGGCCGCATCTTTCGCTAGTGAGCTTTACATACTTTGTTAATGATTACAGACTAAGTAAGCAGCTTTGGCTTGGGGCCTGTTGTTCAGGGTGCAGTATTTCAATGCTTTAGCACTTTTTACATCAGCACAAGTGGGTTGTTATAACTTATTACAATACCCACTAGCACAATGGTTATCAGTTATAAAATATACAGGATTCATCTAGAGGTCAACTCTGGCTGGGGCCGGCTGTCCAAGCCTTAGCACTTCAGTAAGATTCTGCAAGTTAAAGCATTATGGAAAACAGTACTTAAACAGAGAAATCTCTTTCCTTCTATGCATACACACACATATATATGCAGCCACACGTTTATGCATAAAAACACACAAACAAGTAATTCACACATTCTGAACATTATAAGTGTTTTAAAAATTGTTAAAAGTCTATGTCCATATAATCTCCCTAATATTTTTTTTTTCTGGGTAATTTTGTGTGTTTGTTGCATTAAAATCAAATACTTTTTAACAAACATTAAATAAGTTTCTGCATTTGATGTAATTATTTTTTGCTTAAACAAGGACTATTTCTCCCTTATTTGGTTCTGTAGTATAACCCAGTAACATACTGAATGTAGTATTATTATTGCATAAAAGCATTAGTGAAGAAATTTCTATCAAAACACAAACTTTTTAAAGTTATGAAAAAAAAAAAAAAATCAAAGAAATCGCTACCCACAATATGCTGCTTTGAAGGAGACATACAGGTACCTTACCTTCTGCCATCTTCTCCACAACCACTTCCCCCATTGCAAAGCTTCCCCTGCCCTACTTTCTCTCAAACCACACCACTCCCTTGTGCCCAAGAGCCTTTGCCATCCTTTCCTACTCTTTTTCAATCTTCAAAGATTTGTCTGCCAAGCTTGTTTTTTATTCCCACTGTACCCAAAGGTCCATTCTACCTACATATCCAGTTTCAAGTTTTCCAAACATTACAGCACTTCAAAACACCCGTCCCAGGAGTCCTCACTCATATTGCCTTTGGTCCTGTTACTCTGCCAACAGAAGGGCTCCTAGCCCTTCTTTCCCATGTTTTCACTGGCTACTAGTACCTGCTGCCACTCTCTCCTTGGCCAACTGCAACCTGCAGCCTGTGGTCCCACTTGCTTTTTTCCCCACACACCTAAATAACCAAATGAGATGGGAAGTAGAACTTGCTCAGCACTTACTGTTTCCAGCTGTGCCTGTGCCTTGCTAATCAATCTCCTCTAACTCCCAGACAGGAGAGTTCCCCTAGGAACAGGAGCTCAGTGTTTACCCAAGAGGAAAATCAGACCTTTTCTTTAATGTAGAGTACCTCATGAAGAACATAAAGAACAACTCATCTCAAAGAACAACTCGGTTCAAAGCACTTTAATTTGTAATCATATTTTCTGCTGAGACCTAGAGATCAGGGGAGAAAAGATCCACATACTCACAATCACAGTAGTTTACCGCCTCCGAAAGAATGATATGAAGGTAGTGTCACAGAATGAGGCAAGACAAGGTTGGGATCAGCATGGACAGATCTTCACATGTATAAAAATGTTAAAATTAGATGGGGGGTTGGGGGAAGAAAAGTAGACTTCCTCAGTTTGAGGAGCCTTTACAATCTAAACCACATTAGAATTTCTCCTTTAAATCTTCAGTAGAAAGACACGCTCCTTTAATTCACTTCTTCACATTGCAGAATAACTGCCAAATTTCACCTTTTTCAAGCCCACTATAAAACCCACAGGATTTCACCAACCTTGTGTCATTCCACAACGATGAAATACAGTTTCTAAATGAAATACACTTTAAGGCTGTACCATGAGAAAAAGCACAGCTTAATTAAGTTAACTAAGCTGATTAAGCCATGCTCTTTCACCTATTACAGGAAGTATTCAGCCCTGGAGCCATCCTAAAGGCACCTCACACAGAGTATGACATGTTTTCCAGAGATACTGTATATATTCAGTCACTGTGGAAGGGGAAAAAGCAAACACCCCATATGTCAGCATGCCAACAAAAGAACAGAGAAAGTACCAGCTGATAAAGCAGCTGTTTACATCTCATTCTTGTCTGGAAGGTAGGTATTATGTTACAAGGGAATAAATTAAGTTAAGAGAACATTACCCTAACACCTCAGATCTGACTGTTATAAAATAATTACAGCAGGAACACTCTCTCTGAAAATCTCGGTCACTGATATTATTCTTGGGATCTTCATATATTTACAAACAACTTGGACAAATGGATTTAAAATTTAATAATTATGGTAGCCTTTATTTTAAAACAATTAAGATTAATCCTCTGTCATATCTAAGTGAGTTTATATCATTAAAAGAATTCTTTAAAATTTTCAATCCTTTCAAAATGTCTAAATGCAATTTCTGAAATAAAGACATAGCTAAATAGCATTATTCTTATCTTGGCTTTTGCTGGTACAAGGGTGCTGCTCTGTGTCTCAAAGATTTCTGGCAGTGTGAGAAAACCTGGTCAGTATCAGAGTCTTTCCTGGGACCTGTCTGAAGTGTCGACAAGCAGCTAAGCTGAATATTAATACACTCTCCATCATCAAAAGCTGTTGCATACCCAAAGGATGAGAAATATTTTAATCAGCTTTCAGCTTGTCTAGTAGAAGTCAGTTTATTCCTTTGGGATTATACATCTATGTGCTCAATTTTTGTCTTTGCACTCTCTCTCTCTCTCTATATATATATATTACTTCTGAAACCAGCAGCAAAGAGCCTAAATCTGATGTTTTGTTGGAAAAAGCCAGCTAATGCTGTGATTCAATTACAGTACTTTACATTTAACAGGAAAATGTAAAAGATGAAAAGCAAAGAAAAAAGTCAAGAAAACAGTCCTGTATCCTGGGTTTTAATGGTAGGATTTCTTAAAGAAACCAGTGGGAGTTCTTTTGTTTTGTTCAATATTTTTGCAAATTTTATGAATTTTCAAGACTGATTCATCTGTTGTCTTACACATCTTCTCCCTTTCACAGGAGACTTCTAAGTTTTGATACTGTAAATTCATAATTCCTTTAGCATAATGACCACCCGTGGAATTGACCCATAAATGTATACAGTTTTATAAACATGTGTATCAAGTATGTCCTACATGAAAGCCAAGAAAGATCAGTAATGGAATAATGGTCTAAAAAGCCTTGACTGGAAAACTATAATTGCACGGTAACCTCTCCTTTCCCTACTGTCACTCCTCTGAGAGACAAAGTCAGTCACTGTAAGGTTTCATTAATGAAGATACTACCTACAGGAGAAAACCTGTAAAAGCGAGAAATAGTAATAATCCTAATTATGTATATTTGTAATCCTTTTAAAAGCTTCATAACATTTCAGACTAAAATACAGCCAGGACTTGTATTGGCCTTTGCATTGAGCATCTACATAAACACAATATAGAATTAGTTTCATTTTACTTCATCCCTGTTTCCTTGGGGATAGACGTATTACCATTGTACACCTAACACCATGGTGCTCCTTCCTCTTCCCTGTGAGAGAAGACAGAAATATAAAGCTTAGCTGCTGAAAATTTTTCAGATACTCTATTACCTCAAGCAATTCTGAGAAGTACAACCTTTGTGTACTTTGGTACTACACAGCATCAACATAAATGGGTTTGTACAGGCTAATCTTAAAATAATTTCTATCCAAATCCTTAATCAGCAACATAACCAATCATTCGTTTTGAGCAAAGGAGTGAATTCTGTGGTCCTACTACCGTATATGACTTCAGCACAGAAACTCCTGTTTCATGAAATGGAAGCATGACATTGGATAGAATATGAGAACAATCAGTAAAGGATGACGAGTAAAACTTACTCTGCCGTGTGTCAGAATTGTAAGACTTACAATTCACTTATCCAAGCTGAGTCCCACCACAACATTGACAAAACAATTGACCTCCTAGCTAGCTAGTATGTAGCACACAGCTTGAAGTTCCAGCTAAAATTGTTAGCAGTGTATATATGCATACATATATACACACAAAATAATCAGTTCAGTTTATTACACAATTATATTGATCCCTAGGCAGCTAGACATGAACTGATGCACTATTCCCAGCTATTAACAGTGGACTTTGAAGTCAGATTCATCTTGAGCATAGCTCCACTGATGCCATTCCAATTCACAAGCAAGAATCTGGCCTGTTCTCACCATTCCCTTAATCATTCTATTATATTACAGAAATTCAAAATGAGTCCTATGAAAAGAGATTACATTAGTCTGATTGTGATAAACAATCACATTATTTTACAGGAATAATTTACAAGATTTGCTACCCCTAAACTTTATAGTAGAGCCTCTGCTGTGAGAATTATATAGAGTTCAGACTCACTAGCAATCCAAGGAGAACTGCCAAAACCTGATGTTAACTAGAGACATTTGAGAAAAGCCAGTAATTATCTTCTTATTGCAGAACAGTAAACATTATATTGTGTCTACAGCTTCAGGATTATTAAGCAGAAGCATGTGTAGTAAGAAATGAAAAGTGCAAAAAAGATTCACTCAAAAGCTCCTGAGAGCTAGAACTGGGAACTGCCAGGAGACAATCAGGGTCAGCCAAAACACAGTAAGCTCCTTCTGTCATACTTAAACAGACGGAACTTGCCCATCTGAAAAAAAAAAAGATTTAAAAAGTCTTACATGTGGCCTAAATTCTACAATTTCCAATCACGATAGGAGGGAGGCAGAAATTTGTTGGGTTCCTTCAACTGCAGAATGTTCTCTTCCTCGGACATAACCAGTAAGTAAACTCCTTTTCAGTTACAGTAAAAATCATAGCCTCATTCTATTGATGAGGAATTTAAGATCAGAAAGCCTGCAATCTAAAACCAAAGTAAGACCTCAACATTTTGATCTCCACGCTGATTTTGAAAACCACACTTAAGTTACTTTCACAAGTTAAACAGAGGGGTAGTGAAAGAATCAGCACCTAATCCATCAGACCATAATGCTTTCCATGGCAAGTACTGAAGCCAAGTTTTATTTCTTTATATATAAAATGAGACCTGTAATTTTGATCAAAGATTAAGTAACTGTTAAAAAATACATTGCAAAAATGTTATTCACCCATGATTTTGTTAGGAATTAGAAAGACTGATGATCAGATAGGGAAGAAAAAGTATCAATGCAGCAATGGCAGCTTTTCAGAAGACGTCACCTCCTTTGCTTACAAAAGCCAATTGGAAAGTAAAACAGCTGTATTCTATTTTATAGTGGTTACATAGCCACTAAAATACAATAGTAATAAAACTATGTTTAGTAATACTAGTTGTGCTCTAAAAAAAAAAAAGTACAGCAGTGTAGATGGTGACATTTCAGCCATACTGCCATTTGCTTTCACTTTCATTCAAAATCACAACTTGGCCTAGTTTATAGCAATCATAAAAATAAATTATTCCTGCCAAACCACTGTTTTAACACCAAACCAAATTTTTTTTTGTATCTATGTAGCATGTCCATCAACATACAAAAATGTACAATTGCATAAGCTCTATATCTGATCGCTTCTACAGTTGCATAAATGAGAACTAGAAACCACTTCAATGATAGTTAATAATTAATCAAGTTTCGTATAACATGTATCTATCTATATGTATAACAATTTTCAAAAATAGAGAATAATTTCTTTTCAAGAAATGTTATTCTCAGTGTTCAAATATGGTCTTTTACTCACTTTTTCTACTAGAAAATGGATTTTTAAAAACATAAAAGGCTTTGCAAAGTAATTGGACTAGTAAAACAATAGCACAACACTAGTTCTTCATTATTTCCACAGCAAATAAGAAGCCTCAATAAACACACCATTGATAAAAAAAATCTTTTGTTATTCCAGTAGATGTCCATCCAAGATTCTGGGTAAAAATGGTGGAAAGAGCACACAATTTTATACAATCCACAGTAGCCCCATCACACTGACTCCACTTTATTAACAAAAGGGCAACACCAGGTTATAAGTTATCCTTCCAGGACTGACACTGGATCTACAAGGATGCAGCAGGAACTACGATCTGAGGTTTTCCCTCTCTGCCACACCCCAGGTGACTCACACTACTATCAACTGTAGTCTAATAGTCTCTAAAGTGTTTTCTTGGGTTGCTCCTGCTGCCAAGAACTGCAAGCAGTTGCCCCCAGTGCTCAGTCCCTATAAACACTTTTTCTCTAAATAGAACTTTATATGACTGAGATGTTACATAAAGAATTAGAAGATTATCTCAGTTAAAAACCCCAATATACCTGTGTATGTATTTGTGTGTAGAAGCATGTATGTACATCTACAGTCACACTATGGACCAGCTATGGTGGTCTATCCACTACGAGAAAACTTTTACATGTGATAGAGGATCCTGTTTAAGCCACAGTGCTCAGTTCAGACACAGAGCTCCATTTACACAATTCAAAAACCAGACTGGGGTATAACCTATATGCACAATCTTGATTTCTGCTGACTGTGTGTTATATGTGTTTATATTTTAAATAGTAACACAGAGCTCATCACATTTTACATAGACGTACATGTATATACTACACACAATCATACAGATAGCATAAAAACAGGGTGAAGACAACAGAAGGAAGCCCTATTACCGTAAGAGTTAAGCACAAGACAACAGAATTGTAGTAATCCAAACCTGAAGCTCAAAGATACAGTTGTGTGCACAAGAACACCTACAAACGTCAAACTTGTAATTCAGGTGCAAATCCACCTAGAAGGGAACACAAAGATGGGACAGCCTGCCCACCTCCTCTGCACCATCTGGTGCAGCACACACAACCAGCCACGACACGCACAGCTGCACAAGCCACCCATGGTCCTCCCATTTGTGCTGTCAGAAACGCATCTCACTTTCCCATAGGACATAAATTGTCCTAAACTTTTCCTGGCTTATGCCAGTTTACATTATAACCTTAATATTTTCAGTGTAATTCTCACAGTATGCTGTACGAATTGGAAGACTGCCCTTTTAACAATTCCAGTTTATAACAGAAATGTTATAGTGGTTCTTATCAACACAGCTTAGATCTCAACCAGCTCACATAAGGGTTAAAAATAGAAAGTGCTATCCACTGGTTTGCTCTGATGTTCCTGCAGATATTGTCACTGGATGTATCCTCAGTAGAATTCTATTCAACACCTCTGTCTTTAAGTACAAAGCTGTAGGCTGTAGCAGCTTTAGGAAACATAAGTATCCTTTTTTCTGCTGCACAGTATCTGTGTGTGAAATTCTCTAAAGGGGTTTAAGTATTTACCCTGAACACTATCAGACAGTTTCTAAAATTTTCCTTATCCTGTTGCAAAAACACTTCAAAGAGAATCATAAACACAGTCCTTTGTGCTTTCAGCACACACTTTGTTTTGGAAGCTTAAGTCTGAATTCCCTCAGAATTGTAAATATTTTTTTTTCTCAAAGATGTGCAATACATCTTTACTTTTTTTTTTTTTTTTTTTTTTGGGGGGCGGGGGGATCGGTAGTGATTCAACTGCACACAATGCTGAATCCTTTTCTCCCATCTCTGACAGCTAAAAATATTGGGGTCAAGGAAATTAGTGCCAAAAAAAGAAAAAAAAGTCTTCAGGATCAGGTTTTGTTGTTGTTGTTGAAGATAAAAGGTACATTTCCAGAAACATCTGACTCCTAGTGTACGTAAAATAAAACCTGCCAAAAATACATTTATTTAAAGGGCCTGTCCTAAGCAGATAAGAGCCCAAATAGATAAGAAATATGGCTAAAATTTGGGTCTTTGAGCTGCCATGTTGTGCCTACATTTCACAGCTCATTAGGCAAATAGGATCACCCATCACCGTATGGCCCTCCAATAAAGGAGTATGACACTGCAATATCTAAGCACAAAGGAAAAGCTAAAAAAGAAATGAAAATAATACCTCAGAATTTCTTGAAATTTGGCTGACAAGGTCAAACCAATTCAAATGTCAGTTAACTTGCTCTGCATTTTCTGAAAAAAGCTAAACAACTAACTGTTTGTGATCACATTACCTAATTTTTTAAAAACACGGTTAGCTGTTTAAGAGCCAAAGTCTACAAAAGCTAGGTGGATTCCTTTAAAAAGCATATTTTGTCTTATAGCTTTTCATGTTTATTCTGAAACTGAAATACTGATTTAAAATACCTATTTAAACTCTTGTTTTAAGGGGGGGGGGGGGGGGGGAAGAAAAATATTATAGCCCTGGGCTGAGATTTTGTAGCTCAAGTTACAGCCTAGGCTCAATTCTAACTGTGGGGCTGTAAGCCCCTGAAATAGTGGCTTATATCTGAAATTATTACATACTTCATATGTAGCAGTAGTAGCAAATAATGAAATAAACCTCAAAACAGAAAGCAAAATATTTTTACAATAAAACAATCTTGCTCTCTGATTTCAATTTAGTTGTATAAATTGATAAAAGCATGCCATTGAGAATAACAGTAATCATATGACTAGTAAATATAGGTTTTAAAAAGTTTTACAAATCAAGATTAAAGTTGTGCAGAAAGGTACTAGTTTGCATGAAATGACACTTTGGTCATTATAACTACGCAGCGTGCACACTTCTGCTTTTACACTACATTTACAAATTAAAAGGTGTGCTGCATTTCATTATCATTAGCTGTATTTTAGGATGCCAAAAAGTGAAACAAATGGTGTAACAATTACTTGTGTTTCAGTTATAGCATTAAAAATTAGTTCTTCAAGGTCTATGTTTCATTCGTTTAAGTAGAGCCTTTATTGTAGGCAAATGGTTATGCTGTTAAATATAACTCCAAATCAGTCATACTTTTCTCTGCATTTTAGTTCTACATTTTTTTTCATCTTGCCAAATTCCTGCATAAATAGGTGGGATTAAATGGAGCCTAGCCTACCTAACATAATTATATATGTTGTGATTTTATACTGCAATGAAACTGATACATTTTAATAATCCCAGTCTTGGCTCTTACCCACTAAAGTCAATAAAGGTTATTAAGGCCAACTGCCATATAAATACATTGCTACATTGCTAAATGGACTGTCAAAGCAGGAAATACAATTCACACCATAAAGCACTACTAGGGTCTTCAGTTATTTTCTTATTTTTTTAAAAGGAATGCTAGATATGTTTAAAAAGTCTTTAAAGGTTCGATATTTAAGTATAATCATATAGGTTTGCTTTTCATTCCACAAACAAAAACCATTTCATTGATTTACAGTTTACTTATTCAAATGCGAATCAGCCTAAAAATGAAATAAACAAAAAAATACTTTAGGACTTCTGCAGTTCTTACTGATTTGGCATGGTGTTAAAAGATTTTCATAGCTAAAATAAATGTCAGATTTCAAGGTTTGCATGATATCAGACCCTGAGAGACAAATTGTCTCTCCACTGAATCTCAGAACAGCTACAGCAAGACTTCCTCACATCACATGAGATTTCAGCTTTTCAGACTTCTCTTTACCCAGAAAGCAAAGCTTGTACAGTCTTTTTTCAAATGGTAACTCTCCCTTTGAATTCAGCAAGCATTTATCCTGATGTTGCAGACGATAACGTGTTAATCTTGGATGACTTTTAAAAAAAAAAAACTCAAACATTTGAATAGCCTTCATATTTTCAAGGGAGGGGGAAAAAAAGAGAAGAAGATTGGTTAAACTGCTTTGGATTTAATGGCTCATAAATTCATGAGGTAATATTGTGGGAAATGTGATGTTTTATCAGAATGTCATTCAAATGAAAGGTTTAACATTTACATCACAAGAGCGAGCTCTAAGTAAAACTATCCTCAGGGAAAGAAATGCCAGGAATAAACATTATGATAAAATTGTGTGCTTGCTATAATGTACAAAAATATTTAATAAAGCTTAAAGGTTTGAAGACAATGGGTTAAACTTCCTGCAGTATCATACTCTGCTGTGACGCTGGAGTAATCACAATTAGCAGAATCAGAAATTATTTTGGAAACTTTCTTTTCTTTTTTATAAGTGCTTTACTAAACAAGGCAGGGGAGGAGGCATGCAGGGACCCCAAGACTGTCTTTTGTATCAATCTAGACATATATATAAAAAAACATAAGTCAGGAGTTGTTCATCTCACATGCAAAAGTGAGAAAAATACATTGCTTTAGTATTTTCTTATAAGAAATAATTCCTTTTAAGCAACAGTTTTTTTCTGAGTCAAGATTAACAATTCCAAGACATTTTTACTTTCAGCATTTTGACCTTTTTTTTTTTTTTTTTTTTTAAAGAATCATCCAGCTAAAATTATAAGTTTAGAGAAAAAACATCGACTATAGACTACTGGGTACATTCAGAAATACCTTTTTGATTTAACTTAATGCTGTGGAAGCTAAGCATGCACCAAAACACTACACTTTTTATGTTAAATTGCTGTTGAATTTGTTAACCCACAATTGATTTCCTGTGTTATGGAATCTTAGAGATTACAGCTAACTTGAAGCAACAGGGATAATTCTTGATGTTAATGCTACATTTCTATGTATTTTTACGAAGTTAGTGCCTGTTGTTGCATTAAAACTGCGGCTCAACATTGCCCCCTACTGTCATTTTGTGAAACTCTAAAGGACAAAATGTAGGTTAAATTAAAAAAAAACCACTCTACCTCCAAGCCCCAGATACAGTAAGCATCAAATTTACTGAAAGACTCAACAAAACAGACATTCTCAATTAACATTCTCTTCTGTCTCCTTCAATAGCTGAAATTAATTGTGATTAATATGTTATAAGTCATAAAACATTAAAGCAATTTTTAAAATTTAAATTAGAAGCAGCTTCTGTCTTGGCCCAACCTTCAGTTTACTGATAAATATCATCCTGAGGCCTGTTGAAAGGAGATACACTGACGCCACCATGTTTCTAATTAGAGACACATGGTAATGTCACACCAACGGCAGAAAACCTAACCCTTGAGAATTCCTGAGTTTGCTGTTTTTCCATGTTCTCAACACACAATGGATATAAAATAACAATCAAACATTCTTGTCTCTACCTCATCTAAGCCTGTGTTACAAGAGAGTAAGTTGTCATTTCAAAGAAAAACAAACCAAAAGATTTTTTTTTTTAAATTATAAAGGTCAATTCAAGAATGTGAGCACATAAGAACACAAAAATGAGGAATAAAAACCCACATAAAGAAGTTATAAATAATTTTTCTCCTTTTGTAGGAAAGTTTAATGTTCACTGATTCCTTGTAGCAACTGATTTTACAAATAAAAGTTCCACTTTTCCACCCTTATTTTCCAAGTCTGAAATCAGCCATTGCTGGAAAAGCTTACAACACATTTAAGCAGGTTAGTGAGTCACAGCGTTTCCCTCAAAACTCAAGGGCATATTCTTGTTGCACCATACCTCCAGATTCAGAAAGACCTCTACTACAAATTATACTCGGCATCCTTGGTTACATTACAAACTTCCAACTACAAGGAAATTGAGGCTTATGCTATGACCGTCAGAAATGACCAAGAAGCAGCTTCTAATGCAGACATAAGGATATGAGTAAGACATGTTTGTCAATATAGTTCTTTTTGTATACACATCTAGAGGCAGGCACACTGGCAACTCTATCAAACACTTCAACTAGCAAAGTCTCCCAACTGAGCCCGAGTATGAGCAAGCAGGTTAATAGTGCTTGACACTGAGTCTATTTTCAAGGAAAGAAGGGAGGTACTTTCAGGTATATAGGAACCAATATTACTACAATTTTTCGAGAAACTAATCTCATCTTGTTGGTTCGTTATGGTGTAAGTGTGCAGGTGGACTACAGATAGTTGTACCTCCAGATCATCAGATTCTACTCTCAACTTTCCTCAGACACATTCATTACTGTTGTCATTAGCAGAGCGGTCTATCTTGGTGTTGTATGGAAAGGTTGACAATAGAGTTTCATGAACCAATTGCTGTGATGTAATGTATGACTGTCATCTTATGAAGCTGTCAAACTTTAAAAACAAGCGAAGTCAGAAAATAACTAAAATCTTGGGGTTTTTAGATCTTACTTTGCTCCCATTGTTTCTCGCTACTGGGGAGAATAATAAGAGGAGACAGGGGAAGGCTATTATTGATTCTACTTTTCATATGTTCTGAATAAAGTTCAAAATCTGTTACTACAGTACAATTAAAAACATAACTGTGAGTGCTCTCAGAATTAAGCTTTAGAGGCTTTAGACTATAGAACTAGTACTTACCATAATCTCCATTTTTCTCCAAAATTCTTCCAATTTAGCCATAGGCTTAAGCCACCAATCAGTGCATTTCAAATACCGCTTGCCTTGAAACCAAAACTGCCTAAGCCACTCAAATTCAACCTGCAAGATAAAAGCACACAGTAGCATAAACACCTATGTTCATTATTTGGGGCAGGAATGGGGTAATGCATGAATCCAGCTATACCTGAACATTCCCATAAAAAGGAAAAGGCTACTGAAGTGTTCGTTTCTGAAGGCACTCTTACACCCAGCTGTTTTATTTCTATTCCACATAAATTTATGACCCGAGCTACTCCCTTCAAACCTGGAGAGGTACAAAACCCAATTCTTTTCTTTACATGTGGTACACGTAGAATGAACGTTAAAAGTCCAGGTTTACTCACAGTTCAGACAAATGTGTACAAGCTCTGGTTATTCTGGTTAACATTGCAGGTTTCAAAATATTTCAGTCATAGAAAAAATGGAAAAAACTTGCAGTTATAAAACGGCTAGTCATCCCTTGCCCTGGAAGGAGAGTCGCACTACAAGGAAACATGGTTTCTCATACCTGCTGCAGTAATGCAGCTGCCGGTGACCTGCCGTGACCCCGGCCCGGCGCGCTCCGGGCAGGCGGCCTGCGGGGAAGGGCCCCTGCTGGATCCGACGGCATGCCACGCCCCCCACCGCGACCACGCCCCCCGGCCACGCCCCCCGCCCCCCCGCGGCCACCTAAATTTCTAAATTTCATGCACAGACAGCCCATCAACTTAAAGACAAGAGAAATATTAGCTTAGTAAAACAAAATATAAATGTATAACTCATCAAATATTCTTTAAGCACAGTAATTCCATCTACCCTGATTTCCAGTGAGCCTTTTTTCCTTTAACTGCAATCCATACTTCAGGTCTTTAGAAATCTGTATTTATCTTTCTTGTGGTAGTTATGTTTCACACCAAGTTCAAAGCTGTTTTAATCATTATTTCTACCACAAAGAGGTTTTTGTTTACCCTGCCCAGCTCCGATGATGCAAACAATGACAGCCTGTCAAGGTGAAAGAATAAAGAAAACTGCCCAAAGCTGTCACCTAACACTTTCTTACCTGCAAGAATGAACAGAATGGCCACAGAAGTCTGAAAGTATTCCAGTTAACTAAATGATTGGTCAATGTATGTTAAAGAGTACAATAAAAGATACTTAAACTTGAAGTGTATAAGAACAATATTAAAAAAACTTTTTTGGTAAAATATAACAAGTAGGCAGACATAGATCTTAAAAAACTGACTGCTAGCCTAGTGACTTTTTAGCACAGAAGTTTGATGGCACCCTTTCTGTAAAAACTGAAGGAAAGTTTGCTTCCAGTATTAATGAGGTATGGAGGATCAAGTTATGGTTTGTTAAAAAAACAGTATACAGTTTTGTGAAGGTTGAGTATATCAAACACTCAATACGTTTTTCTCCCCCCACTTCTTTTTGGTTTAGCTGACCTCTACCATGAAAGGGCTATAACACATGATGGCTGGCAAACGTGTCTCATGAAATGAATCACATGAGGCTATTAATCAATGAAAATTTTTTTTAAAAAACTTAAAATCAATGTTACACTATGTCTCATGATGACAAGAATCTATTTCAGTCAATCTGATATTTGACAAGTCATATTGATTTGTTACATTAATCTATGTAATTTCAGTCTAATTCAAGTCTGGCATCTTGGTCAAATTTTAAATGTATCTCAATCCTGTACAGAAGATACAACTTGACACAGAAGGGCTGCTTTTTAGGTGCAAGAGGTAAAGTTTAGCAACAGGCTAGTTAATTTTCTCCAGAATTAGCTGGTCTCATCAGAGGTCAGTGCACCAAATTGCAATGTGTGGTAGTTTAACAGTGTGGACTACCATTTACTAGGGTTCTCAAACTCAGATCCACATTCATCTCACAATGTCTCCATTTAGTTCTAAACTGAGTTAATAAAATGGGGGTTGGGGAGAAAAAAAACAGTGTTTCATCCACCAACTTCACTATCAAGCTGCCTGACAAGTGACTGCTCTGAACTATCACCACTGAACAGATAACTGTTGATTCTGAAAAAAATAAAATAAAATCAGCTTGATGAGGCAATCATGACATGATTTCTCTATCACTCCATCCTTGTTTTAGACATATGCAAGCATACTTAAAAAATCTCCAGAGATTCCAGTTATGCTAAGTTTGATATTTGTAATTAACACATGAACACTTTTACACCACATTCATTACAAAGTACATGTTTTAACAAGAACAGATGCTATCTGCTTTCCAAATTCTCTTAGAAGCTGTATGTCCTCTTGCTCTCATTGGACTCTATTCAGTAGTATCTTTACCTGTAGCACGAAGGCACTCCTATCAGCTCGCCTCCTTCCATGAACAGGAGGAGCTCTACCAGGAAAAAGTAAAACACAACAACAAATACTGGAGAGAGACAAAAAGCTCAATTCTAGCCTTAGTGGAACTGAAGTTACAGAATATTCACCTTCTGTGACAAAACTCTGAGGTTAACAGCTCTTACCAATAATTTTGTCAAAGAGTTTTAATTGGGAGACTCCCATATATCAGAGCAAACTTTAGTTATCGTTGGAAAGCAGTTCACATGCCTGAACAGGACAAACCTTAAACACTAACAATTAAAAATACATATGCTGAGTATTTGAGGAACAATTTTCATCTCCTAATTAGTTTTCACTTATGACTTACATTTGTGCAAGTAAGTTCAGAATCAGGCCTTCTGTGTCTGACCTCAACATATTTTCAAGTTGTCCTTTAAACAGTGATTAAAGGCCAATTTTAGATTCTAGTCAATACTGGGTAGTGAAAGGCCAACAGTAACATATGACATTTTGTGAGGCAGTGCTCCTCAGTCAATTATTTAAAACTATTGGTTATTAAATGCCACACATGTAGATGATCCATATTTTCTCTCTGCTGTACTAGCCAGCCACCAACCATGCTGTCAGGTCATTGTGATGTGCTAAAACACATTAACTTTCCTTTGCCTGCATACACCACTACCCTTCCTCAGCAGTGGCCTCAGTGTCTAACCCCACACACCTTCAACTTAGCTAGCTCAGGCTTTTCTACATCCCTATGCATTTACCACACTTAAATTTATCTACTGCTGCCATAAAAATAGATTTGCTGAAGGCAAAAGTGACTGTACCTCACAAGCAACAGAGCAACCAATTCAGTCTCTAAGTTTTAATCACAGTAATTGGGATTTGATAACCATGGCTGTGCAAAAACTCTGATGAGGGCAATCACAGTAATCAGGATTTGATAACCATGGCTGTGCAAAAACTCCGATGAGGGCAAACCCCTACCTTTTCAAACTTGAGCACTTTGAAACCTGCTACATTTTCAACACAATCCCCAGATGCTAAAAAAACTTCTGCTAGTGTTTTACTTCACAGAGAATATCCAATTATTAGTTTGATGCTGGCAAATAAAGAAGCCTTGAAACTACCTCACACAACATGAACTATTACCAGGTTTTCCATTACTCAGAGTAAGGAAAACAATTGTTCTTTGAAATGTGAAGAATAGGCTGATGATGATCTTTTCTACAGATTTATTTTTATATATATGAGCATTTACATCATCTGTCCAGCAGTGTTTTATTACTTTAAAAAGCATTTATTTGCCAATGGGTTTCAACAGGTCCCCTGCAGCTCTGTTTAGGACATACCCAGAAGCTGTACATATTTTGGAAAGCCAAGTGTGATTCAGTAGGGGCAAGAAGTTCACATTTAGTGAACTCTGCAAGGTCATTTATTTCAGGATAAATTATTACTGGCCAAACAGCAATCTGATTGCTTGAAGGAGTAACTTCAATCTCTTAACACTGTGTGCATTGTTAGCCTATTGTACTTCACAGCTGTCCAGGTAATTACTTGTGTTCACCCTGCTACACTCTCTCTGTTCACCGGATACCCTGCTATTGAAGTATTTGTTCAGACTTCAAGCCCATAAGCTACTGAGACAAGCAGCACGTGAACACCCTTAATTAAGGTTATCTTACAACTACAAAGTACATACTGGGAGTGAAGTGACTCACACATCTAACAAACAGCACATACCTCGCAATTACTCAGATATTCCTTTGAAGGCTGTTTTAGTGAGGGAGACCATGACAACAAAGCTATGTCTAAAGAAATATTAAACTTCAACCTGGCTGCCCACCAGAGATGCTAAAAACTTCCTCAGGTTAGCATCTTTTTCGACTGAAATATCTCTGTCAAGACATTCAAGACAGGGCTCTGACAAATGAACTCTGGGAAATCTAACATCAGTAAAGACATCCCCCACACACTCACGCATACCTCTTTTAGAGGTTTCTCTGCCCACCACAAAAATGGAGGAAACTATGTCTCCACCTATGCTTCAGATCTTCAGTTGAAGCCTACTTTATCAGCACAGCAAGTCAATTTTCCTGTCCAGGAACAAGTAAGTGAAGGCACAGAATCACACCACATTGTTTCAGACTTTCTCTTAGGCTTTTTCCCTCTAGCAGACACAGATACTTCATCTAGACCTCATTTAGCAGAGCAGTTAATTTCAGCACAGACTGTGATTCTGTGCTGAAGTACTATATTTTAGCTCAGTCACACTTAGCCTGATGGTACTGTGATGGTTCTGTTCCAGTTAATAATCTCTGATGACTACTTCAAAGGTGCCAGCAAGAGGGTAAAAAACCAAACCCGTAGCATTTCAGG
This sequence comes from Athene noctua, assembly GCF_965140245.1. Classification (NCBI taxonomy): domain Eukaryota; kingdom Metazoa; phylum Chordata; class Aves; order Strigiformes; family Strigidae; genus Athene; species Athene noctua. The sequence continues at coordinate 9,623,899 of NC_134045.1, forward strand.
AAGAAGAACAACTTAGAACAACGGCTGCATCTAGTTATCCAAGTTAAACCCTGTGAAGAACTTCAGTCATGACAATACTTTAAAGTAAAATACAACTGTATCAGAACCTCTAGAGATTAAATACTACTGAAGTTCAAGCTCATGATCTCTGGTTGAGAGAAACAGAAAAAAAATTAACGAGGAGGTTTAGGACTAGCACAGAGAACTGTGTATCAGACAAAATACAGAGGCGAAACTGCGTGGCAGTTCTTCATTAATTCTATGCTTGTCTTTTTGTGCAATTTTTTCTTTTGTATTTAAAAATATTAACAAACTAAGAAAAAACCCAAAACATTGACCAAATCCTGACACAATGATCAGATGAAAACTTCATCAGTAAACAGTCTGATTCTTTAGAGAAACAAAACATGTGCTTGTTCTTCACCTGCCTGAGAAAAACTGAACCTAAAACCTGTATTAGTGCCTGAAAATACAAAGATTTATCGTACAGTGAATAAAAGAAGGTAGAAATCTTTTATATGCAAAAAAAGTTGCATTAGCTTCACAGATCCATATGTTTTCACTTCAGTGATGTTCGAAAGAGATGTGCATTTACCACAGCGATAAGCCACTAGTAGTTTTGTCTACTTGTGCAGCAAGCAAATGAAATTTAAGTAGCACTTTAACATATGGAATTTATTCTTCAAATGAAGAGGTGACCTTAGAACAACAAAAAAAAAAAAATTAAAAAAGAGAGGTGAATAGGTATTCTCTTTTCTAAAGAAATATAAATCCAGTGTGTCTACTAAGTCTAAGTGTGCAATATGTACAAGTTAAACAATGATTTCTGTTACAGTATATCCCATATGCGTAACAGGAAACATCCCTGTATGTCACATAGCAAAATTATTCAGGTGACTGCAAACACCAGGGGCTAGTCTCTCACCTGATGTAAACTGCACATGTCTTTGATGTTAAAGGACCCGTGCAAATTTACACCAGCTGTGCATGTGGCCCTAGCTGTGCAAACCACATATGCGTGTAGTTTTATGGACTGAGCCTGATTAATGTTTTGTAAAACCTTGCATGCATCAGACTTCTTTAAATTGCTCTAGGAGATGTTTTGGTAACAGTCAGGAGTGCAGATCTTTTGCCATCACTATGCTCAACAGTAAACACAATAGATAAAAACATATTCTGTGAAGGTTTTGGTAAAAATACACATTATATTTCTAAGCAGATAGCAATTTATAAACAGTTAACACAAATTCTAATTTGTGTGAAAATTACCTATGTACTATACAGCTTCTAATAGTGATCGTGTGTTAACTTAGAAATATAGCACAGCTCCTTCAAAATGTCTGAATATAGGAGTACTGTGAAAAAACACTAGCATTTAAGCAAAACGTGGTTCAGAAGTTTTTATTAACTGGATGCTATAGCTGTTTTTAAAAAGAAATGATCATCAGTGCTTTACAGTTAGGAAGAGCTGAAAGCTTTGTTTCAGGTAGAAGGACAGCTTTCCAGAGTAGATAAACAATCTGTCTTTTTAAACTCTAATACATAGCCTTGACTTCATTTTCTGTAACTTTCAAAAAAGAAAGAAAAAAAAGAACTAAATTTACCATCTTCAGAAACACTACCTTTGTAAGAAGATCCAGTCCATTGTGTCACACTCCTGACTATCCATTAACAGAGAAGCCAAATTACATTTTTTTGTGACACTGCCTACTTTTATACCACAGGAAAAGTTACCTGTTTCTGCAGTTTCCCAAAACACTGTCTGATACTTTCAGTTTATTTGTCAAATCAGTGTGTTTGTTAAGAGGCCAGACCTGTGTTTCAAGCAAGAAAGCACTGCCAGTTTCAGTGGAATCCTGTGCAAGTGCATACACTGTCTGATACTTTCAGTTTATTTGTCAAATCAGTGTGTTTGTTAAGAGGCCAGACCTGTGTTTCAAGCAAGAAAGCACTGCCAGTTTCAGTGGAATCCTGTGCAAGTGCATTGTTACACTTGCATACTTCGCAGCACAGAATGACCTCCTTACCTATGTCCCTCACAATTATTTCCACTGTACTTTCTTCAGAATATGCTTTAAAGCACAAGCACTAGTGTCACACCTGGCACTCTGTAAAACCCTGGTTCAACACCTGATGAACAACTGAAAAATTTTACCTGTTCTTTCCCTCTAATTTTTTTCTCTCTCCCTTTTTGTTAAAGAAGCACTAGTTTGGTTTGTCCATCACACTACAGATTTCATGTAATATTTCTGAAACTGCTCTTATATTCTACCAGCAGAGGGATCTTAAGAAGGAAAAATGAAAACTTCATGCAAGTGAAAGAACCAATCCAAGTTAATCCCAATTACTGTAGCCAAGTAAAAGTCATAAAAAACACACTTCAAACTTATACAGAGCAATGCCCTGTGAGCAGCTGAACACACTTAATTGCCACTGACTCCAAGAGCAGACTTCACCTCTCAGAACCTGGCTGAAGTATTTTCAGTGCAGATCATCTCACCTCATTATGTATTTCTTCTACTTGCTTTACAACTGCAGTTTCCAGTGATTTCAAAGATAAAGCCATTGAATCAGAATCAGTCTGTAAATTCCGGAGTGCCAGTTCACATTGTCCAAATATGTATTCCAATGTTCCTCTTGAACACTATAAAGATACAATAAAAAATTTATATACAGTCACTCCAGAACCTATGTATTTCTTAAATATACTGAACTATTTACTTCTGAAATAATTAAAGTGAAGGAGCAGAAGGGATGTGTTTCTGTAATTTTATTTCAAGATCTTATAATCAAAAGCCTCCTGGATTGTCTATAGTTACTGATATAAATTATGCAGAAGACTAGTCCATCTACCCAACCAGTACAGCATAGATTGAAAGGAGAAAGCAAAGAATTCTTTTAAAATTGATTTTACAAATATGGCATACAAAAACATGGTCGGTTTTTGACAGTATTTCAGAATCAGTTGTATTTTCCCAGTTGTATGGGTTCCTAGTAACACTAAAATGGAGTTCCATATCCAGTCTGAGACCTGTTTGCTTACGAGGTACAGAGAATATGAACAGAACAATTTTGCACTTCTGCTCCTTTTGTTTTGCCTTCATTACATTTCCTTCAAAGGAAGGAAAATCTGTAGAAGGAAATCTGTAAAAACCCTTTTGAAACAAAACAAAGAACACATCTACATCGTTTAACTATTTTCAATTAAATATCTGTACCTTCATTTAAGTTTCCAAGAATTATCTTGAATAAGGACCTCATGGGTCTTGTATTCTTTGTAAAAAAAAATAATCCATACTATACAATTTTTTTTATATTACAAGTATATGTTTATGTGTCCATGTTTGGTGCTATTGCTTAATTTCCATTCCTGCACAAATTAGGAAGAGCAATGGGGAAAAAAGAAGTATATGGATACATGTATCTCTCTTGCTCGAATAGCAGTATATTTTGCCTTGCTGAAAGAATAAAGTGGTAATTGTAATTTTTAAAAATATTTTTTTGCCATACAGTCTTTTTATTTTTCTGTATGCTTTCCTATTAGAATACTACATAAACAAAACTGCTGATATCACCATGGAAAGGAATAGGGAGGAGAGGTTTAGTGTGGAAAAAAAAAGCGTCTTTGCAGTTGAGAATAACAGGCTGAAGCCTTGTTATCTCAGAAAGGCTGAGACAAGGGGACTCTGTGTCACTTTTCTGCTTCTTCAATCCTCAGATGCACCAAAGGATCCAATTTAAAGCATACTCATGACTGTTCTTAGTTGTTCTCACCTCCTAAAGGCCATTTTTGCCAGTGGACATTGCTGATATATTTTGAGTATTTCTCTCTCATCATGAATATTGCCTTTCAACTAGGACCAGGATATGAACACAACAAAAAAGTTTAAAAACATTTCATGTAAAAATACAGTTGTTTCTACATTTTATCAGTAATCCATGAGGTGTGGTGTAGCACATTCTTAATTCATATTTTATATGCTTAACTTTGAATTTAGGCAAGCTACCAATACAGAAACAAGTGTACCTCAATTCAAAAATAAACAAATAGCAGTTGTTCAAGAAAACAAGAAAAATTAGTTTTACAAATGACCAAAGAGCAAACCGTTTTTGATACTTACATCTGCCACTCTGTGAGTTGAGCTGAATCGAGGTGAAAAACCAGCCAGAACACAGTGCTGATGTGTCATATTAAGATCATCTAGGGACAGATTAGAAAACCTTAAGCACAGGGAAAAATTATACTTAATAAAACTTACTATGGCTGACGATGAATTAAAGACACTACATTAAGCATTTAAAGAGAAGAAATAAAGAATTCAGTCAGATAGTACTATCTTCACAGAGCTTTAATATTTAGCAAAGCGTGACAATTATTTGCTGACCTCTTCATATTCATTTTCTCCCTGTTTATAGGGTTTAAAAGTGGCATTTTCCCACCTCTTAAGGGAAAAGTTCAACTAAACAAATTAATTCTTTCAAAGTCAAGGATCACTATAAACAACACACTACTCAGAAATTACAATCTCTTTTCTCAAAAATCACTGAACAATGTTGACATTTCTTGAAAAAAGAAACAGAGAAAAAAAAAAGACAAAGACATATTATTTCATCTTTTTATCTGAAACTTATCTGAAGTTCTCCCTTCAGCTCAGAGCCAAGAAACTGGGAACTCAGAAAGCACAACATGTTCAAAGACCTGTCTCCAAAGCATTTCATTTGTGACTTTCTTGTAGCTTGCCAGAGGGCTGTCATGGACTTGAGTTCATAGACTGGCAAACAAAACAGACCCACAAACCCTGTAGATGGAACCTATTTGCTTGCCATCAGAGTTTCATCAAAATTATTATAATTGAAGAATTCTTGAATTCTGAATAATTAGCACCTTTTAGAGAAAACATATTCCTCTAGAAAAGTTCAGACTAAATCTAGTAGCAACACTCCCTGTTACATTGAGAACCATTCATGAAGCACTTCTAGTTCAAACAGTTTTGGAGTTAAAATTATGCTGCCCTCTCAACCTTTACAAGACATTCAGGAAAATCTTAACAAAATCTTTCAGAAATTTCTGTGAAATCTCTCCTGGGTTATAGTTTTGTAAGTTAGTAGAAAGAGTCTAAAAAAACCCATACAAAACTAAGTGATCTGAAGTGTTACCAAGCAAAAAAGCTTCATAGACAAAATTAGAAGAGACCAGGAATAAAGACCTACAGGATGTCAGTTGGAGTCTGTATTTCAACAATATCTGTTCTATCAGGGAATTTAGCTTCAGTCATCTTAATACAGCATGATGAGACATTATAAAGCTTCACCCTTCCATCACATAAATATAATTTCTCTTTAAGAGATCAGTAATTGCATACTTGAAACCTGATATCCCCAGTTCCTACTAATTTTGGAAAATGCCCTTCTAACCAAAATAACAGGCCATCAGAATGAAAAGAACACAGTGTGTGAGGTTTAATGGTATTCTTTTTATTACTGAGAAAAGATATGCTCTAAAACATTTACTTTACCTTGCAAAAACTTCAAAACTGAGAGGAGTCTAATGAATAAGAATTCAGAAAAATGACTGAATTTATCCCAGTTGTAAGAACAGTGTTATCTTTTTAGGCATTTTATAAGCAACTATTAATGAAGTTCATACCCAAGACAGAAGACCGCATCACAAACTTGGAAAAAAAAAAAAAAAAACAGAAAAGCAATTTATTTAAGAAATTGGCAGACAAGTGTAATGAAAGAGGACTGAATACCCCGTGAGAAAGTTCAGATGGGAGGTAAGCTTATTTTCTATTTGCATGAAGTTTGCAGATAGATGAAGTTGAAAAGCTTGGGAAAAAAATGCTCCAAAACAAGCAAAAAAACACAGGAAAAAGCAATTTCCTACACAAATATATGAGGGTTAAATTGTTTAGACCCAAGTCTTGCAAGTGCCACAGAACATTATCATCTCTGGACACTACAATATTTAAATATCACAATCACTTTCAAGAAGAATTTTCATAGAAAACAAACATAAACACTTCCATGACCCCATTCAGTGTGGTGTGTTTTATGTAGCAAAAACAGCATTAGTATTACAGTTTGATTTGCACCTTTACTCAAACTCTTGGCAAATCTTTCATTGTAGAACTCCCCCTTGAAATTGCTTCCAACTGTCTCTAATCCTTCGTGACTCTTAGAAAGAAGCCTGTAATTTTAATTTAAGAGTTTATAATTCATCTAAAACTGTAATTGTACAAAAAATATTTGAAGCTTAATGGACTGCATGTCTCAAAGAATATTTGTAAAATACATTCTAGGTCTTAAAAGACTATAGTAAAGATTTGCTTTACTTTTTCTTCTAAAAATATATTAATTGAAAAGAAAAAGAACTCTTTGTTAAATTGGCCATTGTCCATTTGGCAAGAAAAGCTTTTATTCAGATACAAAACACTACATCTAGATAACTATTTTGATTTTAGAGCCAAACCAAAACTGTTACCTTCCTTGGACACCCATGTCAGAACCGCCACAGTGCTCTCATGGTTTTAGGTAAAATACAATACATATGGAGTTAACATCAGTTTTACATGACTAAACACTGATCGATGAGGTTTGGAAAACCAAAAACACAGCCTCTCCAGTACTGCACATCACATAAAATATATGCATATAAAAGCAGGAATATACATATCAGTCCTGTTTTGGAAAACTGCATGCAGGCAAGGTATTTGTCAAACATTTCTCCTGAATTTGTGATGAGGTAAGAGCCAACATGGCATCTTTTCTGATAGGAAACAGTGGACCCTTAACTTGCCACAAATTCAGGACAACCATGGCAGGCACATCTCATTTCAATATCTATCACAAAAACAAAACCCCACAAAACTTATGTGAATTGTATAATGCATATGAGAACCGACTTTTTTTTTTTTATTTTATTTTAAACCACCATTAACATCAACTTAGCAATGTATTTAGTACAGTTTCAAGAACTGTCTCACAATCCCATCATTTTCTTAAAAGTCTTGCCTTCCATATGGATGCTTACGAGATGCATATGCCAATTAACTAACTGCTAGGTAACAAGTTTTGAGAATTGGACTACAATTTTCTGCTTACATGACTGTTCCTCTCCCAAAGTTTTCCCATGTCTATGAAAAATGCTGTCACTTGCATAGACTATTTTTCGAAGACTAATCCAGCTTTTTGCTTGTTTACAAATTTGAAAACACTACAAATTTTCCAAATTTAAAATAGTAATTCTAGAAAACAATGAAGAAAAGCTAATGAAATCCAACACATGTTAGAGTGCTATCCCGACCAAAGAGAATCTTCTCAATCAAAGCCTAACCACAGACATTAAAGTTGTTCATATTTACCTGTACTAACAGGATACCGTTGTGCCACTGTGAAAGTGTGGATGATTACTTGCACTTCAGGCAGTATAATGCGTAAATCAGCCCAAACTACTGACAATATTGCAAAGGCCTTGTTTGCGTTCAAAGGAACACACCTTTGTTGGCAACAGACACGTGGTGTTTGAATGCTGGAAAAAAGAACTTCATTTTTCTGCCTGAGGTGGAGCAGCTAAGAAACAAGGAGACTATTTCCTGCATACACGTACATGGCAAAATCCGTATTCTTTTAAATGGATTGTTTTATTCTTTTATTCCTACTACTTTCTGCCTGCCACTTCCCAATGAATCATATGCCACCTTAGAGCCAGATCCCATTATAGGTCTACTATAGCTGAGACAAGATTTATTAAAAGAAATTAATCACATGTATGATTGTGTACAGGTGGCCAAAGCCACCTTGGAAAGCAAAGTTATCAACTTGAAGTCTGGTTAAATGATTTGGAGGTCAGGTTTTGACTTTACAGATGAAGTACTAGGAAGTCCTAAGAATGTTTAGCAGATGATTAGCTGCAAATGCTTACAGTTATTTCACACAGAATTTCCAGCTACAGAAACTTCACGTAACACACTTTGTGTAAAACATAGTTACAAAATGGAGGGTTTATTTAATGTAGATCCCTATTCCTCACACCTGCAGGAAAACCCCAAAACCAGAAAACCATCTAAGACACTTGGCGCTTTAATACATTTATCCAGGTAAGGCATCTGTAAAGTTGGTAACTGACACAGAAAAACCTAACGGTAAGGAGAGGTTAAGGAACTTGCCAAAGTCTGCATGGAAATTCTGTGAGAGAAGCAGGTTTACAGCTCCTAATACTAATGCTATTGTTTTAACACCTGAGTACCCTTCTACTATCAGATGAAGACTATTATTCTCTATGTGGACCCCCTTATCAGACAAGCTTCTCGGCAATTTTCCTGCTATCTACAGCAGATTCATTTTGGAATTTGGATGTTGCATATTCTATTTTAAATTGCGGGAGCAATTTTACGTCATAGATCTTTCTGTCCCTCCCCTCTACAGACTTCTGCCATCCTGTTCTTTTCTCAGATACATCCCTTGCAGCACATAATCTCAGCACAGTTCTCTCCACTGCTTGAAACTATTAACAGTTCCTCTCTTTTCTCTCACGTGTAGTTCTTCTCGGTTCCTGTTCACATCTCACTATATGCTTTCTTCTACACAACTGAATTACCTGGTCAACAACAGCAGAAACACTAAAAGCCCTGTTCTTGTATAGCCTTTGTCAAAAGAATGGAATAATGGATATGTGTATGTAAATATATACGCTTAACTAACGTATGTATACTTAGCTATTAGAGTGAGGTGAGGAGCCAAAGCACTCAGAGAAAAAATGACTGTATACCCATGTGACTGCAGACCATTAAGACATAAACAATACAAGGTAGAAAGAAAGGAAATTAATTCTTAGCCAGTCCTCACTGAAAGGAGTAGGGACTAAAGGCCCAAAACTTATCACTTCTAGGTAAAGTACTTCCCAGGAAAACATAAACCACGATGGAAATGCTCTCAGAATTAACAATAGGGGTTTATATCGTCTTTTCTATATTCTTTCAAGTCTTCTTCCTGAACTTTTTAGACAGTTATCTTTTTGTCATCTATTTCATGATGCAGATAAAAGGTACACTGGGGTTTAAAGCACTGGCAAAAGCTTTGATATTCTAAACACCAAAATATCTACACAGAAAACTGAAATGCACTTGTGCTATTAGTTTTCTTAACTGCCATAAACAAATAATTTTCTTTTTAACTATATTACAGTGCAATTTTCAAAAGCTTTCCCACCATTTCCAATTCTACTTGCATCTAACTGCATACAATGTTTCAACCAAATTAATTTTACTGTAGGTATGCCAACAAAAAGCACCAGGAAGGTATGTCTCCTCCAAGAAATTATGGGTCAGTGGAATAATACTTTCACAACAGAAAGCTAGAGGGATTATCTGTCCCTAATTAAGAAATATTTTTTGTTTTTAAACAAGAAAAGTGTGCACAAAACACAGAATGAATTAAAAGGCTGAACAACAACAACAACAAAACACGTCTGGAATTTGCCAAACTTCATGATCAAAGTTTGGTAACAACAAATATGTTTCTGGGGCTCAAAGTCTTAATAATCAAGGAGTATAGCATTTGGATTAAATGTGCACTCAAGAAAAAAAGAAATAAAAAGGTTAAAAAACTCCAACACATTCAAGATGCTAGAGAGCAAAGAGGGTTCAAGTTAGTTTGTGGAAATAGAAGCAGATTAAATATCTAGAAATAGTTTAATGAGCCACTATATACATGTGGAAGTGTTTCCATTAAATACTTATCTTTAACCACAAGCCAGCCTCTGCAATGTGTGTACCCTACTTCTGGTTGGTTACAAAAATAATTTTTTGATGCTTCTTGAACTATAATTTGCTGGGAGTGGGGAGTGGTATAGGATTCCAAGTTCATCTTCATGCTGTTTTAAAACCCTAACCTTCAAGCAAGAGCCTGATCTATGGGAAACAGCTGCAGAAAAGTAAATCTCCCTTTGAAAAAGTCCAGAATGTATTTTTGTTAAGTATGTTTTGAAGTCACGGTAGGAAAATTAGTGAAAATTGTAAATCTGCTTGCAAATCTGGTCATGTCTAACTCAAAGATTAGGGGAAAGATTCCAATTTAATAGCAAGACCATGACAACCCTAGTTAAGCATGCTCTAGGACAGAGCAGATGCGGCCCTTTGCTCACCTCCACGCGTTTTGGATTTATTGCATGCACCCAACACGTTTCATATTAGACACCCCTTGACTGTGTACTTGAGACAGCAGGGTTCAGTATGCACTTCCTCTGCAGACCAATATATTATTCTAAATTGAGCTAAAGTGTTTCCGTTTCATGAGTGATATAAAGTTCAGATTTGAGTTTTTAGGCAGCAGATTTGCAGTCATTCACCAGATATTTTTTTCTTCATATTAAGAAAAGTAAGCTTTACCAAATAAAAAAAAATAAAAATCTGTCTTACTGAAAGTAATTCTGGATTTTGTTTGGCTTTGTTTAAAAAACCACACATTTATATTATTTTAATAGTTTACTTGAAGAATGGATTTGATCACCTCATGTTTAGTACTAATATACATTTAAATTATGGCTTATGATTTCATCTGAAGAGGACTGCTGAGAATGCAGGTGTAAATTTATGTTCTAAGACTGCATTTTACTAAAATTCTACCTAGAATAACAAAAAACATTTTATAGAGCCAATGAAAAGAGGAAGATAAACATTACTAAATGTCTACTGGAAATGCTAACACTCCCCAATCTTTTTGTTTCGTTTGATATACCCATTGATCACAATTTCCAGGTTACTGTAATTGCACATTACTATTAGAAATATCAAGTTACCACATTTTCTTAGATAAGATCTGCATGTACAATATTATGAAATAGTTGTGGTATTACATGTACAGGAATTGATAGAACCTGACTTTTTAACTACAAGCAACACACTGAAGTTGACATTTCAGTATTTTACAACATTCACATAAAGCAGTTAGCACTATACCATTTCAGTAACTGGAAGAACAGACCTACAGAGTTGCTGAGTTTTTTGCTAGAATTGGATGAGTCAATGGTAGTCAGAAAAAGTACACAGTCCCACCAATCTGACCCTGTACATCAACAGCTACTACTAGCTGCAGTACTCTCACCTTAATGTTCTATTTTCTAGACACCATGCATACTGCCGCCACTGCTTTTAAAATAACAGCAGCAAGAAGACTCTGCTTACTGAAATGAGGTTCCGGAATGTATGATGTATAAATGCACATGATAAATGAATCTAAAAGTGGCTTCTTTATTGTCAGGTTACATTTTATACAGAGTTTTCATATTTTATCATTTAGATGGCATCCTCAAAATGCCTCCTCTTAGAAGTCTGTTCAAAAAAATCTGAACAGTAAAAAATACACTAAAATGGTGTATGTCCACTTAGATTGTCTTTCACTTCAAGCAAAAATGATAAAAGCAGTTCTACTGTACATAGAAACCTAATAAAAGGGCCAGTTTGAGAATACTCTCTCAGACTGTATAAAATAGTAATTTTTTTAAAGTAATTGCGGGTAAAAAAAATACAAAGGCTATGGAAATACAGAAGAGATTATCAAACACCTGGCCTACAGAGCTCAAATCTGTAGCTCTCCACAAAGTATTAATAAGAAAGTGATTTACACATCATCTTCAAAAGAATGTTTAATATATTCTTCGTTTCCATCTAAACATGATCATGATGTTATGTGTTAAACAAACTAACTTTCTGCCCCACCCTTCATATAGCAACCCTGGTAATACTTTAGTTACTATATATAAATTCCATCAGGGAATTAAAAAATGTCCTTATGATCTGGCAACTCAGTCAACTACAATCTACAGTATTTTGGAATAAAAATACTGACGCTAGATCCCTTATTTTATTAATTGTCTTCTTAATCTGTTGCCCAGCAAAGCTGTGTATGCAAAAACTTCCCAGTCAGGAAGGATAAGATAAGAAGTTTACTTGATGCCTGAACTTCAAAAATAGATTAATAATTCCCTTCCTAGGAATGTTTAGCTGCCACTTAAACTTCACTTTCATATGTATCTCCGTTTCCCTCCAGGCTTTCCTCACAAATACGAAAGGGTGGCACATAAACAGCACTGTGCCAAAGGATCTCACATCTTAACAGTTGTTTTGTTCATGTCTGAACTTACGTAAGAGCAGAGACAGTTCAGTTCTTTCACATAAGATACCTCATTGATGACAATGCACAGGATTTGACAAGGTAACTAAGAACATGCTATATGTTTTCTAAGATTTCCCACAAATGTATTACTGGTAGTAAGTAAACTTGTTTCCATATTTGTTGGAAGATAAAAGCGAAAGGTAAAAGTGAAAAGACTGTTCAACCCAACAAGCTGGCAGCACAACAGGTCATTCTAGGGACATTCCATGGAGCCTACCTTCCAAGTTACAAACACATGAACAGGGAACACTGCAGTGCTCTCACTCACATCTGCCAAGCCAAGTCACTAAACAGGCAAACATGATGTCAGAAGCATTGTCCATGTTTTGAGTTGTGTGATAAATAATTTGGTTAAACAAAAATGATAACCAAGAGAAACACAAGCCAAAAGAGAAAACAACAGATTTTGTGTCAAGAAACCTTAGCCACAGTTATTTCATTTTCTTCAATGAAAAAACCTTAGTGTGTGAGCTCAGCTGCTCAAATAAATGAACTTAATTTAATTTTCTTCTTTTAATCCCTCTACACCTGAGACATTGAGACTCACTCATGGAGTATGACAGCTCTGTCCCTTATGATCTTAGTATAATCACACTACTAGAAAACAGTATGTTTGAATATACATATGGAAAAGTTTAGCACAAGACTAATGTCATGTCTAAAATTGGTGACCAGTAAAACATCCATAAATTGGCATAATGTTTGAAACTTCAAGAACCATGGTACCAGAAAACTTTAAGACTGTTACAGTCACAATTTACATAATATGTGTCCACTCTATAAGCCAAATTCAAAAACAGGAATTTTTTTGTTGTTGAACATAGCAGATGCAGATGCTCACAGTTACTCGGTACAAATAGTAGAACAAAAAAAGGAATCAGCATCTACAAATACAAGGATGGGACGTATACAGCTCAACTTTTCACAAGATCTGAGGAAATTCTGCTTATGGCCTGAAGCCTGACTTGCACTAGCAATTCTGACTGCACAACAGACAGAAAAGGCTCAAAAAGAATACTTCCTTTCTTAGCTGTGAAATGAAAGAAACATTAGGGAAAAAAAGTTCCCCAAAATACACTGGAAATGGGCAGGGTAGGAGGAATTTATTTTACACTAGTCAGATGTCATATCTTTCTAAATGAGGAAAGTCCTAACTGAAAGGAAGATATGATAATTTATATTAAAATAAGTGTCATTTTCTCTGTGTTCAACAGAAAGTTCACCTTCTTAGCCCCTGAAAAATTACCAAGCATCAAGTAGAAGTCTCCTTGGTGAAGTGGCATTGCTAATCCAGGTGTCTCTATGTCCCATGCTACCTTCAAGCCTACATGCCAAACAGCTGGGTCTCTTCCTCTCAGTTTTTGTTCATTACTTTCTTCCATGGCTGAACCTTTAAAGAGAGAGAGAGAGAGAGAAAAAAAAACACCACAAAGATGACAGACAAGGTGAGAACCATAAAATACAATATCCAGTCGAATACTACAGACTTAATGATATCCCACATTGGTACAATCTTAATAGTCAAAATCAAAGCAAAGTTTGTAATGGACTCAAGTTTTTCTGAAATTCTCAAGTACATGAAATAGGAGTTTTAGTTAATCTTGACCTTTTTTTTTTTTTTTTACATTGATAAAAGTATAAGCATAGAAGAAAAAACAAAATAATGCAGCAACACTGACATAAAAATAGATACCTTCTAAAAGAATTTCAACTCATAAACGGCCAAAACATTTTATGAACAATTTCACTTGCTTACATACTTGCAATTTCACCAAATCATAAACTGAGGCAAAGTAAGGTGAAATAATGGGCACAAAACACAATCTAGACCAACAAAGTTGAGTGAATCTTGAAATCATATCTGTCATTCTTTTCTCAAAATTATTAGTCAAACATGCCTAGATAACATGTGCAAGAATCAACGAAGCTTCAATGCATTTGTCACAACATTTTTCTTATCATTAAGCAACATGAATGTGTTGAGCTTGGGGAAAAAATAATCCACTGCATAGAAATAGTATTTAGAGCTTAATCCCTCAGAACTATTTTCATAAGCTTAGTTCACTGCAGTACAAACTGAAAGATACAGTCAGCATTTGTAACAAGGTATTTGGGAGCTACGGTATAACAGTTTTATGGCTAAAGTAACAGAGCATTTTGACAGAGGGAGGATGAAGTTTTAATAAGCAGTTGGCACAGAATGGCAATGAACAGTTAGAAATCATCAACTATGTAGCATGTCTAATTATTGCTTATAAATTAGTAACTGTGTGTGTCCATTTCACTGTCCATTTCAAATGGGTTTTCATATAATATTTTTTTTACTTTTGTCTTCATTTAATTCTAGAATAAAAATACTAAAGATTTATAACTCTTATTACAACAAGTATACATAAGAAGTGACCTTGAACTCACACTTTCAAAATATTCAAGTCATTTATCTTGCATGGTTACTGCAGTGTTTCTTTAGTTGGGAACACCCTTTAGTAATTAATAAATTGTCTTCGTTTCCTACATCAACTAAATATTGCTTAAATTCAGGAAGCAGACAGGCAAAAGCGTTTAAAAAGCCAATCTAAAGTTCTTCATTAGAACTCCTACTGTAAATTCGGTTCCCGTATTCCCTCCCTTCGCTGTTGCAGTTCTCATTCAGCTGAAGCTTTGGCTCAGGAGCTCTAGGCCTTTCTATCGAGGAGCACAGAAATGAGAAAACAAGAGCTAGCAAATGCTTAGAAAAAATCAATACTAAAGTCTTCAAGGGGCTTTCACATTTTCTGCCCTGTTCAGATAAATCGTAATTTAATTTAAGAAAAAATGTTTTCTGAAAACTGCAAATAGGGTGGCTTTCAAGGCATTTTTAATGCAATACATCATGGATATTATAAAGAGAGGTAACCTTTCTGGGTTAACTCTCTCTGTTATGCTGCTTTCCCATTCACTCTGGCAGCAGCACTGTTCACAATATGGCACCAATAAAATATAGAACTACAATCAGAGACAGCAATTTCAATCAAAGTTTCCTGGGGTCTCCTCATAAATCCAGCACCTTTGGAATGTGCTCGTTAAAATGACTTATTTTTTGCAGTTTGATAAATTTTTTATTGCTTAAGTACAGAGTTCAAATGTAGCTCACAGTCTCCTTTTCTCTATATTCACAGTTATCGCACCTTATAATTATCAGCAGCAATTGAAACTGATTGCTCCTACCATGTTATTTCGGTAACAAATGGAAGCAAGCTGCTACTAGCTTTTAAATGCAAGCTATTCTGACAGTGAGAGCAAGAGAAAAAAAAAAAAAGACACCTTCACATTCGTGCTCTTGGTAGCACTGACAAACTTTTAAAAAGAAGTTGTTCTTAAATTCTTTATGTCACACCTCAAGTATGACTGAATGCTCTATATTCATTGATGTAATTACAGTTCCCAAAGTAAAAACACTTGGATGCATCTAAACCATAGGTATTCACAAGTAAATCACGTGGATCTTCCACACATGCAGCACCTTAAGAACATGTATTTATTTTGGAGTAGACTATATAGAAATGGTCAAATGTAGCAGTATTTAAGGGAAATATAATAAAATTTATCTGCAAATTTGAATTCTGTTCATTAAAGATTTATAGAATTTGGCCTGCAAGAAACCTTTACGCTTGCATCCCTGCTGAAATGATGCAACCAGGTAACAAGCTTACCACAACATAACAACAATACCTCATCAAACCTGTAATTAAGGTAAAACCATGAAAGCGAGAATGTAGCTGCAGAAAATTGGCCACAACATTATGCTTCTAACTAGTCGGCTTGAATTTCAGAGATGTTGCAGGTCTAAGACCTGATCTTATCAGGTCTGGGTCATGGTGAGGTTCAGAACAACAAGAAACTTGTTTTCCTGGATCTAGTTTGGTCATTGTTCCTCAGCACAGAAAGCAAAAGAAGCCTTGAAAGATTTCTTTGCTATTTGGCACCAAAAATCTTCAGGGAGAGTTTGAGAGTTTTCCGACACTCTGAAACCTAAATGTTCTCTATTCAAGTCAAATTGTAATGCCAAACTACATCCTAAATGTAATCTTAAATCAAACATGATTTCTTAAACAGAATCACTGCCAACACATTGCTAAAAACAAGAAGGATCGTAAACATCTAGTTTGTCATTAAATCCAAAGGACCATCGCTAGACAGATACAGAAAAAAAAAAATAATTATAGTTTGATTGATTTATTCCCGAATTTAAAAGAATTTGGGCACTTGTTCAGTGATTAATGAAATATATACATTATTACTGTCTTCTATAGCAATTGATATGTGTTATATGCAAGAAGTGAAAAAAGCAGAGCATACTTTGCTTTTCAGGAGCTGGTGGGAAAGAATGAGTACCCACCCAGAGTTTTTTCTTCTATCTTATTACTGAGAAGCCATAGCATAAGAGGTTAATTAAACTGTACCAACATTTTAGCTTTTGCTTGCAACTGACATTCACAGAAACAAAAACCAGATTTGCCAACGCTGTTCTTATCAATTCATATTTGGAACACTGTGTCCAAATACATCAAGAACAAAAGCACTAAAATAAGAACAAAGAATATTCTGCCATCTCTTCATGCTTGAAGGACACTTTATCAAATCAGTCAGAGCGTGGTTAAAAAAACTCCACAACAGCAGTTAATTCAAACGATGATTTCTTTTTAGAAAACAAGGATTCAAACCTATTATTATAAGAATAATCAGATCATTGCAAATTTGTGATTCTCTCAGAATATAATTCCAACTTGTCAGAACCTACAAGTTACAGATGTGACCATTTTGCTCACATATTCATTTCTTAAAAAGCAATATAGATTTTTCTACATTACCATTTCTAGTCCTTCAACAAGCAATATTTCTACTACACTATTGACATTAAAACCCATTTAATATAATTGTTCTAATCCTGTACAAACATCTACTTCATGACTTCTATCCATTAAGCAGTATATAAAAAGGATTATTGGTCAACTACAGATCTACACTGACTTCAGTGCTGAACAACTTTTGTAGTTTCAGGATATTTTTTTTTTAACCTAGTGAGGAAACATACATCTGTAGTGAATCTCAATTATTTTTATTCGCAATTGCTGTAAAAATTAAATAGCTGTCTTTAGAGTTAATGCTAGGATAATGCATCTAACATCACACTGTGAAAAAATACAAACAGCATTTTACAAAAGAAATAAGCATAAAAGCTCCTTCAAGATCAGTCATTAATGCAACTAACTGTAAATTTGTTAAGCCTTTCAACATTACCTTGTCAGTGAACTAAGCCAGTTGTTCCGTAAAGAGATTTATACAGCAAGTAGGTCTTAAGCAAGAGGACAGACAAGATACTGTATAGAATTCCAGAGAAAACTAACCTCAAACATTGTTTGTGGGAAACCCAGGTAAAAGAAACATGGACACTTTCAGTGACTACATTATTTTCCATCTCTAAATTGGTAACCGAAACAAGTCTCTACTTCAAAGAACATCTTTAGAACCAACTAGTTCTCTGCTAAGCAGTAAAACTTGCAAAGACCGGAGGGAAAGCCAATTTTTGAAAATGCCCTTATACCACCAATATTTGGATTGCAATTTACTTTATAAATAGAGAAGGAAATAAAAAAGGGCTATTAGTTTACAATATTAAAATCCTGAACAAGTTTTTACCTTAATGCTCTCAATGTGATATGATGTTTGTAAGCTACTGTGTTATTAAAAATCCTAAATTGGTCAAAATTTGGAATTCCTATTCCATGGTAAATTCTGAAAAATAAATTAATTCCAAATAGTGTTACTGACAGCATAATTGAACACACATTCTGTAATGTATTCAGTTCTCCATATGCAACATGACTGCCACTCATGCACTTTAACGCAGTATACACATTAAAAGGAAATTTCCCAAATTTTTGCGATGGCCTATTCTTATCACTTGATAACATACTTTTAATCTAGTATAATGTAATACATTTCATTTTAATGTAAATAAAAGCAAATATTATTCACATAAACATTAAGCAAAATGTCTAATTTTGTTGATAGAAATGTACCTTATTTGAAATTGCTTTGAAACAGTTTGACACTGGAAACAAGAAAATTAACAGTGATACTAATTAGAATATTGGCTTGTTCCAATATCTTTATGTTGGCTCTCAAATTTCTTTTCTGGCATATTAAAAACTGCTTCTACTCCAATTAATACTGATCAAAAGTTTCAAACATTAAATTTTCATTATGGCATCAAACACCAAACAAGTGAACAAGAAAATAAAGTTGTTTCAATTACAGTAGTATCTGGTTTAATACTATTTAATCAAATAAGTATGTACCAAACAAATAATGATATAGAAATGCAAATTAAATTTAAAAGAAAACCATGTAACCTGAGTTATGCATGTCTAAACAGTCTAACAAACAGCTGCCAGCATGCAGTAAGATTGCTTGACTCCTATGGCTCTTGCTATTCAGAATCTGAAAACCTGGATTTGTGGCAGGACAGGTTGGTATTAGCCATGAAGCTCTGGAAGCCCTAGCTTCGCCACGCCACGGAGCTGCCACAGATCCTCAGTGTGTGGAGTACTACAGAGATCAGTAAGAATCTGAGGAATAGAGAGCTGACAAAAAACACATGCAAGACCTAGCAGAAAAGCTAGTTTAACAAAAATCAACATTTATGATTATGAATAATTTATGTTTGAACTTCCCACAGAATCAGTGTTTTCTCCCAGAAAATTATTAATCCATCTAATTGACATATTCTAAGGAAAAATTGTTCCATAAAAAAAATTCTGAGCACCTCTACTCTTTTTGTTATGTATTCTATAACGATTCTGTAATAGTTGTTATACACTACAGTGAGAATTCAATGCTAACACATTACTAAACGAACTAAATGAATTCATGGAGTAAGTAATAAAAGATACTGGTGTAAAAAGCAAATATCTTTATGAAAAAAGGGAAGAGGACTCAAGATATGCTTCTACAAAGACTTAAAAATAGTCTTTAAAAAGATGTGGAACCTCTTCTTGCTTCACAGTTACGAAGAGCTTGGTAAGAGATACAGTAAAAAAATACTGACAGTCTTTGTGAACTGTGGAAACCACCAACACATTAAAGTGATATGGAACTGGAATGAATAAAACTATAAGCACTGATACATTTGTAAACACCAGCATTTGAAAGCTATAAACAGGAAATCAGAAGTGCAAAAGACAATCTATCTAGTTTTCTAAAATCAAGTAGGTGAATTATTCCTCTTGGATGTGCTGGGTAGAAAACTTCAACACACACAGGTATTTACTGTCACTTAAATTACAATGCCATATTCACAAACTATAATCAGGTTCCATTTCCTCCAAATTATTAGTAAGTTGGCCAATTATAAACACAGCTTCATTTAGGGATCTACAGTGACAACCACAACCTGAACACAGACAGATGCGAGTGAACTGGTTTTACATAAAGGTGTACTACGGGCAGTTCCTTGTGATGCTCAGGAGCCATGCCAGGCACCTTAAACTCCCTCTGAAGTTCATGAAATCAACTTAAGCCATGCTCAAGAGCTATCAAGTGGAATTCAATCTTGTTCAGATTCAGATCTGACTTCATAAATCATTTTCTTCCAAAAAACCCATCTTCTACATTATCTCCAGCTACAGTGAGGTTTTAGTATCACCACCTCCTGCCAAGAAATCCCCCAAATATATAATCAAATTTCAATTTGACCAAAAACTTTGCAAAAGTTCAAAATCACTGCAAAAATTCAAAAATTTGAAGTAGTAATTTTGGGTGGTTTTTTTGTAAATGTGAATGATAGAATGATCATTCACTGGAAAGTTCTTAGCTTTGTAAAGTTTTCACGTCTATCTTTAAAACCTTCAGGAAAAAAATATGAACTTTTAAGTGTATTCATGAAAAAATCTTGTATGTGGCAAAAACATTAAGTACATACAGATATCAAAATAATTTTTTGTCTAAATAGATCAAATCTTTCTTCCTACCCTTGTCAATCAAATCTTCCATAGAATTCGCAGTGGTTTTAAAACAGCATAAATGTTACCTATCTAACTTGCTGAACTTGAAGAAACAAAATCAAGTGACAAATCTGAATAAACATAGCAGCTTTCTTTTTTGTTAATTTACAGCTCTCTGAACTTAAAGGGACTCATTTTTTCCCCTCCACAAGAAGTTTCATGTTAAAGTAAAAAGTGTTAAAGCATATTACAATAAATCCTCACACACAGTATTACTACTTCAAGTTCATGTTTATGTTTCTTTAACTTAAAATGCTAATGAAAAAAATATTTATCTGCAGTACTACTGAAAAAAATAATTACTGGACATAAAATACCAATGTCTTTGGCAAACAGGACAGAAAAAAGTTCATGAATAAAATGACACTTCTACGGGTCAGGGAATCTCTTCTATTCAGTTTGCTAAACCAGTTGATGTTTTATGTCCAGGAAACTGTAAATATGATTTCAGCTGAACTTTTAAGAAACAAAGTGACCTATTTTTTCAAAACTAATAACAAAACTAACAAGAGAATGCACATGAAAGTATAAGCTATTATTTTTACATCATGGTCTTTAGCCAAAACCTACCGAAGTCAACGTGAATTCTTCCCATGTTTTGAAGCAAACATCAAAGGATTTTTGAAAGGACCAAAAACCAGTTGTGAATTATGAAACATAACAGAGTATTTGCAAATTCAACTCAAGTGCCTAAATTCTAATCTTATGTTTGCAAAACTGGAAGCCATTAAAAAATAATCCAAGGCTTTGTTTAAACACTGTTAGAAAAAAAAAATAAAATCCTCATATCTGTTCTTAAATAAAGATAAAAATGAGAAAGGCAATTGAAACTAAAAATGAAATATTTAACGACTCCTCAACTACATTTTTCTCCCCTTAATACTGCATTTAAATGTTTTTTAAATAACTAAGAGCTGCAAAGCCTGTCAGACAACAAGTCTTTTAATGGAAAATTTCCACCCTTCTCAACTACAGAAATGTTGGCAAGTCCTCCATAAAACATGCATTAGCACTACAGCACTCCTAGACAAAATGTATATACTTCCAAGTAAATACAGTAATACTTTTATACAAAACCAACCTAAAATGATCTTTCCAAAGAAAGAAGAGTAGTAAAATCAGCATAAAGCAGCAGTGAGTTTGTATATGATGAATGATACAATAAAGGCAGTGATCTCAACTACAACGAAGCATTTTACAGAATAGAAAATATGCACATGAGTTAACCTGAAAGAGGTATTTGACAGATTTTGATTTCTGGGCTCTTAGTCAAGATTTTAATCATACCAATTTTTAAATCTACTTGGAGAACAACTGATAAACCCACTGCAGTGAACACAGGTGTATTTTGTACAGGTTTTAGTAGAAAAAAAGATAGGTCTTAAATACAGAAAATAGCACAATATATTCAGAAGCACGTAACAAATCTAGACTAGCATGCAGGTGTGCTTATGTACGTACACACAAGGCAACATAAAAGAGCTTCAGGGATTTAATATATTTATATCATTAGTCAACTCCTACCTCCCATTACTCACCTTCACAGCTATAACTGTACACAGCAACCGTTGACCTTTCAACCAGATTCTCGTCATGGTGCCAGCTCACTGCCATGTTCCCCATTCCAAAATAAGGTTCTTGTTTCAAGTACAGCATTTGTTGTGGATCCATATAATTTAATAAAGTCACATTATAAGATGTTCTGTTCTTTAGACTTACATAGTCATCCTCTGGAACACAACAACTGCTTTGATCCTTTGAAACTGACCCCTTCTCCATAAGAGAAGTAGCAAAATTTTGCTCCCTATCTATTACAGTAGTATCTTTACTTTCTTTGGTCTCCAACAAATTTTGTCCTTGTAATGCCTTGGCTGCTTCAATATGCAAGTAGTCATTCAGTCTGATTAATGCTTTACAAGCATCATGTATTTGAGGACTGCAATATTTTATATCATAACCTTCAATAGGCCAAGGAACTGTAAATAATCTTGTGTTCAAGTACTTGTAAGTGCATCCTGGATTTCCAATTAATATGCGAGACACTGGGGTAACAAAATCTTTTCCTTTGATCCTTACAAGATCTTGAAAGAAACAATCATGTTTTTGCAAGGTCAGAAAGCCTTCTTGTACCATTTGATGGAGCTCTTCAGGCACTGTATCAGATTTTCTGAAAATCAGCTTGGAATATTTCGTCTTCCACTGAAGGAGAAAAAAAGACAACCAAACAACAAAAACAGCAAAAGAATTATTTTTTTTTACAGAAACCAAAGTATTTAATATATTCAAAAACAGACAAGGCTAAACTGACAAGTTATCAAGCATGAGTCTAGAATACAGTGAAGAAATAGATGCCAGTATTCGTTACTTTATTTTCATATTTCAGTATATTGCACTAACTGTGGATACATACTAGTGGCCTGTAACCAGAGAATATCAACAGGGCAAATCTATAAATAAATAGATCTGAGGATTCTGGCAGAAATCAACAGAATGTATAAACTCCCCTGATGAATCTGTAGATAATGCTACCTTTAAGTGTACAAACAATAGAATATCAAGCAGTAAGAAAGCGCCTCGTCTTTTTCCAATGGTTGCAAAGACCATTTGGTCCCAAAGTGATGTATAGAATTCTAGGGGGCTACACCATAAACTGAAATAGTTTTATATAACAATCATTTTTCAGGAAAAAATAACAAAATGAAAATATAAATTTTAAAAAAAAGGCCAACATTCTGCTGTACTGCACCTCTATCTACAAAAAAGTCCTTGACATACTGCTCCTTTCTATTTTCACATTCCTCAATACATGCCAATTAACTCATCTATTTTATCGGAAAGTTCCCCTTTTAGATAAAAGAAAATTTCCAACCTTATTTTCCTCCCCATCTCCCCACCTGTAATATCTTTTTCCTCATATCCTCTTCTGACCACACCAGCTCTGGTACCAGCTGGAGTTCTGAATCCAGCAGTGTGTGGAGGCAACAACTCCCAGCAAGTTATAACACTGTTAATCAGCAGTATCTTGCTTTGTATACAAAATACTGCTTCCCCCTCCAGGAAGGCTTGGATACTCACTAAGGAAGTGAGTATCACATAATCACACCTTTTATTAGTTGCCTGTAAATCTGCTTTAACTACTGCTGAGACTGTTTGGCAAACTGGACAAAGGCTAGAGGATAAATTCTTAGATAGACTAAATTCCTATGTAATTCATTAAAATTAATTAATAAATGAAAAAAAACCCAGATGCTAACTAATGCCCTTAGTAAGAAAAGGCTGTAATGTGAGTCTATCAGGTATCAATTAGCATGTGTGAAGCTCTAAACGACTCACTATACCTATTTCCTTTTGTGAAGCAGTTAAGTCACCAGTCTGTGGAAAGGTAGATACTGATCGTGTTGTGAGGAAAAAAAAAAAAGCAAATAAAAGCCACCAACACAAAAGCATCACACTGACCAACAATCCATCTGCAGGCTCCTTCTGGTACAACTCAAAACCACTTTACTAGCACTATATACTTCCAAGTCAGATTTAAACCTGCCTTTCAGGAAATTAATTTTAAAATCCAGAAAAGGTTTCTTTAAAAACCACAAACTAGGCAGTAAGTCAGTACGCATTTTCTACTGCATGGAAACGGTTAAGACTTTTGCATCATTACGCATTGTTATCCTACAACACTGAAGATGTGGCTTTATAGCATCATTTGTTCCTACTAAAAAGGGGAACTCTATCCTAATTTTATGATTATACATAATAAATCTTAGTTTATCTATAAACCCTGCCACCATTTCTTGTGAGTTTTTACTGTGACGCTAACTCCCTTTCTTTACACATCCTTATGATTTCCAAAACCTAGCTTCCTAGAGAGAGGGAAAAAAAGGCCACGTAACAGTACCTACAGATAATAATAATTTATGGTAAAAGTATTTACATGCTTAACTTTAAATACCAAAGCTTGAATATGATCCCAGATCAGTTTGAATATCCCTCTACAATCCCCATGACAGAACACTGGATCCCGGCTTTCATTAAAAGAACTGAATATGAACTTGATAAACGCAATTTGCCTGAGCTTGCCAGAAGCCTGAAATGATTCCTTTAGAGGTCCTGAACTGTCCCTTTTGTTTCAATCACGGCTTTGTATCTGTAGCTTTTGAACAGCACGGTGAAAAAAATCCTTATAAAGAATAACTACTGAAATGAGTAACTGCAAATTTTAAGGATTTACAGCTATAGGCTACAGTCAGTTGTGTGGTATAGGTTGATGGGAATCGTAAGTATTCTTTCACAATCATAGTTAATAATGACAGAGCATTATAAATTGTGACGTATAAAGATTATGACTGCACGATTAGTTTCATTATGCAAGTGATATATGTAAAAGAAAGAGCACTAACAGTTCTATGGCAGTATCCCAGTATTTTTTTAACTAATTCTGTATATTGGACATACTCAGGTCAGATTAACCAATTACCACGTTACATATGCTATTATGGAATATTTGAAAAACCATTATTACTAAATATTTTTAAACCTTTTAATATACTGAATTTCTGACATGTATCACACACAAGAAATTCCAAACAATTATTACAACCTGAAGGAGGGAAATAACAATACGATGTAAAACAACTAAATGCCTGAAAACATGCACTAGAAAGGAAGCGCACAGATTTTACAAAGGTAACAACATTGTATTCCACTCCTGAACTGCAGAGGTAATGTCTTCCACATTTTTTTGCCAGCCAAGTCAGAGGCCTGTTACCTTTGGGTTGTGTTTTAAAATTACATGCTTAAGAACTATTTTATCATTAAGTTTTACACAGTATACTTAGGATTCTACTTTAAAAAAAAACCCAAAACAATACACTGATATCTCAGAATAAATCCGGAAGTGGAAACACATTTTCGACACATCACATGAAAACAGTTTGGTTGTCTTTAAATCTCCGACGAGTCTTTGTGCTATGTCCTACATAAGGAAAGCATTAAGAGATCAGAACACAGGGTGAAAGCTGGGTTCACACTGGACACCTAGTTGTTTTGGGGGGGATGGGAAAGGGGGAGTAATCATGTACTCTGTGTTGTAACTCTGACAGCAAGTATTAAAGGTCAATGCACTGTTTGCTCGGAAAGAAGTAGGTACATTACTGGCAACTACAGGATGAAAGAAAAAGCCATCTGATGCTCAATTCTTCACATGAATGTTACACACATGATTTTAAGTATACACATGCTTTCACTTCTAATGGTGGTACTCAACACAGAGAATCACCCTACAGGATGACCCAAGTGATAAAATAATGTTAGAGATCAGCAGTAAGAACCCTTGATAAACAAACTGCCACTTATGTCATAAAATGATAGTTCGTACTACAGATAGTTGTGAATTGCCTTGTTAACCAGACTTTTTCTTGTTCATAACTGGCTTTTAAAATTACATTGTTTCAGCTTCTGTTTTGGGATTAATTTCTAAAATGTCCCATCAGGCAAGATGCATTGAAAGAGGATGTCAGTGAAGTCTTACTTGTTTTGGAATTTCTTAGTTTTGTTCAGAGTGCACGTTACCATACCTGACAGAATACTGTAGGTTTTTTACTTGCATCTCATGTAATCCAACACCCCCTTCCAACATGTTCAGAGAATACTGTTTTATAAGGGGTGGATCCTTAAGGAAGCAAGGCATGTCTCTCCAGGAAAGACAGACTATAAAACTAAACTGTATATGATTTTTTATTTTGCCAATTTGTTGTCTTCAAGCTCTCACCCTTCTTTCCCCTCCATCCGTAGTACATTTAAGCATCATGGAACTTGTAATATCTCCAGCTGTGATTAAAGTAACATGTCATAACCACCATAAGAATTTCAAAAGTGCTTGCAATGTTTATGATTATCACATATATTTAAAAATACCTAGCATGCACACAAACACTACACAAAAAGTATAATTCTATATGATGCAGAAAGAATGTATCTAAACCCTATTAAGGCTTGAACAGGTCTGAGTTCACTGCTTGTCTTGTTCCCATTATCCTCTATAATTATGGGTTATTGATACTGAGCAAATGAGATGCCACTTGGCTTCATCTCTTTTCATGTCAGCTCCACAAGACTGTGGGTTTACAAAGATAGGAAGACAAAAAAGATGCTGGATACAGCAGCTCTTAGCAGCAACAGGTAAGAAAACAAACAGGAGGGGATGTAGTAGGACTAGGAAAGATGAAACAGTAAGCTGCCTGCGTCTCAGAAGGAGGAAGAGCTTTTTCTTGAACATTAGTTTAAGACTGAAAAGCATGTGTCTGTATTTTGGTTTTGAGGGTTTTTTAAGAAAAGAAAATAAAAATCATTCTGTTAAGTTCTCCTACATTTTTCCAGCTCTTCTAAACTTTTCCTTGCCCTTACCCACAGAAGTGCTTTTATGGTTAACAAGCTATAATGTTTTAATATTATTATCCCTACAGATGTTAAAGATCCCAGTCAAAAGCTTACTTCTACTATGTTCAGCACTAAGAATAAGGAGAAAACTATACTTTCCCTAAGCATCCTACAACACAAACGAACAAGAAAGGTGAGGAAAGTATACAGATTGCTCAATATCACAATTGTAATCCTGTGGAAAAGCTGGAGTTTGACTTCATGCTTCTGAGTCACAGTCCACTACATGACCCATAAATGCATCTTTCCTTTTTGATAGTGTGATATGTGCTAAATTTTTCTTGGCCTTGGAATTCTACAAGAGAAATTAATTCTTGCACAAGAAGTCAGACCTATTTTTATGCTACCATATACATCTTTGAGCCATATATCAAAACAAGAAAGGTGACATGTCTGTAATATAAGCACGGTTGCTGTAGCTGTTCAAACTATAAGATTCTTTCTTATGTTTTTCTTTTTACCGTGTTCCAATTTAATTTAATTGAACCTACAATTCTTGCCATATGTTTTGTAGCTGACCTAGAAAGATCCAAGATAGATGCAGAATATTCTATTAATTTCATGATGCTCTTCCATACATTCATTTGGTTTACTACTCATGTGGCTACTGGACTTATTTTAACTCTTATTTGGTTTCATTTGAGGCATACATTCCAGTTTCCACAGTTCATTTTGTAAGCAGTCTTAAGGGTTACTTATTGTTTGAAAGTAGAATTAAGCCAAAAAATGTCAAATTTCTATGTTAACATTTTCCCTGTTTTGTCAGACCTGACCTACAAAGAATAGGTCTCTTCACAACTCAGACAAAAAGCAAACAAAAAAAACCTTAAAAGAATGGAGACATGTATTTTA
This sequence comes from Athene noctua, assembly GCF_965140245.1. NCBI lineage: Eukaryota > Metazoa > Chordata > Aves > Strigiformes > Strigidae > Athene > Athene noctua. The sequence goes on from NC_134045.1 coordinate 9,651,405, forward strand.
TTTTAATCAAGCATAAGAAACCATGATACATTGTTACACATGTTAACTGGTACTTAGGTACTGATACTCAGGGCAAAATCCTAAAAATAAATTAAGTTCACAAAGTTTTCATTCTTGAATATCCCAATTTTAGAGGTCTTATTTCGCACCACCTGGAAGTGCATTACCAGCCATCAAGATACCTTTTTCGTATCAGATTTCAGAGTGTCTCTTTCAAGAAAGATTTATTTGTTGTTCAGTGCAAGCAGCCATTTTAGTTTGAAAGAAGTACAGTAAAAGAAATACATTACCAAATGATGGAAATCAGCATCGGCTGGTGTCATGTATGGAAGTCTATTCTCTCCAAGTTCTTCAAGAAGCTTTTTTTTCTGTTTTGGAAGGGTAAAATTGAAAAAGAAATTTAGACTAAAAAGCAGATATAAACAGCCAAGTATAAAATTAGTTGTATTAAAAAGACACAAACATGTTCAATTATTTATTCTGCTACCTTCAGTTCTGGAAAATTGAATAAGGAAAATTCTATGCAAAAAATCAGTGGAGCTTTTCCACTTACAAAGCAGTAATTCAGGTTAGGTAGTTTCAGAGCACGTGAGTATTCTTCCTCCTAAATTCTTTTTTAGATAATCAGTCTCTATTACACTGATGAAGATCCACCTTGGTTTAATGTTCTTCAGAACGATGCCTACTTTATACCTAGATACTAATTTATTTCTTTTTCATTTTATTTTCTACTTCAACTTGTGGATCCAATGGGTACAAAGCTCATATTCCATTAAATGACTCATTAATACACTTCATTAAAACAACGAGCCTCAATGTTGGGCATACCCTACAATGTTTCCTGAAATGGGTATACGAAGGAAAAAGAAAACATTATCTGCTGCACACCAGAGCCCCTACAACTTGGCAATATTTAAAATGTCATCCTCAAGACCTGCTACCCCAGCATCCAGCCACAAATCTGGATTGATGTTGGGAGTGCACTAAGAACCAGCTGACTGCAAAGAGCAGGTTTTCTCTGTCCTCTTGTTCTCTTAACTCCCTTTTTACTTCTGTTTTAGACTGAGTACCTCTACACCAATGTTTAGTCAACAAAACCTGCTAAGATATATGCCTGATTTTCCCTGAACTGCATTTTCCAGGTTTTTATTAACAAAAATAAGATTTTTGTATGCATTATACAAGAAATTGTGCAGCTAAGGATTTGGAAAGTGCACGAGATATTTGAAACTTGCCATCAGATTTTTGGACTCAAACATTCAATCCATGATAAGTCCATTCACATTTATCTGCCCACAGTCTAATGCAACACTAACTCAACACGGTAGAAGTATAAATCAACAACAATGTGAAAATTGTAACAGTGAAAGAAGTATTGGCCTAGAAAAGTAAAACACTGTTTCCTTTATTTCTTCTTCCTTTGAGCTTGCAAGGATGGTTCCTTCACAAACTTTGATCGTTAACAAATACTTACTAATAAAAATGCAACTCAAAGATCATAAAACTAAATCTGCAATAATGCTTAAGTATTTCAGATATCAGGATTGAAATTCTCATTTTTACTGCAGTATTTTCAACTACATAAACACTATTACAAGAAATAATTGAAGTTGTAGCTAGCTCAATACTTTTATGTTGCAAGAGCAAGACCAGATGGAAATGGAATACAGTTTTTAAAGGAACGATAAGGGTGTAACAAAGGAAAATGCAGAGTAAGTTAAAAACGGGTATCACTAACACTTTGATAAAACCAAGTTATACGGGAACAACTACATATTTCATCACCTAGATATCACTGCAAATTGATTAATCCATAGACAAGAGAATTCATTGTTAAAAGAAACATTTCTCTTTTTTTTCTTGTAAAATCTCCTTTTCATAATCTTTTTGGGTTGCACAAACCAGATCTTCCCTATTCTGGCAAACCTATTTAAAAAAGGAAGGAAGAAATACTGCATGTAATAACTAACTCCTGGCTTATAGCAAACACATAAATAAGGAAAGCTGAACTATGATGAGTGTTACTGTATATTCTCTTCTGTGACAGTGAATCTAATTTATTCAAATTTAAGCATCAAGGAAGATGACAGAGGCTTAACATCATGAGATTTTAAGATTTAGAGCTAACAGATCAGTCAAACTAAAATAAGAGCAGGTAGCTCTCACTTACTCATCTCCACACTCACGATCTGCTGATCACTGACTCGACTGAGAAGAGCAGCACTGAAATTTCTGAACCAGCAATGTAATTTCTCTAGATCCCTAGTGTTCTTTGGGGACAGGTTGTTGGTATGTTGACATGAAGTCATTGGTGAAACCAAGCATAATGTAACTTCAAATTAAATTGGCAGAAAATGACACACTAATTGGCTGCATATTCTACAACAATAACACTTCTCCATCACAAAAAGCTTGCTACAATTTTATTACATGAAATCACGGAAAACATTAGATTGGCTTTGATATCTGTAAGATAAATCATATTAAACTGCAGGAAAAAAATCATGTATTTCAACATGGACATTTCCCACATCTGTGGGGAAAAAAAAAAAAAAAGAGGTGGGAAGAAGAGAGATCCTGACAATTTCTTTGTCAAGTACCAGCCTCTTGGCAAAAAGCACACAACATTAAAATGCACTCTTGTGTATAGGTAGTACTAGTTCACATTTGATTGTCAGATCTGGCTAAGTGCCGCTCTTCAGCTTGATGTACAGACTAATACACACAGCTGGGTGGTATAACACATTGCTCATCTCTTATGCAAGAAGCTGTCACACAGATGTCAAAAACATCAAGCTACTCACAAATACCTCCAAAAAGTTAAAAAAAAAAAAAAGACAAAACCTGAAGATCTGGCTATACCAGCTGGCTGATGTGTAAGTCTAAGAACTGTTACATAAGCATTGCTTATAGGTTCTTCCAACACATAAACCTCTAAATAAAAACAATTGCCTTTATGTAAAGGTATCAGGCATCTTAAAAAGCGTTTTTCTAAATCTGTTTTTTACATTTTAAAATTTATTAACAGCACAACAGTTCATTCGGGTACCAGTATTATGTTTCTTGCACTTTAAAAACAATGCAATTTTTATATCTATATTAGTGATGGCAATAGATGAAAGACAATCCTATGTGCACCATCCCTGTAACACAATAATGCACTGTGCACTGTTCAAGAAACCTTGTTAAGTGTTGTACTTGGGCCTTCAGAAAGGAGAAAATCTCTGCAAATATCTTATTGTGTAGGCTGCTGTGAGTGTTAATGGATCTATTATGTCCAACTGATAACTGGAATGACTACCAGAAGCACTAATGCCCAGTTTTAGAGTGTGTGATGAACTTCCTGCAGACATTACCAATCTCTGCTCATTTATTAGTAATGAACGGGTTTATTAATGAGATGTTTGGTTGTAAAATTCAGTAAGTGCAGCAGTAATAATTAGAATCTCTCAATCACTATATGTAATTTTTTCCCCCCTAAGTTTCTTCATGGCAATAGAAGTAATGCAAAAGAAGTATGTTACAGATCAGGAGAAGTAATAGAAACACAGCTAATACACTAACTCACAAGCAAAATGCAGTTATGTTACACACACGGTTTATTATTTTCAAAATAAGAGGCATATGGGAAAGATGGGACTTCATGACATTATCTGGCCATGAAGCATGACAGTGTAAAAATTTTTCTAGCTGATATATTTCCATGCAGGGTGTCATTATCATTCTCAAAAGGTTTAATTTTTCTCTTGATTGTACGACAAAAGTTCAATATCTAGGCTATAAAGGCTTGTGAAGGCCTTAGTGTTTCAAACATATAATTCCCACTTAGCATCATCATCAAACGAGTCAGAAGACAATAGTTATTTTCCAATTTGTAGATCATTGTATTGGGTGAAACAATTATAACAACTAATTTTATTGAAATCACGTTGAAATACTATTGAAATTCAATGTCACAATAATTTCTAACACATAAAAACACTGAAAACATTAACAAGCAAAAGTCTGGGGTTTTTCCCCCGATACTTCACTGAAGAATTTATTAAAGAAATTGCATTTGTTAACACAAGGGAGACATAAGGAAATGCAAGCAGTATTCACCTCCAAAAAAATAACCCTGATTGCTGCCCTGCATTTCTCCTGAATTCAGGGAAAATGTCAGCTTCACTACATCAAGTAATCTCTCTGGACGGGGAGCAGCATCCTATACAGGTGTGAAAAGACAGTCACACAATTCCAAGACATGGACAGATACAACAGTGCCTATGAAATATTTAAGGATGGTAGGTTTTAGTTATATAAGAACTCACTCTGATGAGCAGTTAAAAGATGTACTTTATTCAAACTAGTAGACTGTCAAAACCCATGACTGTTACTCACTATTTTGGAAAAGCCCATCTCATTATTCCCTAAAAAAGATGTTTTTTCAGAAAAGATGTTATTTTGAAACTTCTAACAGGCACATTCTCAATCTCTTGGGGATGCAGGCAACCTTTTTTCCAGTCATTGATTACATACTTTGACCTTAAAATCAGCATTATGCAAAATGAAGCAAAAGATGAATCATGCTATGGAAAAGATACATGAAAGAAGACAATTCAAACAAAACCTGAATATCTCTCTGTTGCATTTCTCTACTTTTTAACCATTCTTATATATTTATTATTTAGAAATATTTCATATACACATCACACTAGGGAACAACCTAATAGTCTGCAGATGGCTGAGAATTGGCTGGATGCTCCAATCTACCTTTCAGGCAAGCTGGTGCAAGCTGGTGCTTGCACAACCAGCAAAACAATTCTGTGTACTCATATACACTCTTCTCTGCAAAAGAACTGAATTTTCTGATTCACTACCTGACTCAAGTTACAGTGACATGAAGTCCCACCTAATGTTGCCTTAATTTCATCAGGTCAATTTTTTTTTATTTTTTATTTTTTTTTTAAATCAAGAAAGATTAAAAATGCTCCTTTTTACTTCCCACCACCCTCAACAATCTTACATCAAGGAGAGGTAAAAGAAAACTGAACATTTCATTTAGGCTGAATTTTATCTATCTCATGTCTAGATCTGACAAATAACCTTACTGAGGCTAAAGTAGGGAACAATATAATGTTAAGAGGTGAGAATGCAAAAGGCAGGCCTAGCAGCTTTGAAACACCATCTCAACCCACAGCCTACAAAAGCCCTTCTGCCTTAATTCCTTTCATTAGAAGTTCTTAAAACATTGGCCAATTTTTTAATCCCAAAAAGTTTTGCTAACTGTCCACTGCAGTTTTTACATTTTTGAGACTACCTGACTTGGGACCAGAACTAGTAAAACACTCAAGCTTTTTTATTTTCAATGCAACCCAAAGGGTTTGCAGACATTTCTGGGGCAGCTCCTAAAAAACCCGCCTTTATTCATAGCATAAGAACCTATCATCTCCACATCCAACACTGCTTTTCCCAATAGTCTTTTGTTTTCCAAAAGGTTATCAGGTTTACCAAGGCACTCTGAGAATGCATATTGTCATGAAAGAAAGATCTAAATCATAAGTCCAGATTCAAACCTCTGGTTTTCCAAAAATCCCTCCTTTCTATTAGCTTTTTCCCCATATAAGAATGTACATTAAGGCCCATGTTTCTCTTTCATCCTTTTTTTTAATCAACTATAATAAAACATGGATTTCTTTCAAGTCATGCATGAAGAAAAGAGCTAGTGCTCTGAAGTGAGCTCAACAGCTTTATAAAGGAGGAAGATGAAATACTTTATATAGTAAAAATTTTGTGACACAATCCTAAGATCCCATCTAAAAAAAAGCCACCACTTTAGAGGAACTTCCATAACCTTGCCTCCTAACATTCTTTCACTTTTTTTTTAAAAAAAAAAAAAGAAAAAAAGAAAGACACACCAAATTTGGGATAGTTTCTTAAGGAAGGAATGTGATTTTGAAGTTGACATTTGTTTAAACTACAAGGCTTTCCAAGTGTTAGCTATTAAAACTTAACAGCAACCAAGATCATTCAAGTGGCTCACTAAGACCAGTTATGTCAGAAATGAACGTAGAGTAATAAAAAATACATTCTAAATGCACTATTACAGCTTTTATATCTCCATTATCACAAATATTAGATTTCAGAATTTTTTTTTTTCAAATTATTTCTGTAAACTCTGCTCATTAAAAGATCTTAAGGGGCTGGCCAATTTTACAGCACCATTTACTCACATGAAAAAGTTATTTTTCCAGGTTACCTTTCATTACACTCGACTTACCAAAAGCCCTGTCTGTGGTACATTCTTTCTATAATCCAGGCTGTCAAAACTACTGGCAGGCATCTGACCATACTGTACCACACTCTGCATACTACAGCTCCCTCCCCCAATACTATATGCCAAAAACATTCTCCTATTAAGGACAAAACCTTGCATCATTATTATTATTATTATTATTATTCTATTAAAACTCATATTAAAATTATCTATGACTAACAATATTTAATAGCCCATAAATCCATTTTCTAACTATACCACAGTAAAGTATGCTGGTTATTTAATGGAACCATTGTGCATCTTGCTCTCCCACTGTACAAACCACTCCTTTTCCAGAAGTAGTAGGATGGAGTTTGAGCAATTTGGTCATGAAAAAAAATTGCATAATGAACAATCTACTGTAATGCAAAGACTTCAGGTGTAATACCAGTATTCGTAACTGAGCAGCTGTCTGAAAGACTGTTTGATATTCCTTCCTGCAAAGGTGGTGCTTGGCTTTGCTTACTAATTTCAACCTCTTACCCTTTCTCATAAATCAACAGGCTCAGCTTTTGGTTCACACACACACACACAGAGCAGTCATGCCTATGCACAACATACTTGACTGATGTAACTGAACTAAGAGTTAATTTATGCATTGAAGCAACTTAGCAATGTGTGAAAAACACTTTGCTACCAGTATCCCCTCTCTCCCCAACTTGATGTGTTAAGGGCCCCTTAATTGTTGTTTTAACCTACAGGAACATTGTTCCTTTGGCTAGTGGCTGTTAATGGAACAGAACTGGCAATTTTCTTACTCAGCTGAGTAATTTGTCACACATGGATTAGCACTTTAAGTAGTCATAATAAAAATTTGAAATGATAAATTGTTCTAACACGGCCACTTTTTGCTGACAAAATATCCCAAGCCTCCTCAGGATACCTGTCAATAAACTTCTACCACCAGTTCAAGCATCTTGACACCATCATCCATTTCTTATGTACCTCTTCCAGCAGGTACCAGTTGATAAACGGATCAGCTGTGTTAGGTGAGAAGAGTGACCATTCAAATTTTGTTTGAAAACAATAATCAAGTTTCAGTTAGGTCCAGTTCAGTTTTCTTCTTATACATATGGACACAAGAACACATGTACCTAAGGAAACGTTTAAAACAGTGGATACTTTTAGATCAACGTGCTTGTGAATCACAAGGAACAGATAAGTACACTGGGCCATTTCTGCATGCCATACTTTGCATAGTTTCAACTGAGAAATAGCCAATAGTTGCAAAGAAACTGTCAGTTGTTAACCAGCTCACCTCCAAAGAATCAGTGGACAGAAACCTTAGTGACTGTCACCAATAATTGATTCTGCTTGATGTACCAAAAATACGCCTATACAATAAGTCCCAAGAAAAGGACTTCTGACCAGTTGTGAAATGCTAAACACCAAACCTTTAACAGAGAAAAGATTCAATAAAAATAAAAACCAGGTAAAATAAAACCATGGATTAAAAAAAAGGGGTTAATGTTGAAACATGGATACATTTGGCATTGCTGTCTGGAGACCTCTCATGTTCTAATGACACTAAGAAGTTATTGATGTTGCATAACTTCTATCGAAGTCTGTCACCAGAACCATAGGATGCTAGAGCTGTGTAGCCTTAGGAGCTGCATGCTGTGTTTATGAATGGGAAACACACCACGTACCAGTTTTGGCTGGGATAGAGATCATTTTCTTCACAGTAGCTAGCACAGGGCTATGTTTTGGATCTGTGCTGAAAACAGTGTTGATAACAGGGATGTTTTCATTATTGCTGGGCAGGGCTTACACAGAGCCAAGGCCTTTTCTGCCTCTCACCCCACTCCACCAGCGAGGAGGCTGGGGGTGCACAAGAATTCAGGAGGGGACACAGCTGGAACAGGTGACCCCAGCTGACCCAGGGATATCCCAGACCATATGGCATCACGCTCAGCATATAAAGCTGGGGGAAGAAAGAGGAAGGGGGAACATTCGGAGTCATGGCATTTGTTTTCCTAAGTAACTGCTATGTGTGACAGAGCCCTGCTCTCCCGGGGATGGCTAAGCACCTGCCTGCCCCTGGGAAGTGGCAAGTGAATTCCTTGTTTGGTCTTCTTGCACACAGGGATTTTGCTTTAGCTATTGAACTGCCTTTACCTCAACCTGTGAGTTTTCTCACTTTTCCAATTCCCTTCCCGTGTGAGGGGAGTGAGCGAGCAGCTGTGTGGTGCTTTGCTGCCAGCTGGCGTTAAACCATGACATACTGACATGGTGCTGTTTCTCCTTGAATGGCCCAAGGAAACAGCAAGAAACATTAAGAATCACCACAACACTTTGGGAAGCACTGCATATCTGCAACGTGGAATAGTATAACCTACACTGGGATGTAATATCTAATTACTGTAGCAAAGTAAGAGCAAACACACTGACCAACAACCAGAGAATGAACCATGGATCTCCTGACTGAAAACCAAGGGCTGACGCAGCTTGAAATGCAGACTCAGAACCTTTGTGACAGGCTTGTAACTTCAGTAGATGTAGACAGACAAATTTTCAAACACACACGCATGCAGGTCCCACTAATACAGTTTTTCACAGCCACCAGCAAGATCAAAGATGCAATTAATTTTCTTGCAGCTTTTCATCATTTCCAGAAAATAATGAGCCTTCCAGGATATGTGGTCTATATGTATTTTGATAGGTAATGGTAGAAGTGTCCGAAGTGTAATAAGGATACTTAAAAGAAGGGGGCAAAAGAACTTAAAAGAAATGTTAAAACATCATCCAGAAGAAACAGCAATCAAAAGTAAAGTGAAAAGAAAATGGATACTTGAGGAAAAAAAAAATTCCTTAAATACTTTTTACCATCAAATGTGGTTTCAAAGTCCTCTTGATAACACTGCAGTAGATAGCATTAATGTAGAAAGAGCAGGTGCTAAGTGCAAGTGCTCGTCCACACAGTCAGCTACAAGGACGATCAATAAGGAGCTAGAGCATTAAATTTCACATACTGTAACTGTCATGCCCATTACACAGTATTCGAACATCTTCGTAGGCCATTACAGAATTGTTGGCTCTTGATATTGCTTACAGAACTAAATTATTTTCCAGAGGTTTTGTTAGCACAATAAGCACCTTGAAAGTATAAAAGCACTTATAAGTTTGGTGAAATTTTAAGACATTTACAGCCTTCCAAGACATCATATATTTGATTATTTAACTGTATCCTTCACTCTGGAATGAAAAGACAGGAAGATGGTTGAAAGCCTTAAAAGATAAAAGGAAATGTATTCCAGGAACACTTTTGTGTTAGTCACGTTTCACCAGATACAGAGCTGATGTATTTTAAAGGAGGTATTTACAGGATAATTCTTGGGAGTACATGCCACAACTAGAAAATCACTGCAGACAGAACACACAGAAGCAAGGGGTATGCTAGGCTTCCCTGGGGTTCAGCTGAAGAAGCAGCACCATGCTTCCTGCCTCTGCTCTTCAGTCTGTGTAATTTGTCCTTTTCAAGGACATGATAAACACAGATTTTCCTTCAAACATTTCTCACCCTAGAGGAGCCTCTGAGTAGCAGATTTCTGCAATTCCCCCTCCTCTCCCCAAAACAATTTAAAGGCGATCATCGCTGATTGTTTAACATGGTTACAAACAAATTCGGCGTCAAATTGTCAACATAGTTCCAAAACAGCACAACCATTGAGATGATCTTGTTGAAGCTACACAGGAGTACAATGTTAATGCATCATTTTTTACAAATTATTTTCAAAGACATAGAAATTACAGATCACATTATGTACATAAAATTAAACATATGTATTCATATTTTTACAAGAGTATTCAGTGGCAAAAAAGGCAATTTGTAACATTTTATACATTTATAAGAGTAACCTGTGTAATAAATGCACAGACATTGGTTTGTATTTATAACGCAGTTTCCTAATTTTGCATAAACTACAGCACTGGTCAAATAACAGCCCTCAGAAAACCTATAAACTGCAGTTGTTGCCTCAACTTCATAATAAGACAACTATTAATGAAACACTGTTGAATTTTGGCATATAAATTCAAGGACAATGTTGCTACATGGGATTTGCTGAAAGTAGAAAGAGGATTTTTTTGTAACAAAAACTATTTAAAGAAAAAAAAACTCATAGTGAACAATGCAAATGTAGTAAAAACTTCAAACTTAATTAATTTTGTTTAGTTTTAAGGCTTTGTTTTGTTCACAGCCTCTGGAATAAGCCACATGGGGAACAGAAAGCTAACATTATGTTGGCAGACAACCATTAGCAAATTTCAGGGTCTGAAAGAAGGTCGGGCAAGTTCAGACCAGAAATGGGGAGCACAATTTAAAAGAAAGTATAATTAACCATTGGAGAGCACCACTGTGTGAGATGAATTCTCCCTCATGGGAATTCTTTTTTATGTCAAGTTTGAATGTTTTACTAAATGATACATTTTAGTTCAGTGGTTCCCAAACTGTTTAGACCAGTAGACTACAATGAATCATCCATATTTCCTTAAGAATTTCTGCACATACAGCCTAACCAAATAATCTGGTGGCGGTAAAGCCTCACTGACTGAAAGTTTGATGCATCTTATTCCTCAGTTTGGTTTTGATTCATCCTTCACCAGTCACTAGTGGTCAGTGAATCAGTGGTCTACTTGTGTAAGAATCTATTTTACTGAAGTCCTAAAGCTGGTGTTAGAAATTCTCTTCTGCCTCACAACTCATATAAACTTAACAAGAGTTTGTCGGGATCCCTGTTTCATAGTACCTGAAACATTTACAGTTCTATCATAAGGTTAAAGAATCACAGCTAAAGAGAGGACTACAAAATTTTATTTCATTCATATTTTATTATTAAACTGACTGCATAATTTAAGGAATAAGCTTAGAGTGTACTAAGAGGTAAAATACAAGAGAACACTAATCTGCTATGAAAGGAGTAGATCTGTTAAGCTATTTCCTTTGTGGCAAACCAAAGCAAATTACATAATGCAAATCAACATTTTGCTTAAGAATACATTTGTTGAGCAAACTTAAGAATAGTTACTTTTTCAAATAATGCTGTTTTAATAAAGCAATCCTAACTCTTGCAAAGGCTAATACCTAATTTCCAGTTTTCATTTTTATTACTTGCATATACAGACCTGATTTCTTGCTAAATTTTTTCCTCACTTGCAATGATCAGTCTAATTTTGCAGAGTAGCACTACTCAACTAAAATGGACATGCACAAAACTTATTTCTTAATTTTTCTGTGTACATTTGTTCAGGGAAACTTTTGCCTGTCCTTTCTTCTCATACACTTACATTCCCAACTGGTCTAAGAGTCTAGATAACTCTGCTGCTATCACTGTCTGTACTTTGTGAATGAAGTAGTACAGTAGTGACAAGTCTTTTTGAAAATCATCTCTTCCCTTCTCCATGCTATTCTCAAATACAGGCTGGACTTCCGAAGGTGAAAAAGAGGCTGGCAAAGAGAAGACCACTCCAGATTTCAACACAGCTCTCCTTGGTCCTATTTGCTCCCTTCTGCTTAAAAAATAACCTAGAATTATACTACTGCACAGTCTTAATGCAAAATTTAATAAACAAGCAATTCTTACAAAGAGTACTAATGCATTCTAGAATGGTTTGGATTCACTGTTTAAACAAAGGAAGAAGAGAGGCAGCCACAGTGATCTATAACAGATACTAAAGCTGTACCAGGCTGATAGGAAAATGCAGACACGTTTAATCAGCTGTGTGGTAACATTCAGAATCCATGAATCCATGAAATGACCCAATAAAGAAAAAGCACCAAATAGTCTCTGACTGCATTTTTAAGTAAATATTTATATGCGTTATACAAGTATATCATCAAAAAGCCCACAAGTAAATTAGTACAAGGGAAGGAAGAGTGGTGATCAGGAGAGGTAAAAACCCTTTATAAAAAGATATGCACACCAAAAAAAAAATCCTAACATGGAAATACAATTTGACAAAGAGAAGGAATGTTTTGAACTATCATAAAATTAAAGGCATGCAGGCAAGTCTCTGTTCAAATGAAAATATTGCAGACACCTTAAAATTCTAAACTCTCTTGCTTCCTTAGACAGTATCTTGAAGACAAGAATAAATAAATTTCATTTCCTTCAGAATATCTACATGGGCTGGAGTTAACTATTTTATAATTTGATACAGTGTTGAGGTACTCTCACAATTCAAAATTCAAAAATCTAGGCCGCCCTTTTTGATACATAGTATGCATGTCTGTGTTAAAGCCATCTGAGTGACAGCAGCTCAGATGCATTAATAAGGGAGGCTGAGGGCAAGGAACTGACATTAAGAGAAAGCTGTCAAAGCCACCTTTGTTCTTATTTGCTGTCTTAACATGTTGTAGTACTTCCCCTTCTACAATGGAGTTGCTTCAGTGGTAGCTAGAACTCAAGAAGGGCTGGGTGAAAAAAGAATGAACAACGTAGAATTTAAAAATAAAATTATTAGAAGGGAAGATTTTAAAATTAAATAATATCAGACAACTGCAAGAGCTTATGACCAACACTTAACACTATGTATGCTGCAGTTCCCATCTAAACATGAAGTGAAAAGGTTTGATGGTGTCCATGCAGAGCTGAGCTTCTATATGACAAATGCCTCAAAACCACTGGTATTTGAATTAATTCATTACATAGGAATTTAATTAGATTTTTACATCGGAGTTTAAGTTAAAAATACTATCCTAATAATTTTGGTAACTCTTAACTCTATCTGTCCTTGTCACTGCATTTGGAAAGAACCATGACAGGGATCCCTACCCACAGCATTTATTCAAGGACTTTTTTTTTTTTAATTTCTACCAGGACAATTTTCAACATACTCATTTCCAGCTACTAAAATGCAAAAAAAAGCAAGAGATGTTTAACTCAGGCTTCCCACCTGTATTTTCATACTAGGCAGAGCAACTGTTTGAACATCAGGACAGGAGAAAGATCACCTTTAACATGCATACAAGAATTGTTCCTCTGGAACAAAGTACAGCAATCTGTACCAATCTTCATAAAGCATTACTACGGGCTTCTAAAGCATGCCATTGTGAAAAGACAGCGAACTTTAATTTCTATAGCTCCTCGTTCAATTTCTTTTGTTCTTTAAGTTGACAAGTTAACTGTCCTGTGCCTACAAGTTTTCAATAGTCTATTACAAAAAGACTCAAATTTGTTTGCATTAAACAGCACAGGGATTAAAAAGGAGTTAATATATATCCATTCAAAACTATTGTGCAGAAAATAGATGTGTTGTACAGGGCTTACGCTGTGACCCGCTTAACTTTATTCATAGAATGCACAATCCATCACGTACAAAAACAGAGGGAAATGTGAGGTGTTAGTAAGTACCACTGTTAGTGAGAAATTCTGCTAATTATTACACCAAATAAGCATAGTCAACAGGCCAGAGCTGTGAGAGGGCATGTTTCAGGGCATTAAATGGCTGCCTTGGATGGAGATGAATATATTACACTATGCCCTTTAACAATAAAACAATTTCCCTGACACTTACAAATCCAGGCAGCTCTAGTAGCGCAGATGAAGAGCTCAAGACTGTACTTGGCATACAACGATGTTTCAGTGCCACCTAGTGACGTGCACTTTAACTTTATTGTCTCTTAAGATTTATAGTACATGAAAAGTTCAAAAGCTAATTCAGCTCAAGTGTGGAGTCCGCACAGTACTGAAGAGAAGCTTCACTCTTTGCCAAGAAAAGACAGACAAAGAGAGGTCATAATGAGACGAACTCCTCCCCTTTCTTTATAACTGAAACATACGCTTCCTTAAATAGCTGATAAAGCGTTACATACGTTTTTATTACAGTCTGCTCTTACAGTCAAAAAAGGAGAAAAGCCTTGCAGGAAAGGACAAAACCTGGTATATTTTAAAGCCTATACTGTGCACAGGCAGGTTTAGATAGCTTGGATATTTTATGAAATTAATTTTAGGAAAATATTCCATCGACTTAATAATTTCTAAAATTATTTCTTTCCCCTGTTTGACTGGACTTTATTTATTGTTATTGCTTTTGTTGTTATTTTTATCTGGAGTGCTCTCACAGCTTAAGGAAGTGTTTTAGAGACGGTAAACTTTGCACATTCACTCCTTGTTTGCATTCTGACCCTTTGTATACTTCTGCCACTGTATTTATTATCACTACAATGGAGTTGTGAAACAATTACAGCCGTTTCACATCTGTTATCCTGTTGCACTTCTGCCCATTAGTACTGCAGTTGAACGTTTAGGTTGATGCAAACTAACTAAACTTTGCAGTGCAACCTAGACTAAGAAAAGCTGTGAAGAGGCTGAAATATATTTTATGCTGAATATAAATTAATGTGTGTACTGAATATCAGCACAACTGTCTACCAATGCAAGAAAAAAAAAATTACAAGCTTAGATCAAGTTAAAAGCAGAGACTGCAGAACAAATTTGCAAATACAATCCCCAACATTAGTCTCTGCATTTTTATTTCACAAGATTTTTACAGGACTGACATATAACTTCTACCACAAAATTTAAAGAAAGATGCTTAAGAGATTGCTTTAAAAATATTTCTCCAAATTCTGAAGCAGCAAGGAGAAGTGTGAGGGGGAAGAATGAAGAGGAGAACTAATGGCTTTTGAAACATAGCTCATGAAAATATTACGCAGGCTGCAACAGAATTACACTTGCAGAAAGAGTTTGTCTAATGTAATTTCCCTAACCCAAACTCAGCGAAATCAAAATATAAGATTTTAGCAGGGTTTTGCTTGTGCTCAGATCCTGACTATTACAGAGTCTGGACCTTGAAGATTATATGATGAACAAAGAATCTTCCTAATGTATGTATCAGCATCAAAAAAACACAGAAATTATGTGCAATGAAAGAAGATTCTCAAGTTAAAATTCTCACCTTGGTGGTTAGATTAAGACAACACAACCTTGTGGATTAATCCTTCTCCCGTATTAGGCAAACAGTTATGATGTAAAAAAGCCCTTCAAAATCCAACTGGGAAAAGCTTCACTCAGTGAGTGGGCACCACACTGCAACTAAGTTTAGAAGCCTCTACTGCAAATATACTTTAGATGTTTTCATCTGTACCCTGCCTTAGGACCTTAACTGCTGCCACAAGAATCAGTTTTGTCCCTACTTTAAACAGCAAATAAAAAAGGAAAATAATCTTGTTCCTTAAGTGTCATATAGAATTCTAGTCGTGGCTTCTCAAATTACTCTTCCAGTTTCAAAGGAAGTACTTGAACTTCCTAGAGTACTTTCACTGCTATCACATCTTGGAAAGCTTAAATGGGGAGATTGGAGGAAAGATGCACTGATACAAAGCAATGAACAATGGTTTAATAGTTAAGGAACCGTAAAGTCCACAAGAGAAAGAAGGCAGTATTAACAGTAAAAAAGCAACTGTAACTCCCTGTTTACCATAGCAATAAAAAAAAGTTCAAAGCCTGATGATCACAGAATTATATTATTGTTGTCCAAGCTTTTAAGAATCTGTTATATTTTATTGCTTTTAAAAGAATACTTCATTTTTTTTCTAACAGCAGTTGTGTTAGAAAGAAAGAGGATTTAAACTAGAATAAATCCTGGTCAGCATGTTAGAAGTTTTCATCCAAAAAGATCCTAAACTACTAGTCACCTTGAGAAATACATGCAGAACTTCTTCTCCAAAATAGGTATCTTTTCTTAAGAATCCCAAGATACGTAGCCCTCTAAAAGCCAGGGGTATGCTACTTTACTAGATTCCAGATGCAATCTTGAAGTTAAATGCTGCATAATTTCCAATTCTGGACATCCAAGAAGCAAACAAGGAATATGGGGTAAATTTTAGACAATGGAATGAGCCCAGTTGGACTCATTTCAGTTCCCATTCAAAACATCTCTCCTCACATCCACTGGCATCAAGTTATCAGCATTCTAGCTCTGTAGGCCACATCAATTTTACAGCCACAGAGGAATGCTTCTCAGAACAGCTATCACCTGCAAAACTTTTTACCTCAAAGTAAAACTCATCCAAGAGAAGAACATGTCACATTAAATTTCTGTCACATTCCTTTTGTAAAACATACCATTTACATATCAGGAAGATAATATTTCTCCCCCTCGCAGTAGTACACCAACCCCTTCCTTCACAGGATTAAGATTCTTTCCTTAAAAGCTGGAAAAACATATTCGCGCTTATACCTCAAGAAACACTTGACTGGCCAATGCTTAACTGCTCATATGCCTTGGATATTCCACATTCATAATCCTTCATATTCTCCAAGATGCTGATTACTTACAAACATTGAATGGTTACCCATGCTGAAGCCATCTCTCAGATGAATTGCTAAGCATCTTTCCAACAAAAGCAGTAGGCAGGGGAAGAATTTGAAGCAAACAAGTAAATCAAGTTTCCAGTTACCCACTTCCAAGGAATTATCTTTGCCACAAAATGCTAAAACAAAAAAACCCAACCTCACTGATGACTTAAAGCAACAAATTCTAGAATTGTAGTATATGGTCTCTTTTGCCATTATAAGAAAATGAATATATGAAAAAGTGGCTTGATAGTACTCCATTTCACTTCATTTTCAATATGAATTTGTTTTAATTAAATGACAAGACAGATCATTAAATGCAAACAAGTTCACCATAGTAATATGAACTTCACAGAGTATTTAAAAAAAACCCTCAATTTACTATCACCTTTGTTTTATTTCTTTCCTTTAACTGAACACTATTTAGAATGCATGAAAAATTAAAAGAACCTCTAATAAAATTCATCTCCTCTTCAGTATAAAAATTAAATGGTTATCCTATGCTTCTGACACAGTAATTTCATTTTTAAATTATGTGGAAAGGAAAGCATGACCCATTTTTAAAAGTGCAGTGCAAGCAATATCAACTGCTCTACAATCATAATTTGCTGGTTCCCCCAAAAAAACAAAACAAGGGCACATAAACAAGTGTCATGCACTTCAAGGACTCTGGACATGAATAAAATGGATTTACTTCCATGAAACTGCTCAGCAGTGGAAAGGGCAGGAGGGAGAAGGATCTTGCTTCTTGCTTTCAAGAATTCTTTTGAGTATAGCCACAGTACAACTTCCATCTGGACACAATTCTCAAGACAGGTCCTATGTTAGAAAAAACAATGTAAAACTAAGGTAAAGCAGAGCAATTCTGAGCTTCTAGTAACATACAGCTCAAAATGTACTTTTGGTTCATATTAAACATTTTATTATTATACAATTATTAATTCTCATTCCTGAACTTAGTAATAATTTTTAGATTGTAGTAGGTATGGAGTGATATCAACAGCAGGAGATCATACCGATGAAGTCTTGTGTGACAGTAAAGATTCACAGATTTTTAAATGTCATATAAAATAGGTACACTGAAATACAGTAGTTGTGAGGCCCAAACAACTACTTTTATAATGTGTCTTACAGAGAAATGCTGCTAGTTATTAACAGAAAGTTGTCCTATAGAAAGGAATATTATATTACACTGGGTTTTATGCACCTTACTGTATAGACAGTCTCTTTTCTGCTGTCAAGATGCTTTTGCTATATGTAAATATTTAATGTTATTACCATCATTCACTCAGTGCTCATATTGTCTGTTCAAGCATCTATTACTGTCTGCTAGATACACTAGAGGATAACATTTATTCATGTCTACTGCTCAGTCTCATACAGGCCCTACTTCTCAAAGATTTTTCAAAGTTCAATAATTTATTAAATTCTTCACAAAGGTCTGTATCATTTGCAAAAATGCCTAACTGTAGAGTACGTAAAACTAGGATTTTACTTGTGCAAGTATATGCACTGAATCAGGTCTCTTCAAAGCAATCTTTCAGTTTGTACATAACAGAGAAATCTGCATATATAAATATATAAAATGAAGAGTAATATTTCATAATCTATAGGTTTAATTTCACCTGCCTACAAAATGTCAAATGAGGATAATGCAGGAGTGACTGGGTTTTCAAGGTGCTTAAGGCTGGTTTGTTCAATCTTTTAAGATTTAAACAGAAGCACCTAAGTAGGGAGAGCTTATAAAAGTCTCATTCAAAACAACAAAAGAGAAGCTTTTAACAAGAAGATACTTGAAATATAATACTGTAATAACTTTTAAGGAAAACGTTGTTGAAATAAAAGAAAAATAATTAGCTATATGAGAAATAGGCTAGTCTCTCTAGTGGTCTGAAATAAGTTTTTCTTTCAAATACCAGTTTTTAGTTTAAACAAAAGAATTGTTTGGGTTTGGTTTTGTTTTTTAAGGAAACAGTAAGCATCACAAACAGACCATCCCAGAAAGTGGAAGACAGCACAATTATTCCTTCTATCCCAGTGGACTATCACCCTTTAAGAAGAAATTACAAGATCCAGGTATTCATCAATGAGGCTAGAAGGAAATGAAAACGTTGAATTCAAACGATCTGCCTTTCAGTTAACATCCTTAATGTAAATTAGGGTTAAATGTGAATAAAATTAATATTTAATCACTTGAAAAACTTCCATTCCTTTCTTCTCTTTAAACACTAAAACTTAATTATAAAATAATGTAAAACAAGTGTAAATTTAAAAGAAACATTTTGAAGATTTGCATTAATAGTTCAAGACCTACTGACATTGAAGAAAAGAAGGGGCATCCCAACATTATGTTGCTTTAAAGTAACGTGTGATTCTATTCCTTGCCAACAGACAGCAGGAGCCCAAAGACACAGGGGAGTGCTGTGGTAGGGAAGAAGGGAGACAGCAGCATGGAATGGCAGTGGAGAAGGACAACATAGCAAGGATGACTTTGGGTAAAAAGGCAGTCAAGTACAACTGCAGGAGTGGGGGAGCGCTGGGGAGAAGAAACCCAGTGTTCCTAACTGCTAGAACAGGGTCTCAATATATTGCTTCACATACCACCACGGAATAAAAAGTTCATGTCATATAGGGGCACAGTCCAATATTTAATTATGTTGCAGCATCATAAACAGAAAATAGTGAAAAAACGAGAAAAAAGCATCTGACATCAGCACAAACCCCCTCCAAAATCTTGCAGTTTTACATAATCTAAACTGCTGCCCTCTCAAACCTTTGTCATGAAATCCCACACAAAGTGAACCCTATGTGCCTTAGGGTTTTGCACAGAGTGGTTACTGTTACACAGTCTACACTTACCATCAGCTACCATGCTGTCACAGGAAAGCTAACAATTATCCTCTATTCTAACACAGAACCTTTTACATGGTAAAAAGCAACATATAAAAGCTCAGATTTTGATAAGTTGTATCTCCATGAACGGCAATTTGGCTGTAAATACAGGGGGCTCACTCTACCATTCTCTATGCAAACTTTTAGGTTAGAAGTTGTTGCCACAAACAGTAATGAAATTCAAAATCTCTGAAGTATTTCCCATTCCCTTCTGGAACATAACTGAAACAATTTGTCACTTGCAAAAAAATGTAGACAAATGAAAGACAAGACAGGGGAAGCAGCAGTCACACAGGGTATGTATGCATTTGAATGGTGAAAACTCAAATCCAAGAACTTCTTTTAAATCAGTTCTTGACTACTCAGACTTGAAATCTTTATCTTCCTCTCTTACACCCTAAAACTTCCCCCCGCAGCTGCTAAACTTCTTCTAAATAGAATTCTTTTGAAGTTATAACCTGCTTCAAAACATTTTGGCTTCTGCGATGAGGCAGCATGTTCTGTGAAAAATATAAGTAACATAGTGAATTCTAATACTAACATCATTCAACAAATAAATCCAGCAGCACTGTCTGTCACTAAAGCATACCACTCTCAAAAGTACAGTTTTACTAAAGTGAATACACCACTAACAGACACCATTGCTCAATCTCACAAACTGTACTTAGACATACTGCAGCTTTTCCTTCCAAAGGGAAAGCTCAAAACTGGATGAGTATTATGGTTAACCTTTCCACATACGGACAAGCTCAGTTGCACTATACAGCATATTTCTCCCTGGAACAAGCGCACACAGTCATTTCATTTCTGCCCTGCTCAAGTCAAAGACAAGAGAGAGAGAAAAAGTTATAATTTAGGAAATGGCATCAAAATAAGAAAGAGGAAACTGATTATCTGCAAAATACTTTCTTCAGTACAGAGAACCCAATGCTCCACCAAAACTATAAAGGTTTATTAGACTTGACCATCATAATGCTGGTGTTTTGTTAAATCCCTTTTTCTGGTTATTTAACTTCGCTAATTGAACTTTACTAATGCCTAGTAAAAGAAAGCGTCTTATCACCTGCCAAATAATAGGTTTCCTTGCCCATTTCTACAATCACTTTGTTTACATGGACTTTGTTGACTGTACTCTACCACACAACATTTTAAAACCTGAATCCCAATCAGGGCTACCCTCATTAAAAATATGACCTTTCACCTTCTATGAAGCACTGCTAACATAAATTACATTTTGTTGTAGCCCAAAGGTGATAGAGATGAGAGTAGGATAAACAAGGTATAATACAAAAGCCAGTTGGGTCAGCCTTTCATTACAGCCCTTTCAAAAGCTATTAATCTCGCTTGTAGTCAGCAGGCTGAAAATAATTACTTCTTCTAACCTATGTTGTACTCAAAAGTAGCAATAAGGACAGGTCATGCAAGACATAAATAATTCTTGGTCCTCATAAAACCACTTCAGATGGTATTAAGTGAACATCATGGCATGTTACTTCAAATCTCACTGACAGGAGGAATCTCAACAATATCAGTTGTACATTATGCTACGTCATATCAGCTGCATTTGGTCATAATATACCACAAAGAATGGATAAGAATTAATCACAGTAAATTCAAAGCAACTATAAAATAGTTCCTTAAGCTTTAAAATGTGAATAGAAAATGCTATTCATCAAGTTCAGTTTAATTTATCTTTCAAATCAGAGTCCACATTTAAAACAATACAGGAGGAAAAGAACCTTACTTCAGTCTACTTAGTGAGTCTTAGTTGCCTTCTGACATATAAGGATTAACACTGACATTTATCAAATTAAAAGAAGAAAAGATTCTTGTGTCGGTAGGGGACATGAGGATCCTGAGAATCACACATTACTAGACAGCAGCTCAGTAAAAAAATTAAACTTTATAACTCAATGAAAGTTTTAAATACTGTCTGGAGACAGTTACTTCAAAATGACATGTTAAGAAAAGCTTGCTGACAACAACCAGGTTACTAGGAAATTTGTGATGAGCTGGATACAAAAAAAACCAGTATTTTGCCAAATAAAATGCTTGTTTAAAAAAAATATATTCTACTGAGTATAACTCATGTGGAGATGGTTCTAGAATAAAGTGAATTTAAATACTGCCTGAGAGTTCTGTCAACTAATTGCAACCTAGTGCTTACACATCTGAACTAAATAGCTAAGTGATAACAAGGAGGGGAAAAAAAAAACCACAGAAATTTTGGGTTGTGCAATGTGAACAAATATTCTGTCACATTTAATCACACCAACATTTTACACATAACTGGGAGAGACCACATGCATAGTATGTGGAACAACAGAGATTCATATCTCTCTTAGGGCCTCTAAGAGCTACTATAAAATGAAGAATACTGTGGGACACTAACTGAAACTTCACTGCTTCTTTTTTTTTTAATCTACTGGTCAACTAGTAAGCCAATTACACACTTAAGTGTTATAGCCAATTCTTATCAAAGCCCATTACAAATCTTCTACTGAAATCTCTGAAAAGACAACTAAACATTTAATGAACTGGTAACAGATGGCTGGAGCAAGAGGAAAAGAAACTCCAACAAAATAACTCCCCAAAACAAAAAAACACTTTCCATTGTATTTTTGTAGTGATAGCCAAGATTTACTACAGCTTTTTTGGTTTTTTTGGAGGGGTTTCATTGCTACTATTATTATAAAGTACTAACCACTAGGATATGCAGTTAGAAGACACCTGAGGTCAGAAGAACCTTTTAATCTATTTTCAGTGCCAAATTCCTAACTTTGTCTTGACTATGAATAAATTGATCAGTTTTCCTAAGGCGTATTTTTCCAGTCCTCTATCCTTCTCCAAGATTGTTTCAAGACTTAAAAAAAAAAAAAATCAATCAAATATTAATTTTGTCCCTAAAGTAGCAAATAAACAAAAGCGGTCTGTTGTAAAATAATGACATGTGCAGATGTAAGAAGCAGTAATAATATCTGGTTACATTCGGATCCAACTGAAGAGAGCACAATGCCAGAGACTTCAGCACAGCTGCATCACCCCACATCAGATCTACCTTTAATGATCAAGACAATCAAGATGATGAAAGAAATAGGTTCAGTGCCTAGCTATACAATTATCAAACAGCTCAGGAATCTGCCCAAGGACAAAGGTAGACATGCCAAAAAAAGGGCAGATAACTACAAAACAAATAGTAACTAATGTTCAGGAATACACAAATAATTCTGAAAGAGATTAATGTAACTACAGGCATTTTAGACATCTGGCCTCATTCAAGCAATGTGAAAGGGCCCAGGGAAAGGTCCAATGCTTTGGAAATCTCTCCCTTCCCCCTTCCAAATAAAAGTGGGCATTCCTATATTTCAAAGAACTAGGCACAAACCCAGGTACAAGCCAGTCCTTATGAAATACAATGACAGATTTTAGTAGTAGGCAACAATAATTTTGTCTACCTGCATCTTTCTTTTAGTATTTCATGGCCAATTACGGTAAAAGTTGCTCAACAGGATGCATACATAAGAAAATTCCTGTCACAGAGCAGATGCAAATTTAATTACTTTAAGTTAAACCTTCCATCTTGTCTAGAGGTCCTTCAAAAATGCAACTGTAAACAAGCACTACATTGCAATCAGGTGTCAAAGGCTTATTTGATCTCTTACAAAATATGTCACAAATCACTGGCAGAAAGTGGGTCGAGGGGGAGAACAAAGGAAAAAACTGTCAATGGACTAGGTAGCTCATGTGAGCGTGCCTATTAGTGCACTGGATCTTTCTGCTCCTGTCTAATGCTGTCCATATAAAACCTTCTTAGTTTGACAGTGTTCTGTTATCCTGCATTTGATGTAATTTTTCTGTAGTAAGCAAAAAAAAAAAAAAAAAAAAAGCCAAACAACTGTGAAAAGAACTGCTAGAGTAACCAGAGAAAACATTGAAGATTCCAAAATTATTCTGCTAAAATACCAGTTTGGTGCTATTCTTCATTTGTTATACGGTTATACGTTACATAACTTCTAAAAAGCTCTACATTTTTGAGGAAACAGTCACATAAAAGCCAGAACTAAATTAAATTTGCTTCGCCATAGAATTATAGACGGCCCCAAATACAAATAACAGGTAACATGTTCTCTTAAGAAAAAAAATGACAATATTGTACAACTGGCTGGAAGCAAAGCATGTGTATACAGTGCACACATTTTACTTTTCACTGAAACATCAGGTATTTTGGGGGACTACAGGCAAAATACTAGACATCTCTCTGCAGTCTTCTGGTGGTCCTAAAATTCTAGTAGATCACTGCTCATTATGAATCTCTGCACTACAATGTAGCTCAGAATTGACAGTTTAAATGACAAAGTATTGGTAATGTTAAGAAATTTGAAAATACACAACTAGGAAGACATACCTTCTATGGCAGGAAGACTGGGGAGGTATTTTATTTAGTAGAAGAATCCACTAGATAAACATAAGTGTATGAACAGTTTCCTGTACACAGTCAGTTAAACCACTTATCACATAGTTAAAAATATTAAAAAATTCATTAAAATTTCAAGACTGAATATGCCAAGCATCTCTCAGAGTTTTGAGACCTGTGGAGCTGCAGTCATGCAACTCCTTCCTTCTCTTGGGCTGCTCAGAGCTTGGTGCAATTTCTCATCCTGGGCCACATATCAACCCATGATGGATAGGGAAATGCAGTGGACCAGTGTTAGGGCACCCCCTGAGTGCACCTGGCTCCTGTCCCCTCCCTTACTGCTTGGGAACAGGAATGACAATCAATCACCTCCTGACAGCCCAGTACATCTGTCCTTGGGTTGTGACCCAAGGGGATGATACCAGAACTTCAACATTTAGCCAGTTCTGGGCCTGCACAACTGGTGGAAAGTACAAGAATATTCCATCATCCAAGTTGGGCTGAAATGGAAAAGTACCGACAAAAGTCAATTACCTCCGACCCTACAAATAGCGATCCTAAATGAGACGCCTGGGGCTCTCACGGATTGCAGCAGGCTGTGTCCAGCATCCCCCCTGAGCCGAGATGACTCTCAGGCTCAGACTTCTTAAGCTTTAAATATCATCTGCTGACAAAGCCAACTAAAGGCCAGGGTGAAGTCAAGACTTCTTGACGCTCAATGATCACCCAGTAATGCATTGTATTTGCTCTAAACTCGAGAAGGAGGGAATTTTAACTGTAGGCTAGCCTCTTCCATCCACCTCTCTATAGACCTATGTGTTTGAATACACACATTTGCCTTCACGAGTGTGGTGTCTAGATACTTCACTGGATCCAAATATTTCTGTCTCTGTGTGTATGTTTTGTGTTTATACATACATATATATACTTTGATTTAGGGTACCTTGTAGTAAGTTAGTGTGAATCTTGTCTTTCTCAAATCTGTAATGAAGTTGTTTTAACTACAGCATTCTACCAAAACACCTTGTTAATCTTTAAATTGGTCAATCATTAAGTGCTGCCAAAATACAACCTTTTAATCCACATCAGACCATTAATAAACCTTGAATTGCTATTAAATCATAACCATTGCAAATATTTCATCTGCAACAAGATTTAAACAATAGATGAATTGTGTAACTTCAGTGACAAAGATTAACTGGTCTGCATAGCACAACTTGTCTGTTATAAAGTACATGTTGCAGGGAACTAACCCAAAGTACATTGTGCTACGGTAGCTATGACAGTTGGAGCCAAAGTAGTAGCTGTAGGTATGTCTTTTACAAGATCTCCCGGAATCAGTAGGCAAAATCAGATTAGACACACAAGCCCTTCTTCAGACTTGTCTAACTTATAACCTTACAAGCTGGTCTAATACATATTACTTCTATCTATCAAACTTGCCTTAACACAGCAAGGAAAATATCAGAACTGCTATTCTTACATTACATACTTAAATACCACCATCAGAAACCTGAACTTCATTTTCTCTGACTCAAACAGCACCTCTATTCAAAAATCACCTCTGCATAACATTAATTGGAGATTTTCTGTTTAAGTGCCTATCTATCCTGAAAAATAAAACTGAAGAAAACCTCAATTATGGTTATTAATTATGGTCCCTCTACGTACTGAATTAATATTCCAATGCATTTTCATGAATGTATCCTTACTGCTTATAATACAATGCCATTCTCAAAACAAGTATATTATAAAAGTATATTAAAGTTAACTAAATAAGCCCTACTTAATCAGACAAAACACACTAAGGAGTTTCTCCTTAATACAATCAGAATTACCAAAAACTGGAAAAGAAAAAAAAAAAAATTTTTAGGCTTACAAAACTAATCCTTCCTATGTTGATCTAAGCTGAAAGAGCAGGTAAAGAACAAAAGAGCTAGGAAGCTGACTGCCTAAAAGTCATTTCCACTTAGCCAAAATTTGATTAACTCCCACCTTCTGATGCAACAGATTCATCAGAAGCAGAAGTAACTTGTGCTTCAATAACACTCAAGTTTCTCACTCTTAGAAAACAAAACAAAAGGCAAATCAAAGGCTGGAAGCAAATGGACAAATCCTACATGTAAACAGGAGGAGTCCCAAAGCTGCTTATTTAGCATCTTCCTCTAGTAATAATGGCAACTAGACAATCCAAGCATAAAACAGAATTTTACAGTCTGCTATATTTCCCTATGGAAATCTTAAACTGTTGCTTTAGAGGAGCAGTGCAGTCTCTCATCAAGAAGTACACAATCCTAATATCGTGAATTAGCAGTAGGGGAAAAAAGCAAACAATTAGAGTTAACATAAGAACTGCGAAAAAGAATCTGCACTGCTGCGCAAGCTCGTCCAATATGTATGAAAAATTAGATAAAAGTAAGAAACTGTCAAAATTCTTAAATTGAAAAGGGACTGTGCATTGGACAAGGTCTTACTTTCCTTCCTATACAGGCTGATATTTTTCCTATTTAAGTGAAGCTGTATGTCATGTTTACCAAAGTGGTAAATTTAGTTTAGCAATGTTTAATATAAGAAATGCATCTCATGTACATTGCCTTGCCATGGGGCAAAGAAACCAAATTGCTGAAGTTTTGCCACCTAGTTCCTTTAATTAGCAGAATACACCCCTTTAAAAAAGAACTTGAACAGCTGATACTCTCACTTCTTTCTTTTATACAGGAAATTTTTCTCTTACTTCAAAAAAAACAAAAAACAAAACAGTTTTAAGTTTATTCATATATTAGACAGCAGAGCAGTTGCAATCACTTTGCTTAGAACTGACTTTCTTTAAATCCACCAGATGACTTTAACACTGCATTTACCAACAAAAATGCACTAGAACTATTTATCTCATTCCAATAAAATTTAAATAGTGCAACACATTATTCATCTATCCATATTATAAACTGTTGTGTACATTAAGTGGATAATATTATTAACACTAATGTTTCTGTAGGCTATTCATAAAATAAATGGTGGACAAAGTAATTCCATCTATTACATATGGAGCTCAATAACAGCTGTAAATGAGAAAATTGCAATAGACATACTGAGTAAT
Source organism: Athene noctua (assembly GCF_965140245.1). NCBI lineage: Eukaryota > Metazoa > Chordata > Aves > Strigiformes > Strigidae > Athene > Athene noctua. The sequence goes on from NC_134045.1 coordinate 9,678,401, forward strand.
AATCAGAACTAAAACGACAACTGTAACAATATATCCATTGTGTAAATGTTCTGATTATAGGAACACAGACTAATCTGTAATTTTTCATCACTGATAAACATTGGTAACCAGCCAGAATTCAGATTATACTTTATCCAGTTACTGTCTAAAACACAGCTGTAAAACCTACGTGACTTATTAATTTAATGAGATAGATACAATAAATATTTTGTTTACTATGATACAGAAATACGTGCAGCATGACATCACATCACTATACCTGCCTAAAAACTACAGTTAGCAAAATGTACTATACCTTTCCACATATGTAGCTACAAATGTGACATACACAGTTTTGCCAGCATAATGTCATAAAGCTATATTGGCTTGTCGGTAGAAGTTCTCTAAGGCTTCTTGTTAACATTTACAGGCACCACGTGATCCCAGTTTAGAGCCTGCAAGAGCCACTGCTCATGTCAGAAAAGGGATTGAGGTAATTTTCTAGTTTGAGAACTTTGGTGGTCTTAGTTAAAAATCATTTAATTACCTCCAATATCTTAACACTGTTACTACTATACATGCAATAATGCCTAGAAATGACCTGGAGAAGCACAAAAAACTACATGGCACACTACAAACACAACCGAGTACACTATAAGGTTAGCCATGAAAAGTATGGCTCATTTCTAAGAGTGATCATAATAAAAGCCCTAATATTAGGGATATGAGGCACTAAGTCATCTGATACAAAATTACTGCAGTCAAAACACCAGGCATGATTTTCTATAAACAGTGTTAATTTATTAACAGGAAAAAACTCGATGTGGCAAACACTAGGGATTATTATACAAAGGCTTCTCAGGAAAATGCCATCCATCTTGCATTTTTTGTCTCTTTACCAAAAGTCACACTAACTTGCCAGCTAGAGATAAAAGAGGTTGAGGTGTGGTCCAGCTTCCCAATAGTGACCAGATGGGGAAGATGCTGCAATTGGCATAGAGCCCAAGGAGAAAGAGATCTGTGGGGACATCGGGAGAGGCAAACATATTTGACAGCAAGACAAGAGCTTTCTCCCAGACATCATCCATGGGGATCCTTCATTCCCCTTTGCTTATATTGTCACTGCATATGCACAAGATGACTGAATATATTATGCATGGGAATTAATCACGCCACTGGCACTGTCAAGAAGTCACTGAGATTTTATTATGCATGCAAATTTCTGCCATTTTGCACATGCAGATGAAATTTGGAATTCTTATGCAAAGAATTCCAAAACTAAATTAGAAAGGAGAGAAGATTAGGCTCAGGGCCACAAGACCAGAGAAGATTCCACAGGCAAAGCAGATTTTCTGAAATAAGTGAAGAGTTCCTAAACATTCTGTCCTCTGAGAGAAGAGTTCAGACTTTTTCAGCCAGGTACCTCTCTAAAGGACTCAAGGGCCAAGTCCCAGCAGCTACTATTGCACGAACAGGCCGCATGTTCCCCCCAGCTATTTTTCTGGACTTTGGTGTTTTTTTATTTGCAGCTATGTTAACATTCCATGCCTGAAAAAAACTTCCATTTTTTTTTCCAGTGTCAATTAGTTACTTTTACCCACTGCTTTTCATAAAACAAGAATTACCAGATGCCCGAGTGAAAAAAATTACTTCCCTTTAAAAAATTTGGCGCACTTACCTTGCCAAATAGCCTCATCTGAATATAAAAAATAGCATAACCACAACCTTCTTTGTCCAAAATTCAGCTACAATAGCGCTTGAGAGAAACAAGGAGCAAAAGTGTTCTCCCTCCTGATCAGGTTTCGCAAAGACTGGTTCCTCCTACTCTGGCATGGCCTACTCTCTCCAGTCATTTAGTATGAGAGCTGGATAGTCTCGGCCCTTCACATGTCCTTACAGTAATAGCTGCTTTTCAGGAAATGACAGGAAGTATTTTAAACAGCAAAATACACCTGTAAATTCATTTATGTATAGTTTATGTAACAGTCACTGATTATATTCCAATCAAATAAATGCTAGGATATTACAGTGGAATCCACTAGTTGTCTGGCTTTTTAATTCATGTTTTATTGATTCCCCATCACTCAATTTTGTGTCGCTTCTCTTCTTATTTAATCTTCTCCCCAAAATATCGCATTGCCTTAATATTTTACCACCTTCCAGCAAGTCCTTATTTGCCAAGTTCTTATTTTGTTCCTTCATTGCTCATTGCCTGCCTCCACTACTGACTTCATTCTCTAATTTATTTTTCTTAAGAACTGGATTATCTCCATTTATTGACTTAAATTACTTGGAATAAGAGTATTAAAAAAAATAAAAACCATATGATACAAAACAAAGAAAAAGAATGATAAATAAGTGGGCTTGTTAATGCATACTTCTAAACACTTTAAATGATAAACTCATGCAAAATGAGGGCCAGCCAAGTATGAGCCAATGTAATACTGAATTCTATACACAAAAATTGAAAGACAAAATCTCTGTAAAGCAATAAACTTTTACTTTATATCTAGCTACTACCTTTCTAGGATATCATTAGAAACATTCTACAACATTTGATAAATCCAAATTCTTAACTGTTCTTTCACTTTTTAATGCATGTATCAGTTGATAACCATACTAAAAGACATAAGGATTAAACTGGTATTTCCACAGATATTGCTATACTTCAAATTGTTTAAAATAAACTTTATTTAATTCATCAGCTCAAAATTCTTTCAAGAGGAAGTCAACTTTATAGCACTTGATACCATGGCATAGCACCAACTGCAGACTTTTGAGGTAAAATTGTCCTCAACAATTTGAAAAGAATCGTCTGCTTAAAGTCCTTTTTCAGGGTGGTCTGACAGCTATCTCCTCTCTTCCATGCTTTAAAAAAAATTTCTAAACAATTAGGAAAAACAACAACTAAATTGTTTAAGCTTCAGAAGAACATAATACCAGAATTTTCAGGGTTTAACAAGACACACTTCATTGACCTGATTTAAATGAGTTCATGTTGACTTTCTAGATTCATCTTATTCTACTGTAATTCAACACAATACCAACAGATTTCTCCCTCTTTATGAATACTTACAGATTTAGGATACAAGTAGTTCCATTTGCAAAGAGCAGAAACTAGACCAAAGTTCATGCTTTCTTTAAAAGGCTTCCATGCTTTTTAAAGAAACTTTTTCACATTCTCTTATGGATATCGTAGCTTCCCTTCACTCATCAAGAAAATGCACATTTTGGCCATAGACTTTAGTGTAAAAGAGAAAAAAAAATGGTATCAGTTTGGTAATAGGAAGTCAATTTCTGATCCCCTGGAGTCTCATTCCTGTAATATTTTTTTTTTTCCTTGAACCTAGTCAGCAAGCATCAAGTCAGCCCATTGGAGGAGCCAGATTTTAAATTCATCATTTATTTTTCAATTTTCAAAAGTTACACTATATAAAGATAGCTTTGCACATTTTCATTACTTCAACAAACTACTAATTCATTGTCAGGCTTTTTTAACTGATAAGGAATAAAAGATAAACGTGTCTGAATCAGGCATAAGGCCAATAAAGCTCCCAGTAAAGCACTGGTATAAATACTGCACTCATCTTCTAAGAGGATGCTGTAAACAAATCTAACTTAGGGGCCTATTTCATCATATCTCAGAAGGAAATCTTTGAGCTTTCAAACAAAAGACAAAATTATTATGCCAGGAACTCTTACAAGAAGCATGTTCCGCATTTCATCAACATTTTGCAAAGTGTGAACAAATGCTGAAACACTCCCTATTCTTAAATATTAATAAAGAACGAACAGAAATCTTTCCTTCATGCTTAAGTACAGTTTGATTAGCATGAAGAGCCTCATTTAATGTACAGAATGCCATAGGAATATTACCAATAGCATAAAATATATTTAACATAGTTTGAGATGTTCCAGCTCTACAGCTTAAATCAACTCTCAAAGTTATTTATATAATTCATCACTCACAGTTTCAGTAAATGACTAACGATAGTGACGGCTAAATTAGTTGTTACAAAACTATAAATGCTTTGGAATGCTACAGAGAAGGTGTCTTGAATAGAACACCAATTATTTCCAGAATATAAGGAATATTGTTGCTTGTATTACCCAAATGCATGATTAAACTCTCCAAGTTGAACAGTACACAGGTACATCAAAATTTCAAGACATGACTCCAGAGATGTCAGCTTTTTGTGTACCGAAAGGCCACAGACAAGTAGAAAGCAGGGTTAAATACAGAACTTGAACCTTGAGTGTCTGAAGTGGTCAGAAGGAATCTCTCGATACATATCACATGTTCTGTGATACCAAGGGCTCACACAATAAAGCATCTCTGCATTTCTTCACAGCCTTGTTTAGCAGCATAAACCAGTTTCTTCTTTCTACCCCTGAGTATATTTTATCAGTAGCTAGAAATGTCAAATACTTCTATGGTAAACAGAAATATCCTGGCCTTTTTTATTTTTCTACACACCAATACTATAGAAGGTGACAATATAATCTGCCCCAGGCAACTCTATCACCATCCGCAGTAGACAGGTCATTTTCCTTTTTATCAAAAAGGAAAGTAGGTCATCACATTTTAGTACATGTTGACACCACTGCTAGTAAAAAGAGATAAGAATTCAGTGCCCTTAAGGTGCCTTAACCTCTATTTTACCTAATACAGATATTTCACAGCTATTGCATTAAAGCCAGAAGAGAGACAGATTTGTACCCTGAAAGAATGCACTACAAAGGTCTCAACCTTTGTGACAAGCTGATATTTGTACTGCAGAGAGTATAGGTGACAACAAAGCCCTTCCCTTAAGGTATCCACCTCTCTTATTTTGGGTAATAGGATTTATTTTTCTCCTATAACACCACAGAGGATCATGGATGTTTAACCTCTCAAGTACACGTGTGCAGTTTTCAAACACTTCTGAAAGTTGAAATAAAAAGTACATGTACACCTCCTGCCATCCTAAAACAACTTCAGAAGTTTCTTTGCTTGATTAAAACGTTTTGCTTTCAGTCAGGATACACTTAATACAGAAACAAAACAAAATAATGAGACTTCACTCCTGTTGTCTTTATTCATTGGATTTTTTACTTTCAGACACTGGATTCTAAAGTCTAAAGAAAGTTGGAAACCACTTTTATGGCAATGCTTCTTATATCTTTTAAGACAGTGGGAAAAGACACTACCTGCTACTTATTAATATATAACTATCTGTACATGAGAACTTTTTGTTGCATTTTATGTTAATAAACTGGTTTCTTCACATCCTTTTAAAATAGTGATAAGTTTAAAAGATCTTCAGAGCAAGAGCAAGAACATCAACAGAAACTGCTTAGTTATTACACAGATGGGACAGGATTCACAAAAGGCCTTTTTTTGTTTGGAAAAATATAAAGATAGGAACACACTTGCAACAAACACCACAATGGTGCCCCGTTTCCTCTGCACATAATGTAAAATGTTACTTCAAAATGGGCAAAAAAGCAGCCTCTGGTTAGAGGAAGAACAGGTACTCCACACTTTAAGTGAAATAATAGATTTGTGCTTGAAGATTCTAAACTTTTTTTCCTCAGGAACACAACTACAAATGGTATTATTAACTCCCACTAGAAATTAAACCTTTATTTGTACAGTAAGAGAAACAGCAATGTCTTTCTGCAATGGAAAATAACATTCATTTTGTGAAAAGAGTCTGGTCAATTTTTCTATTCATTTTGACAACATTAACATTGTTTTAAAACATAGAGGCCAAAAGAGTAGTTCTGAGTTCAGAGAAAATATCAACAAACACAATGGCTCATTATTAAAGTGGTCATTATTTATTTGTATACTTAAAACACCTTAAATGGTTGTAAGTTTGCATATAACCACTTTCAAAATTCAGTCGTCCTTCACCAAAACATCTTGCATTGGTATACATTAGTCAATAAAAGAAAAACATAAATCAAAACTTAGTAACAGCAACTTTTTGACCAGAATGAAGTGTTTAGAACATGATTTTACCATCTAATAGCAGACCATTTTATTTATGAAAGAATTTTGCACTTTTATGGCATGCATATATACCTATATGCACACCCATCTGTATGCATGCATTTCATACTCCATTTCAGACCAGGCACGTATTAATGCATTAACAAAGACTGAAGTCAGAGTTAGACTATCATTAAGCAACAACAGCATTTAAGATTAAGAGCAAGAACACCAAAGACTAAGAGATCTCCATGACACAATCTAATTTTTTAGATCAGTGCATCTGAACTGAGGTCTCTTGCAAATGACATTGCAAGCAGGAAAAAAAAAATAAAACCTGATTCAGAAAATACAGAGGGCAGAAATATTATGAAAATAACACACTTTTTGTTTCTAAGCAATCTAACCACTAACCACTTTCTATTATTTTATTGTTTTTACTAAATTAGCATGAAGATGTTTTGAAATATGAAGGAAAAATCTAGTTTTATAGCCAGTTAGCAGGATAATGCTGTGTTTATGCTTGATAGAAGTCATTATGAACAAGCTCTAGTGAATCTCCGTTTCTTTAAGCTGATATTTGTATTTTGTGACATAATTTTGATATACCATTTCAATTGCAAAGGACCTGGGATATTTTGAGAGAAGAAAACAGACATGTTTGAAATTCGAGGAAATAAATTGCAGTTACAGAAGACTTTTGCCCAAGTGAGTAACGAATATTACACTAAAGCAGGATCACAAGCGTGAAGCAATTCAAAGTATTCAGTAATATATGATAGTTTGCATAAGTGATTTACCTACACAGCAAACTTATGTTCCTAATTAACCCAGGGGTACAATCTTTAAATGAAATATGAGGTTCAGCCTCAGATATCTTCAGCATTCATTATCAGAAGATACGTCTGCCTGTTAAATATTTTCAATGTCAAGTATCTGTTGCTTAGTGAATTTCAGCCTTACTGACTCTTCATACTGAATTTTGGTGCTCTTTTATGCACTGTATCTGTACTTGAGAGAAAATGACCATTCTACATAGCCTTAGGTTTCTTACTTTTTTATGATAAATTCTATCTTCTCTTCAACTCTTTCAAGAGAAAAAAAAACAGTACCTGAAATAAACAACATTTCAGTCATTTTAAGTTCACACAACTGCTTTACAAATCACACAGCCTGACCTCTTCCTATAATATTACATTACAGCAAGATCCAAAAAAACATTCCAGTTTGACAGCTAACCTCAGGCACCACTGGTCTAGTATCTCGCTGCTTACACTGCTGGCTGAAAAGCTGATAGGATATGCAAGACAAGCTGAGAGTTTAACTGGCAGAGCTGTTCAAATCTAAATTGTGCTATTTGAAACTTAGACCACAGGAGACAACAGTTCACTTTTTACCATGGCAGCAGATTCAACCTCTTGGCCCTCTGAAAGTCATATGAATACATTTAGCACACACGAAAAATATCTCCCTATATTATGATCAAAGATGTATTCAACACACATTTTTTATGCACATTTGATCATTCTGTTGACAGTCTTGGAAGTTAAGTAATATGGACTGCTGCACATAGGTTTCAAACCTTGATGGAGCCCAATGGCAGGCTACTTTTGACAGTCAAATAATGACAAGCACGTTGCAGGCCGATGCCCGTCATTCATGAACATCTTGGCCTGCTCCAACCGTTGCGCAGCAACTAAGTGGATGGTCAAAGGTTAAGTTCGAAGAAGACAGCAATGAAGGGCAACTGTCATGCACCAGTGAATACTGTGAGGCAGCAAGGAGTGGTTGTCTTCTGAAGAACATGCAAAATGTTCTCATTCTGTCCAGGCAGACACATATTTGAAGGTCCTAAATGAGACCACTGCCAATTCATGAAGAGCCAAACTGACAGCATGCCATTCAAACTGTCTCTCTCAAATTTGACTTTTTTTTTATTTCAGATCACAAATGCATGCAAAGTATAACATTAGACAGAACTCCCAGCAGTTGTTTGAAGCAATCCAGATTTGGTGGGGTAGGAGGGGTGAGGGAAAAAAACATCTAAACTTTCTCCCTTCTCTTTCTTTTAATATTTAAGAGAAGTTCAATTATTTCATGAGAAATTCTTCTATTTTCCTGTAACGACATGCATTTATTTCCAGAATTACATCTGTTGTACCCTTTTTCTACATACTGGTGTTTCTTCCAGCATTAAAAAGCAGAGCCTAACACCTTACAATTAGGGCTAATACAATCACCTGGAATTTTAAGTCTGCATTTTAATATTAATATTGCAATAGCAGCATACATTAAAGCATGCAAAAATAAATACTTTGCATCAGTCTCTAAATATCCTAAGCATTTCTGTTATAAATGGTACAATAACAGTATTTTCTATTTGTTTAAAAGCACTGTTTTGTGTGGAGTTATGGCTTGAACAGCATGATTAACAATGAAATTGCATTATTTTGCATAAAACATATACATCTTACTTTTAACCCATTGCCAGTAAAGATGTATATTTTTTACTTACACATTTAAATTATGTGATCATATTCACGTTTGCCTCTATTAACATATAAAAGACTTCAGGAAAAATAGAAATACTTTTATTTTATTAGATAAACAGTGATGCCGCTCATCTTTCACATGAATGAATGCTTGACACTAAATTTAATCAGGCTGACAAAGGATCATATGGGTTAGCTCTTTATGCCCTTTTCATGAACAGTCCATCTCTCCTGCACTTACAGGGCCAAATATTGCCCTTTAACAAAACAGATCGACATGCAAAGCGCTTGTTTCTTTTTGCTGGGTCACTGGTATCATCCCGCTTCTGACATTACTGCTTTGTACCAATTTCTGTCATGATACCGACACATTAAAGACCCTATTCACAAACTATGCTTTGCAAACTGAAGAGAAAATGAATTGTCATTATTTATGAGGAATACATTTGGATCATGAAGCATAAAACCCCTTGTCTGTCACGTACACAGAGATACACACACAGCACAAACTCTCCAAGGCATGAACTATATTCATATGTTCTATTGCACAAGTCATCTTATCAACACTTTTCAAATCATAGATAACGACCAACCTACTGTCCTGATCACAGTGAATGGCTTTCAGGAAGCCAGAAGCATAAAGTCATAATCCAATTTATTTTGGACTGAATGAGAAATTTCAAGGCTTTTCTACATAGGCAAGAGATTACAATAGCAGAAGTTACAAATTTGGGGAAAGCTCACCAACGTCTTTTACACTTGTGAGGGTGGGAGAAGAAAAAAAAGCATGCTTTAATTGTTAGAAGATTTGCTTGAACACACATGTATTTTCCCCAGTTGCTCCCTCTTTCTGTCTTATAATAAGGTCCAAATCAATTCAGAAGCACTTCTGTATTTGTCTGAGATTTCCAGATATTAAATTCTGGGTGTCCTGACTTCACTCTTCACTGCTGAAGCGCATAATGCTGCTGCACACATACTGCACTTCCTGACTCATTCACCATGAGCCGCACAGTGCGCGCACACACACACACAATTTCAGGCAGTCAGCCCCTCTCTGGATGAACTGGACTTGCGGCACACCCACCACTCAGCCACAAGGAATGTAAGCAGTGCATCTGATGTCTTTCATACGCTATCAATTTACTTGTCATAATGAGAAAGTTAAAAGTTCCTCTGCACTTGAATTTCCATTTGTATAAGAGGGAAAAATACCGTCCTACTACAGAGATGTTTTGTGAGGATAAACCTATGAAATAATATGAGATGAGAAAACACAGAGGAACCATAGGTAAGTACACTGTATGATACAAATACTTCAATAATGTAAGACATTTTAAAAATGGTTCAGGGAAGGCTGACCAATATCTACAGTCTATTGTAAGAGTTTAGAACACCACCAAGAACTCTGTTAGACACTATTAACAAGCACCACAACTTGCAACAGTCAAGTGATTATGAGAAGTTTTCCAGAGTATCAGTTCCTGGTGTCAGGAAATTTCATACAAGTTTAAAGTCTTATTGGCAACAATACTGGAGAAAAATTCATGCAGTAACTTAATAGGAATACTAATAATGCAAAGAAACGCAGAACAACAAAGGTTTTTTTAAACATTGGGAGAAGGCAATACTGGCCACAGGAAAGATAAAACAAAGCGGGAGAACCAAACTGCGTGTTAGGTCTCCTGCTCATTACCTGTTAGTAACTGTTATCTAAGGAGTGTGCAGGGTATCATACAGATAGATATAACACACAATACAAAATAGCTCTATTCCCAAATATGCAGAAATTCCCCATGACACATTAAAGCAAAATTGGTTAAAGAGGTAGGCACCACTCACCCAGCAATACAAGCTTTCACCAATGCAAGTAAAAGACTTTTGAAGTCTTTTGAAGTGAAATATAAGGCTAGAAAATCAAAACATTGGCAATACTCACAATCTGCTTTTATCTCATTTTTGTCTATGTATAAATGCTTTCCATAAACACTTGCCACTGAACCAAGATTGATAGTGTCCATATGACTGTATCACAGGACTACTTTTTCAGATATCAGTGACAGAAGTTGGAGAAATGCAGGACAGCGCATAGCAGCAGGCTTCCAAACTTGACAATGCAAAGCTTAATAGCTTCTGTTTTAAGGAATGGGAGAAGTCTATTCAAACTAACATTTGTTCCCATACTTTTCCTCTTGAAAATTTCAACTACCATCATCTTCGTGAACTTCAAAAAGAAACAAACCCACCAATACAGTACCCCTTACATTTTGCATGCCAGAGGCAAAAAACAGAGTACCAAACATCCATGCCCACCAAAGTAGTCATCACAGGAAAAAATCCAAACGAAACCAAACCAAAATAGTTTCTCTTCCCCATTACCAAAGATGCAAGGAGCCACACAACTGATTCAACCCATCTTATTCTAAAGGATTGACAAGGGAATGGCTGGAAAGCAGGGAATGGAACTGCCTTTTGATCTTACATCATACCAAGTCAGTTCCATTATATTCATCAAATACAAAATCTGAAATAACAACTTTAGTAAAAATTAACTTTTGGCTCCTGCCTGGATAGAAGACAGAAGTGGATTTTTTTTAATTTCATAATAGCTGCAGTACCTAAAAAAATTTTATTCAACATTTCAGAAGAACTCCAGGTTTACAAAACCAGTTTCAAACTGATCAGAGCTTTGGTATAATTTCCAGTGGTCTTATATTGCATACTAAAATATGTCACTTGCATAGTCTCAGAATACATAACTGAAATACTCTATCTCATTGGAACACCTTTCCACAAGTCTTCTGTGTAAATGTCTTGCAAAAGTGTTACATTTGACAAATGTTCATTTTCTTTAAAAAGGTTTATTAGACATTTCTATCTAAACTCTGACTCTAAATAAGCTTTCCAAAGCAAAAGGATGGTCATTTCACTGTTATTTATATGCACTGTTTATGATGAAGGCCCCAAATAACTTTATCCTACATAGTTTCTTCGGATTAAATGATTTGTCTTGTTTTCAATCTGTGATTAGGTACATAACCCATGTGCCCCACAGCACACTGTTCAATATTTTACCATCTGCAATTGTTTGCCATCACATGATTTAGATACCAATGTAATATTTTCCTTAAGCACAAGAGCATCATTACTTGCTGCAATGACATCATTTACATTAGAAGTAAATGTAGAAGAAAATCAGAATACAACCAAACCGTTTCCAGATATACAAGCTGCTGTTTAATTAATTTGCATAAATCTATTTTTCTGTATGCAATCTTCAGTCAGTCCTTTCCAAATATAGATGTACATTTCAAGAGGTCTACTGCTTTGAGACAACAGATTTTTAAAGGCTTCTTGCCCAACTTGAGCACACATTCAACATCAACAGGATTGGGCTTCTAAATTCCTTTAAATGCTTGTGAAAATCCTACCTATTTCCATTCAGAGTTGTTTGGGGTTTTTTTTAAATCTATTAAATGTGTATTTGAACATTAATTTCACCAGTTAAACTGTTAGAAGTATACGTAAGATATATGATTCTACTAGCAGTAATAACAATGCTTTCCAGTGCCACAGTGGCTTAATCCTACTGCTCACTTTTTGGAGATTAAAACCTTATCTGATCTTCACCTCCATTTTTTCCCCTAGAAGCATATACAGTGTAACATTTATGATCTTTCACTGGCAAGATCCAGCCCATGAAATTTTTGCACTCAAAACAGAGGACACAGCATGCAGCAGAAGTGTGAGGTTTTGCTTTAAGTAAAGGTAACTTTACCATCATAGACTGGAGTCTCTCCAGTGAATTACAGGTAGAAATCTCGGTAATTTTAGTATCTGTACAGAAATAGCCAATCAGACCTTGAATTTAGTATTCTGGGATGTTTGATCTCAATACAATTTTAAACCTTAGAACAGAATCAGCAACATATTTTAATCAGGTACCTTTTCAAGTATTCACCACATGAAGTATCAGTTGCCTGGGGGTTATGAAATAATACTAAAAACTTTATAATCATTCATTGATTTACTTTTGAGCATAGTATATCATTTGAATCCAATGGGAACATAAAGAGCTATTTGTGAGGTCAACCACAGTACAGACAGAGGCTGACATGATATCGATGGCAAGGTGGAAAGAAATTGCCAAATACAGCAGATCAATACCTCGTTTCACTGTTACAGCCTTCTGGAGACATAAAATATATATCTTTACAGCTACGAAAATAATAATAATGAAAGTGGGAGATAAATGCTTCCCTCAAGGTAAACTATTTGACTAGCTGAGGGCAAAGGTGACAATAGCAGTTACACTAAAGTAACTTTACAGTCTTAAATAAAAATGGTGGGATAAGCAGCAGATAAAAGGACAAAATGAAACTGAACAAGTTCTAGGAGATAAAGATGCAATTCTTTTAGAAAGTGGTGTAGCATGCGTATAAAGGCAAAAAACTGTTGAGCTAAATAAGGGAGAGTTTTCTCTCATAGTAATACTCCAATAACTAAAAGAAAGTGTTTTGAAATTACAGCACTACCATTTTATATCCAGAAGGCTTCAAAGATATGTTTAATCTGTCCCATACTTTAAATGTTAACAAATATTCATAACCATGTTTTGCACTTTACTAGTGAACCTAACAGAATACAGTAATACACTATAGTGCTTTTTAGTCTCAACTGAAGGGAAGACAATCATCTGATATTTTGGATGTTCTTGGTCATTAAAGGTTAATTAAATAAGTTAAGAAATGGATAAATTATTAAAAGCATGAGAGTCCAATCCTGTTTCAGCTGAAGGCTGCATAAGTTTGATAACCAGTTGCAGTGGGAACTGAAACAAGATTTAGGCAATCACTCTTCGGCCTGTCTATTTTTTACCAACCTGGGTCAGATGAAACTGAATCCTACATGCTGTAAAAGGGAAAAGTATTATAATTATTCATTAAATATTTTCCAAATCGATTTAAAAAGTGAAAGTATGTCCAGTACTGCACCTCCAGCAGGGGCATTTCACTATAGCTTCATTTCAAAAGTGCCAATTTCCATCTAAAACTTCTAAGATTATAAACTAAGTTCAGAATCAGAAGATACCAGGGTCTGAATGACCTACCTTGAGACTACCTGGCTTTCTGAAATTGAATCACCTTCTAACAACTTCCAAAAGACTTCTCTTCAGCAAGATGTTAATTCAAAATCGGAAATTCAATACTTATGATATTTTATTTTCTACAGAAAACAGGAAGGATTTCCACAACATACTTTCCCTTGGGTTTTTTGGGGTAAATTTAATTTTCCTGAATGGCACAAGTTACAGAAATATTTGAAAAAGAATGTAAACAACTATCATCACATATTTAGTCACTGCACATTGAACACTGAATTTGTAAATTGTTTTCTTTGTCTCGGTGTTGCTATTTGAGAACATATTCATGTTTAATAACAGCCTGGTTGCAACTTTACCAAGCAACAGAAAACTTCAAAGTTCATCTTACATTTGGCAGTGTAGCTTTCTGAATAAGTGAACTCCAAATCACATCATCACACAAGATGCTTTCCTGTACGCATTTCTAGTCTGATGTCTTGAAAATTATAGTAAAGGGGCTTTCAATAGGGAAATTTGAATTAAGCAACATACGCTCTGTTCATACTGTTTATTAGAAGGGAGAAAAAAATTAGTGTTCTGAGGCAGACAAGGAATTAAAATCCCTGTAAAGGTATTGGTACTCCAGTACTTTTTAGGAAATGTAAAGTGTCTCTAAATGATACAAGTGGAATCAGTTAAATTATGAGAAAAAAAAGTAGGGGAGTAATTAGGTAAATAAACATGCTGTTTGTTTTGCCAGAGCAAAAATCTAATTGACACAACAACATCAACAGAAATATCCTAAAATACATAGAACACTTCCAGATTCTTTAAAATAAGCAACCAGTTCTGCATCTTGTCCCACTTCTAGGACACTTCTTGCCCCCATAAACTGGCAAGATATCAATGGCTGTCAGGTGGTAGCATCCCATATTAATAAGTCTAATCAAAGGTCAGGGTTAATGGAACCATTTCATGCAGCCATGTCCTACAAGGTACTGTGTACCCGTAACAGCTATTATACTTGTGGCATGCAACCAAGCCAAACTTTTAGTTGGCTAGAGGCTATACAAGGGACAGACATGAGTTTATAATCTTAACATACAAGACTATGAAAAAATAGATGAGATGGTGGGGCAGGGGAGGAAAAGGAGAAGCCTTCCCAAGAGTGCATATTCAGATATGGAATATGCACAACTCCCATACCAGATGTAGTGAATCACTAGGATCAAAGTAAACTGAAGACCTTTAGACCCCTGGCATTTGCCTTCTCTTAGATTACTCTCATATACAATAGCTTTACGGGTCACAATCAACAAAACGTGAATTAGCGTTTCCAGTATCCATGCTCCTCACATCCTTAGCTCCACGATCTTAGAAGATTCGAGTATGTGAAGCATAGATCTGTTCTTATTTACAGCAGAAACAAGAGACTGAATGTAAAACAACATGTTTAATAAATCTGCAGGGCCTAAAGTAGCAATATAATTCAGAGCAGCAAGATAGACACGCACTTCTTAATTAAATGGGTGATGTTCTAGTTAAAACAAAAAGACAACCCTGGGCCATAGCTAAGATTAAGCACATGCTCTTGCAAAGGAAGCTCCTACTGTTATCAATATAAAGGCTTTAAATCACAAAAAATAAACCATCTAATAGTCTGTATTCAGTAGTAAGTAAAAAGTCAGGACACAGAATGATTTGGATTAACACATTTTCAGTTATAACAAGTAATTTTATAGAGGATTAGTATCTTGATGGTCTGATCAATACTCAGGCACTGCTGCTATTACAGATGAAGAGAAAATTACCCCTCCAGTAATAAAATGTGTATGTCTTGGTTCTCCTTCATTTGCTGAGTCCATTACTGTAATGGTTCCAGCATTAGCAGCTGAGGCAATTTAAGCAGCAGGAATGTGATGAATTTAAAAGCAAGGAACATTTGCCACTCATTCTTTCTTGTATTTTATTCTGCATATGCAAGGCTTCTACCTGACCATTTCCAATATACAAATCATGTGTTATGTGACTATCAACACTATTTCTTAATTATTGTCTCATTAATAATGGGAAGGGCCAATAATGTGATTACCACAAAAATTGCTACTGGCATATTGGCTGCTGATTCTGCTAAAACCTGCACACCATTTACCTAAGCAGAAATATGACATGACAAGAAGCTTATTTAACTGCATCTAAGATGTTTCATTAATTTTTCTAAATACAACTTCTAAAAGAATATATTTAATCTTTCAAATAGAAAATTTTGTATGTTTTTACATCAAGGCAGAACAATAACAAAAACAAGAGACTAACATAATATTTGAACGAACTATGGTAAGACAATGTTAAAGTTTATATACTTCATTGCATGGTATGGGTAACATTTTTCAGTATTAATTCTAAAATCATTCTCTGCTCTTAAGTGCTCTGAGAATACGTGCCTATTTTCCCCTGAGTATTAATATATTGAAACAACCTACTTTATCTCGTAAATATATATTATTTTCCAGCCAGCAAAAATGAGGGAGATGCAAGAAATAAGACTTTCATTGAAATCTTAGCCAAAACACTGTGTATTCCCTTTTCCTCCTTATAAACAGAATACATGCAAAGCTTTGTGTTATTTAAAGCTTTATATTTCCTTGCCACTTTGTCTAACATGTCTCACAAATGTGAAATTGTGCATGAATATCTTTGTAAAAGCCCTTGTGAATATTCAGATATGTGCATATTGATGCATTTATTATTTGTATAGCAATAACTTTATTGGATTGGGGTCCCAGCTGTGCTGGGAGCTGTACAAACATAACAGTAATGTCTGTGGAATACATTCTCCGTAGTCAGTTCTGGTTTCACAGTAATGTGAATTAGCATAAACAGCTACATAAGGTAATTGTGAACTGGGCTTAGTGGTCTATTCCAAAGACCCATCAATGTAATCCTTTTAAAGTAAAAGAAAATAAATACTCCAGACTAGTTGAGGATCTTATCTTTCACACCGTAATGACACAAGGTGTTAATATGCAAAGAGTGGCAAGAGGAAGCAAATAAAGGTACTTACTAGAATTTGGTATATGTCACACTGAAACTTACTTTAAAAAAAAAAAAAAAAAGACTAAATCAGTCTTGAGAAAAGGCTTACATTAAAGATTAACTTTTTTAACTAGTCTGTGAATATTAATCAAGATAATAAACATCCAAAAAGCAAAACAGCTTTCTTCCCAAGTTTAAAAGGAGAAGATAGTCTAAGAGACCACTAAATAAGAGGTCTATATTTGGTTTTACTTTATGTGGTATCTTTCCTTCATCCAGAAAAAAAAAGTTTACTGCAAGCTGATTGAAACTCTGACCAACAGCATCAAGAAAAAAAGAATCAAAATTACTATAAACTCTGCTAATTAAAACTAAATTATAAGTTAAGCACAAACAAACAAAACACACCCCAATAGGCTGTTTCATTACAACTCTTTTCCAGCTAATGAGCAAAATCTAACAGCTCAGGTTTTACGCACAGAAGTAGTACTTGCTATAGGGAAGACCAGAGAAGCTGATGGCATGCAGTATCTCCAAAGATGTCTTTAGGAACTTCGGCATAATCATGTTTTGCTGTCAACTTAAAACTCAGAGAAATATTCCACAGCACACTAGCATCCCCAGCATGGTGTTTAAAACAGCTATGTAATTAACTTCTGGCTATTGTTTCCCAACTTTTTTCAGACCCTCTTCGCAGGAATGAATTTGCATCCTCCTGCTCTTGGGCTTGGAACACTAAATACTAGCATAAACAATTTCATTTCTGATACACACTCAATCTTACTCAATCCAATTGAGTGATCTGCAAAGTGGAAATTGCTGTATGACAGCACTGCATCCTAAAGAATTTCTACCATATGTACTTGGAACAGGAATGTTCTTCTATAAATCAAAACTTGCTATACACATGAAAATTTGAGACAGAGAGAACTGCTTATCACATATAAGAAACATACTGCGTAATTACAACGCAAAAGTCAATCACTGGGCTTCTGATAGATAGCATTTAACTGTACACAATTATAGCAAAACAAGAACTTTTATTCAGGATTTAATTCTCCAGAACGGAGACATTGCCAGGAGATACATAATCCAAACCAGCTTCTCTATCCAACCACTTCCCTCTCATTAATAGGCCTCATAAATCTTACTCTCCAGAAGAGGTCGGGTTAACCTCACTAATATTTGGTTTGCTATGAAATATTTTGATCAGGACCTAAATGGAAGTCTTGGCAGAACTACTACAATAAATACACACTTCCTTTGCCTTCAGCATTTCTTAGGTGAGTAACGTTAGCACACAATGGTTAAACCTAGGGACTGAACTGGCACAGCGTCAGAAGCCCAATCATTACATTGTTAATTAAGTTGTATAAAATACCAGTATGAGGATGCTCTCATGAAAAGAAAGCATACATTTCTTCTTGTATAACCCCTCAACTTCCCCTTGTTGCCTTCTCCTTTGGCATCTTTTATTCTAAGATGTTCTCTTCCCCTTGCTGCCTTCTCCTTTGGCATCCTTTATTCTAAGATGTTCTACAGGCTCTTTTTGTTTCAATATATCCAAAGCTTCTCTCAAGTAGTACCCAACTTAGAACATCCCCCTAAGGCATTCTATAACTATTCACACCTTTAAATTGTCTATAAGGATCTCTTCCTAATTTTCATCCTTCTCTGTTTGTGCACCTACAGCATCTAGATGTGTCTAAGGCAGTACTCTTTCACTCTAGCTAGCTTCCCTGAGTTTTTCTTATACACTGCTTCTCTGATAGCTCTTCAAGCGCCTTGTCCTCCTACAATGGTAGTTCACAGTTCCATCTTACTCCCTCACACATATCCTTGAACGATTATCTTATCAATGGCAATTATTGTCCTAATGCAAATGATTCCCAAATATGTTTGAGATACATTGCAAAGACAAAAGCCCTTGGATGTATAGCATAAATGCACAGGCTAAAGAAGGTATGGGTAGGGTTTTTCTTCTGCAATGTAATTACATTTGTTTGATGGGACACTTTACGTCTGCATGTGTTTCACATATATAGAAAGAGCAAAACACAATCAAACCAGAAGTTACTGTTCTTCAGCAATGAGGGATAGCAGAATGACTACTTACAAAATGACCAGGTTGTCCTTAAAGAGTTGTTAAGGATCTCACTACTGTGAACAGGCTTTAAAGTTATTTTTCTATTAAAATATTTAATTGCAAATTTAAGTCAGACTTTTTCCCTGCCCCTATAGTGAAATAACTTTTAATTCAAGAGCAAATTAATAGTAATATCAAAACCAGTATGTACTGTATGCAAAGACAGGTGAACCAGATTATCAATTTAGAAACCTTTATCTAAATTTATAGTGGAAAAATTATATAAAGCCTTCTTTTCATTAACATCACTAAAATCAGCATTTTGCTTTCAAACAAGTAACTTATAGCTTCTCTGTACTACTACTTTGTAAACAAAATCAGCAGAGGTACAACAGCCATCAAGAGTTGCAGGCAAATATCGCACAACATGGTAGAAACAAGCCCTTCAAAAGGCACCTGAAATAGCAAAACATTCAGCAATGCTGTTTGCTTATACAACGTAGCTACATCTTCAATGTAAGCATGTAACAGCATCGCATCTAACCACATCATCAAGAAAAAAGACTATAAAGCTAGGGTGCTGTAAGAGACTTAAAAACGTTTATTTAGGTTAGGCTGGGTGTAGACTACTTTTAAATTTGAAGAAAAAGCACAGTTACATAATCCATCATCTGATAATGGTTTGACCAAACCAAATATATGTAACTTGCATAATTTTTCTCCTATAACACCGTAGAACTCTTTTAAAATAAAGTATCTTGCCCAGATGGTAAAAATCTTGATTCCTAGTTACTGCTAAAGCCATACTAGGTTCCCCCCTTCACAGGGAGAGGGGAATCTAAGGTTTCCAAGTTAACTAGAGCATCACTGCTAAACCGGCCTGGCCCCAGGCGGGCGGACAGACCGACCTGGGCCCCGCCGAGGCTCCCCCGCCCCGGTGCCCCGACCCGCCGCCCCTACTGCCGGCCGCGGCCCCCCAGGCGGAGGGGACGGCTTCCCACGCCGGGCACGCGTGACTGGCGCGGCGGCGGAGTCGGGCGGGCAGGGCAGGGCAGGGCAGGGCAGGGCCCGCCCCTGCGGGGCCCCGGGCCCCGGCTGCGCTGCCGCCGGCCTCTCGCAGCTGCTGCGGAGACCCGGGGACTACGCGGGTGCTGCCCGGCGGCGCAGGAGGGCAGCGCCCGCCACCCCCGGCCGCTCGACCGCGGCAGGGAGCGCGGCGCTGGGGCCGCCTCCCTCTCACAACAAACTTGAGGGCGGGCTCGCAGTCCCTGCACGGGGCTCCCGCTCCGGCCCCGGAGCCGCCGGAGCCCGGGCGGGCTCGCTCTGCCCCTCGCAGCCCCACGAGCCGCGCAGCAGCGGCGGGAAGGCGGGCTGAGCGCGGGCGCGCTCCTCGGGGCCGAAGGGGAGCGGGAAGCAAAGGGGAGGTACCTTCAGTTCTTTCTCCCGCTCCCCCGCTCTCCTCTTCATGGTGCCGCCTCAGCCAGCCGTCCGCCCCCCGCTGCTCCGAGCGGCTCCCGCCGGCACCGGCCTGGCACGCCGCTTCCCGGGCGACTACAGCCCCCGGCGGGCCCCGCGGCAGGAGGCGGGGCGCGGCGGCACCGGGGCCGCGGCGGCACCGGGCGGTGTCCCGCGCCGGGACAGTTCCCTGGCGGAACTACGGCTCCCGGCAGGCCGCGGCGCGCCGCGACCCGGAAGCGGAAGGGCCCGGTTGGCAACGGGAGCAGTTGCTAACGGAGCGCTGAGAGAAGACATAGGGCTGGCAGGGAGCTGTGAGTACGGGGGAAGCGTCTCCTCCTCTGGGGCACGGCGCGGGGGGGACAGCGGTGCTGGAGCTACTCAGGGCGCTGCGGTGCCGTGTCCCAGCCCGCGGAGCCGGCGTCGCTGAGGAGCGGGGCTGGCGGGTCGGTCTCTCCCGGCCCTCGGCTGCGCTCCTGAAGAGGTTGTTCCCGGCCCGTGAGGCTCCCTCGCTCGCAGTTTAGTGCCCGGGGAAAAAGGCAGAGTGCCTCACCACTTTTTTAGAAGTGCCCCCATAGCTCTCCTCAGCTGTGGCCTGTGGTATGTAGAGAGGCTGCTGGACTCCAGCGGGGGGGGTCCCGCGCCCGAGGGCGGGAAAGCCCGGGGTGCGCAGGGCGTTCCTGCGTGAGGCGAACGCACCGCCCCGCCCTGCCCCCTCAGCCCTGTCACTTATTGTCAGAACCGACGGAGCTGAAGCAAAATTTAGAAAGGGCTTGTAAAATAGTGTTGAGGCCAAGACATGGTTCTTTTGATTTTTCTGTGTTACAGGTCTGAGAGATGTTTCTTCCCTCAGACTGCAGCAGGATGTTGTGATCTGGTTTCCTAATATCTTCCATATCTTCTCTGGTTTTTTCCTTTCCACCTCCTGAAAGTCAGGACACTGCAACAGATGATGTTTGAGAGATGATATGTGTGTGTACTCCTACCAAGTAGAAAATGAGATTATTTCAGATGACAAACCCAACAGACTGAAAACGTTTATCTTTAAAGGATCAATAGAGGAAGAACGTAGGCTGGAAGTACTTTGTGATAGGCTAAAATAGATGGGTGGTCTGTCTCCTCCGTTTTTTTTTTCCTTATTCTTTTTATTTTTTCTTTCTTCCTTTCTTTCTTTCTTCTTCCCTCCACCAGAGAAGTGGGGTAGGATTTTGTAAGCAAAGCATCATCTTTGGCCATGGCCAAACTCATGAAATTCTAATCCCATGTTGGAACAACTGTCATAACTTTTTAAGTTATGACACTAGAAACTCACTGTAGCCTCACTGGCTGAGAACTCTTGGAAATTTAAGTAATCCTTCCTCAGTTTTTCTACATTTGAATGATGATGGGAGAACAGTATGCTTCTGAGAGTTATATAAAAATTTGGACCTAAAGCATCAGCTTTGATAATTAACTTAGTATTCATGCTCATTACTGTGTGGTCTTGCATAGCACTGCAAACTTGTATGCAGCTTTTTGTAGTAATTTGTCAGATTCAGGTGGTAACAGCACCAGTTTTGTAAGTAGTGCAGTATATAAGTTACCATTTGTTTACCATCAGTAGCTATATCTAAAATTCTTGCTTATACCAAACTTGAAATTCTTATAGGTTAATCCCAGAGATATGGAAAATGTTACTTTCTTTGTATGTGAAGGATTTTTTTCTTATTTTTAGGAACAAGAAGTGCTGAGGTGACTGTAGGGTAACATTTCTTGGAAATAAAACCATGTTTAAGTTGTCGAAGTTCAGCATGGCGTGTGGATCTGTCCAGACACAAATACAAATATATATCTCATTTGCTTTATGATGCTTTATTTTAGGAAATGTTGGACTTTTAAATACAATCACTTTTGCAGCAGTGTTGCTGTACAATTTTGTCATATTTAATTGCTTTAGAAATGCTTTCCAAAGAAGTAATACAAACTCTGTGGAGAAATCTCATATGCCTTCAGAAATAGTGCTGCCACTGTTGGCTGCAAGGAAAGTAATTTTGTTTCAGTGTTCGTGATTGACACAGAGGTAATAATCAGAAAGGCACTGTAACATATGTAACACGTGATTTTGCTGTTTGAAGTGTCCTGTCTCCCAGAAGCATAAATGATGGTTGTTAGTGGTTATTAAAGACACACTAGTTCTTCTGTTACTAATGAAGCAAATAAATTGCCAAGCCAAATCCTAAAGCAGTAATTATGTTTTCCTCCCTAAAACCAGGAGACAGGTTTATACTATTTCTACCTAAAACCATTCATAAACAGTTACTTTTTTTAAAAAAAATTTTCCTGTGGCCCAGGACAGAAAAGAAAGCTGAATACTTAATTTCATCACTTTGTAATGAAGATTAAACAACTAATTCTTCCTTTTACTTCTGAAGATTTCACCGAAGTTTTTGGGACTTTAGCTTTTTAGCAGCTTTTTGTCACGTCTTCAAGTAATGTCATGTTGCCAGTAAAAACTGGCTTTCACGTACAGCCCTGCTATGTTTGTTTGCTTACAACTTAAATTTTTCTGTATTTTTGCTGCAGCCAGTAATGGATTACTACGGACAAGGGTTTTTTTGAGGGGCAAGCATGTGTTGTTTTGGTTTTTAAATGAATGGATTTCTTTCACACTGAAAATAACAGGTAGATATCCATAGCAAAATTTCTTTAGCAAGTAGCAAATACTGAAAAGCAGTGATGTTTGCCTGTGCCTATTATTGTGATAGAGGTTTTTGAAGCTTGATTTGATAGATTACAAACGTTGTGAAGTCATGCCTCTCTGAAATTTACCAGAAAATCCTGTGATTTTCTGATTTGTGAAGACTAAGACAACCACATTATTCTTGCTACCATTATGAACCAAATTTGGATTGATCATCTAGAAGTAAAGGTTTCTGTTTCACTTCAATCTCAGTTGCTGTAGTGATATTGATACAGTGATCTGTAATAATGACCCCAACAATGAACCTAGACCTGAGTGAAGTCAGTGACTGCAGATAACGCTGATTCAACAAATTACAAAAACGTTTTGAGGGATTTGTGTGAATAACACGAAAAGAACTAAGAACACTGGATGCCAGTTGATATGTATCTGTCGTTCGAATTGTGCCATTGGTTAAACAGGTGCGTGCCATGGACCTCAACATCACAAAGTATTATTCTCCACTTCTGTGACTGACAGCATTGAAACTGCAGCCTTATTGCTAATCTACAAGTGTAGATCAGTTCAGGCATTTCAACAGTCATGACGAGAAAACATTTGTTCCACACAAAAGAAAGATGTGTTCAGGTTGTTTTAAACAGTGAAAACTGGAAATAATACTTTATCCTAAATTTTAGTGATGAAAAAAACAAAGATTGAAAACAAGATTGACTTATAGCAAACCAGAGTTCCATTAATCCTTTTCATTCCTTTGGACAAAGCCATAAGGAGACTTGTTTATGACAGAAGACTTTATTGGTAGAAGAAAGGCATATCTTTAGCAGCAGTTTTGGTTATGATAGAATTAACAGATGCTTCATGGAATGTCAGTGGATTATATTGTCCCTTCTGTCCTCTGATGCAGGTCTTCAGTGAACATCACTGTCAATTTTCAATTGCGTTCCTAGATGTTTCTGTATTCACTAAAGTTTTATATCACCTAAAGAATATCACAAAGACAACTGTCCGAAGGGCTTCATGTCTCTCTCTTCATGCTATTTCAGCCTTATTTGACTCTATGGACAACATCTAATTTTCTGCTCTCTAAGAGAAGAAAGAAACAGTAGTTAATGAGTATCTTCATATATTACACTGAAACAAATAATGCACTTTCTCACATTAATACTTTCTTAATCTCACTTTGTCATGTAGCTAAGCTTTCTGTTGCCTCAAGAAAGAAGTGTGTTCGGATTTATGAGAATCGCTCATAAGAGAGTCTCTATCTTAGAAAGTAATTTCTCTTATGACAGTGATTGAAAGAAGACTAAGAGAATGGTAGGCAACACTGAAATGACTTCATAACCCCCAGCACCTCTGTTTCAAAGAGTCCCATTCAAAATGTGGAAGATGGCATTACTCATCTAACAGTTGATGCCTTAAGCTTTGACCTATCTTAAAATGAACAAACAAACAATTAAAGAGGCAAACACCCCCCCCAACAGGTCTCTTTCCTACATGCACTTAGAAATATGGCCTTAGCCCAAAGGTTGCTGAAGACAACAGTGCTAGAACTTAAAAAAGCTAATTCTGCATACATTAAATACAACTGGAGCTATTGTATAACAAAGCAGCCATATTTTGTGCATGGATTAAAACTGGCATGACATTAAACTTGAAAGCTTAGATTGTCCTCTGAGTGATACAATTGAGATTGGAGCATTTACAGTAATGTACAAGACTGTTATTTCAGTGAATCTGTCATTACTTGTTCCTTCATTTTATATGATGTATTGCAGTTCATTCTAGTCTCACAGTTTAAGTTACAGATGGAGGAGACTTTCATTTGAATTTTGTTATCCGTAGATAAACCATGTCTGTTCCAGCTGATGAAAGTGTGGGGGACCTGCCTGTGAGAGATGTAGGTCTAACTCTAGCTGGAATTGGAGGATTACAAGGTTTGTACCAGCTGCTATTTATTACAGTTACAGACTTTGATCAGTGGCTTCTTTAGTTTCTTTCAAAAATGTTTCTGACATTCCCACTCACAAAATTAAGTTCAAATACCATTGAAAATCTGGGTTAAATTCTGAAAGATACTATGACCCATTCTGTGTTCATGGTGCTTTTTATAGGAGGGCAGTTGCTGTGAGATGCTAAAAACTGGAAATCTCATTGAGCTATAAAGTTCATCCTTCCAGAAGAAAAGGGGGTTTTTTGCTGAATTAAGGACAAGGCCAGACCCATTTAACAAAATGAGAACCAAAAGTACTATGCAATTCTGATATGTTACTCAGCTGCTGTTAGAATGGAACTACTGGGCTTAGTCTTGTAGCAGAGTGAATTTCCAGAATGAGTTAATCTTTTCAAACTTCAGGAGGGTTTGTTAACTTTGAAAGATTAGAAAGCATCTCCGTGTTAATGATAATCTTATTTTTTTAAGTAGTATGTTTGACAGTACCTTGTTACTTGCTAAACTATTTCCTTTGTGTTGTTTAGAAGGTAATCATTTTGCTGTATCACCTGAATTACTTTTTTATCTCTAAGAGAGAGGAAAATGGAAGCGATTATATGACAATAAATCTGAAAAAATTAATCAACAGACTCATACAAGTGTAAAACATTAAATTACTTGAAAACTTTCTCTTCTTTTTTTTCAGTATTTCAAAATTAGTTAGACTTTGTATTACATGTTGTTGAATGTATTGAAGGTAATTTAAAGTTGTCTTGGTTTGGGTAGAATCATCAACTGCACAGAATTTAAAAGCTCGACAAGGTGTGTCACGAATCAGTCGAGAGGAACTGGAAGACAGACTTCTTCGTTTACGAGATGAGAACATCTTACTCAAACAGCATGCAAATAAGCAAGAGGAGAAAATTAAAAGGTATGTGTTTTAATGTTTTTATTTTAGGTCACAATAACATTTTTGCCCTTTGAAGCATTATCGGCAGCTTAAAAATCATGCTGATTTCTCTTAGAGTGCTTGTTAAAGCAGTAGCAAAAATCACTCATTGGAATTCATTTTTGTACTGATTTCTGGTTGTCTCTGTGGGGTGAGTGACATTTTTTGTGGTTGGCAGTATTAGGTCTCCATGTAGAGAGGTTCACCACTATCCACCACTTTGAGTTGGCACCTTGGGTTCATAGCTGTGCTGTCTGAACACAGATATAACAGGTATTCTGGGAACTGATGAAGAGGCTATAGAAGCCTAATTATTCATCAGGGATTTCATCCTAGAATCAAAATGGCCTATACAAAGAGATTCTGCCCCTTTTTTGTCCTTCTCTGTCCTCCATGGAGTTAACTAACATCTAGCCTTTTATCATCTAGTTAACCCTGAAATATCTTTATGATCATCTCTCCTTTATTCAGATAACTTTATTGAAGGCACCCCAAGTAGCATGGGGCGCACAGTTCCCAGTGTACCCAAACATAAGCAAACAACTTTAGGCTTTTTATTAATTATTATTATTATTATTATTACTATTAGTGCTGTGCTGGACTGATCATGGTATTACCATATTCCAGGAGGACTAATGAATCCAGAAGCACTGTGACTCTGTGTTCACATTGTGCTGTACTTAAGCTAATAAAATTTTGCTGCATCTAAGCTAGATTCTGGTTGAGAAGCTAACCGATTCATGAAAGGGCATCTGAAGATAATGTCTCAAGTGGGACTATTTCATACTTCTCTAAAGTCCAAAACGTTCTTTCCTTTTGACTCAGTACTCAGTGAGTCAGGATCAAATTGACCAGCATGACATAACTTCCATTTTTTCTGTCAGGCTGCTGTCAAATACAAGCTGGTGGAACAAATGAATTGTTTGCTTATTCCAAATGGCATTTCCTGTGTTTCTGTCAGACGATTTATCACATGTGCTCACATTCACTTCAGTAAAATTACACAGAATGTCCAAATTGGAATACCTGATATAGTATTTTAAGGCACAAAAAATATAAAATACAATGTTTGTTTAGATTGCCAGAGAAAAATCTTAACTTCTTAAGCTGATTTTTTTCCCACCATCCCTCATGCCAAAGCCCTTATAACTAAAAGTTTGGAATGAATTTGCAGTTGAAGTACATTGAAAAATCCCAAATAAACAAAAAACCTGCTTACAGGCAAGTAACATTCTGTGACATCCTAAAGTTATTATGGATTTTTTTTATTTCACTTTTGTTCTGTTAAGTAGAAGCTTCTGTCCACAAGTATACAAAAATAAAACAAGCCCCTTTAAACAAATGAAGTGTGTCCTTTTTTAAGTTTTCATTCTAGGCCTGCAAAAATAGGTTTCCTGTAAACTAGATACAGGTCTTGAAGATGTGCCACCACTTTTGTAAAGTCTTGAACTTGTCTTTCTCATCAAAGCCACCTTTTCTTTCTTTATATGCCAAGTTTTTTCCATTTGCTGCTGGGTATGTTTTCTGTTCTTGCATATTACATCACCCCCATGTGCCCTCTCTGCCTTTTGTTCCAGCTTACCAATGTTTATCAAAACTAAAGGAAATCAAAGGTACAACTCTTGAGATGCCAAAAGCAAAATTTGTGTCCTTTTAAAGATAGATTAAAACCATATCCTCTGCATCTAATTATATTCTTCAGCTAACCGTTCCTTCTCTGAAGCATGTTGGTAACATTTACCAAGTATAAAATTGAGTATGGTAATGAGAACTATTAAGTCTCTTTTTCTGGAGTGCCTTCTTAAATATCTCCACCTATATATTTTAGCCACTTTAGAACTGAAATATATATTTAAATCCTAAAATACTAGAAATGCTATATCATTGGAATGTTGCATATTATTAGCATTCTTTCAATAGTTGAATGTTTTGTGGAATTGTAGCTTTTATAGTTTGCCCCACCGCATCCCAAATCTGTAACTTTACTTAACAGCATGCAGAGGTTCCTATATAAGGTCATGCGTTAAAAATTACATTTAAGCAGCATATGGAGTAAATATGTGTCCTCCCTTTACTAACCTTAAATGATAAGCCTTAGGAAACTGTTATTTGTCAGTGCTATAAAGCAGATTGCTGCACAGTGGTTTCAATTATCTTCAAAGAGTTCTTCACAGGCAGTAATAGTTATATCAAAACCTGAAATTTATTATTCAGGTTCTATGCTGAAGTCTTCACAGTGATTATGTTCCTTTCAACAGAATGCTTTTTATGCTGACTTTTCACATTCTTTTTCATCTTTTTTTATTATTTTCTCCAGAATGGCCACCAAGTTAATACGGCTTGTTAATGATAAAAAACGGTCTGACCAGGTTGGTGGCGGCCCCAAGCGGCTGGGTCAGGCTGTGGAGCTGGAAGAAATGATTGAGCATTTGCAAGAAAGAGTTCGTGAGCTTGAGAAACAAAATGAAAGCCTTCGCAGTAAACTCATTTCAACTAAACAGCAGCTCCAGATTCAAGGCCACAGGCCTTGCCCATACAGCTATGTTCAATCTCGTATTAACACTGGCCTCAAAGTGAGTGAGGCTGCTGGCATGCCAGAGCACGCAAAGAAAGGTATAATTCACATTTATTAATACCAGCGGTTTGTATAGGTATGGCTAATTATTACTTCACTGTAGGAAGTACATAGACTTTTCTGTTCATCAGTGGGCAATAGTACCTGTAGGCAGAAAGATTGTTCTTCCCCCTTTTTCCTATATTTATTTGTACCAGTCACAGCAACATGTTTTACTTTGAAGTCCTTATTTTGAGAATCTA
Source organism: Athene noctua (assembly GCF_965140245.1). Taxonomy (NCBI): domain Eukaryota; kingdom Metazoa; phylum Chordata; class Aves; order Strigiformes; family Strigidae; genus Athene; species Athene noctua. The sequence goes on from NC_134045.1 coordinate 9,706,885, forward strand.
CAACGGTAGGGTTAAAACAAAAGTACAGATTTGAAAATAAAGTAGTTACCAAGCAAGTTTTCTAATAGTTAAAATAATGAGACTTTCTTTGTATAACTTCCCTACCATGTTAAAGGCTTATAAAAGAAGTATATGAAAAAGTTTAGCGTTATCATGTTATAACAAAGTTTTACATCTGTAGTTTGTTTGCACATGTTTTTCCTTTTTTAATTTCAAGGTTTGTTCTAGTCTCTTGATACATGTGTGCACAACACTGAATACTTGAAAAATCTATTACATGTGTGGACTTTCTGAAGAAAATGCCACAATACAGCCATCTTTAATGATGCTTTTTACTGTCAAGACTTACTGTTTAAGGCAGTCTCACTCTTAGTTCTTTATTTATGGTAGCTACGTTTGGAAATTACACTTTCAAACCTTGTTATTTTCATATGAACATTTGTAGAAGTAGTTGTACTCAGTTAACTTATTCACTGGACAGATAATGTGTTTTTTAAGAAAAAAAAAAAAAAAAAGACAACTATGGCCCTGATTCAAAACTAAGTCAGTAGAATTGTCTCAACTTCTACAAGCTATGGATCAGGCTGATGGCCAGTTATATTGTGGGTTTTTTCCATCTTACCCTCCCACTGGTCTTTCTTTTGGTTACATGGTCTATTCAGGCATATGAAAACAGAAACAATTCTCATGTTTTTAGACAGGCAATAAAAAGCAATTTACCAATTTACTTTTTTAAATTTGGATATAGTGCAAGTTTTGACATTTTAAATATACCTACATTTTCACACTTTATATCATGAATTAGACAGTTTTATTCCAAAGTCAGATTTTTGTTTGTTTGTTTTAACACTGCAAGAATTGGGTAGAAATATAATAAATTTATTCAGGCCCTATACTAGCAGAGAGAAAAGGGCCAACTTGGTTCAAGAATTAAAGATCAAATGTTGATATGGCATGCTGTGAGGCCTTCTCTCGATATAAGAATAGATCCAGATCAAAGATGTCCTGTGCAGAGCAAGGACTGGGGCCATGTTGATTGAGGCAGTGGTTTTTAAACTGAAGAGAACATGAGGAAGAAAAAAAAGAAAAATTGTCTGCAGGACATCCAGTTCAGATAATCACATTCAGAAAATTCACAGAAGTTCTAGTGTGCCTATTTCGGTTGTAAGACCTTGTCCAAACTAGAAGGGGTTCTCATAATTTGAGTGCTATGAATATGCAGTTTCTTAAACACACTTTTCTAAGATGAAGACTATTATTAAAAATCTAGTAACCACTACTCAGAACTTGAACATGATAGTGTTGTCTTCCAGAAGGTCAGAGAACATTTTTTATCGTATTCGTTAGCGTAGGATGTTTCATGTTTTTCTCTTGCGTGTTTTCTCATCCTGCCTTTTTATTAATGATGATAAACCTAGCAGTCTAGTGTCAGGTATGTGCCTCCTATCCTTAAAGACTGCTGGACTCCTAGATTGCTCTATGAAACCATGAGGCTGAATGTTAAAACATTTTTAGCGCATATCAGAAAATATTCAGAACAATTATCCAAAAATAAAATGACTGGAAAAATTCCGGAGACCTTAGCTGTCTCCAGCATGTGACAAGACAAGAAGAATGCACAAGTGATAAATGCACCATACTGTATCTGCTTTGTGTTTGGCTGATTTACAAATACTGTAGCAAGTCAGTCCAAAAGATGTGGTCAGGTGTGACTATTCACTGAATATTCACTGGTTTCTCTTATTGCTTTCTTTTAGTACAACCATCAAGGATAAATCATGTTTTGAATAAAAATAAATTTAAAATATATACTCTAGGCATATATATACACATATGTATATAGCAAAATTACCAATACCTTAAAATAATACTTAAAAGATCAAAATTTAAAAAGAAAAATATAAATCAAGTTAACTCAGCACAAATGCAAAGTAGGTACATTTTTTTTCAATCATTTTGTGAACCTGCTGGTATCATTGTACCTTGAACCTAAATGACTCAATTTTGGAGACTGAGGGATGGCAGCCTTAATGCTGTATTTGAAATTTAATGCATAGTTTGGTCCCACCTCTGAACTCCTTTAATTTCTTCTTGCTGAAGAAAGAGAAGTAGGACAAAGAGATTTGGAGAAACCACTGCTTTTGCTCCTTAAGTAATTTCTCACTTTTCTTCTTCACCAGGGACTTAGTATGCTTCTAAAGAACAGAAGGAAATAATTTGCTCTGCTGCTAAAAATGGTTCTGTCTAGGTGAATGGCACTCGTGACTTTGTAAAGAAAGTGCCGTCAGAGAAAAAGTGATTACAAGTCCTTGTTCCTGTTTAATGATATTGATATTATTCTTCTTTGAAGACACCATCTCTGTTCTCTGTCTTTAAAAGTAAAATCTTCTAAGAAAAACATTTCAAGACATGTTTTTAACACTTCACTTTAACAGTGCATGCTGTATTACCTGTAGTTCAAAATTTACAGCAGCTGTGTTGTAGATACTCTTATTTTCTCTTTCCATGTGAATTCGGTGTAAAAATACTTTTTATGGCATCTAATAGGAGTTGTAAGTGTTTGTACTGCTTAGAGATCGTTGTTTTGTTAAATGCTTTTTCATGCGGCATGACAAAAATTTATCTTTTCTTTTTTTCAGGAGTGAGATTGCAGGATTCAGAAGTGAGATCACCTAACTTTGTGCTCCCAGTATATGAACAGAGTCTGCTCGAGGATTCAAAGGCTGAAATAAGAAATTTGTATGATTTTCATATTTCTTAATTTTTGGCATTATAATTGTTAAAACTTGTGGGTTTCTTGAAGGAAATACTTTTTTCAGAAGTTTTCACTTCAGAAATTAAAGTCAAGTCTTTGAATCTGAAAACAGTAACACTGGTAATGCAGAAGTGTTTTATAAGGAAAACATAGAATCGGGGATTTAGAATGCAAAATGAAGGTACATAAGAATTTGGCTAAAAGTTTAAATTGATCTTCAATGGTGAGCCTCTCTTTTTGCTGGAATACAGTGCTGCTTAGCTTATTACTTGACAAAACCAACGAAAGCAGAAAGAACCTTAGAGGCAAAATTATTACCTTAATTTTGTTATTGCAGTTTAGGAGTTATTGCATGACTCCTAAAATGTGTGTGATAACCCACGCAAGTGATGACTGTATTGAATGCGTTACGCTGACGCATTTAAGCTTCATTTCTAGAGGTGGCCAGATTTCACAGGTAAGTTGCAAAAAGCACAGTATGAGATAGTAATGTAAAACGGTTTTGATTCACATCTGCCTTTTGAAAGTTGGTTTGTAGTCCAGTTGCACATTTTAGCTAAGATTGAATCTCAGGAAACTCCTGATAACATCCTTAATATAGAGACTGCATAGGAACAGAGAAGTTATATAGGGACGAGAAAAGGTAGTTAACATCCAATTTAAAGATACTGAGGTCTGATTAGGCCATTTTTCTTTTTCAAAGTACGTTAGAACCTCTTACACTTTTTAGACATCTGGTTTTCTAAAAGCTACTTTCAGTATGTGTGTTTCTTTGCGTAATCATTTACTAAATCAGATTTATTACAATATCCATAAATGCTAAATTTTCAATAAATGGACAAGCTAAGTATACAAATACATGAGTTAATGTGCAATTATGTATTTTGTCCTTGAAATTCTGTAAACACAAAGATTTAGTGACATCGTAGGAAATAATTTTGCAGACATATTCTTATAAATTCTTTTTAAAAATAAATTTAAATTATTTAACAGTGTTTAAATTGCACTCTTGCTACATCCTCTCTGAATTTAACCCTTGCTGAACAGTTAAAATCTAAAAAACAAAAAAATTGCATGATTACAGAATGTTGTTAATGAAAAAAAACCAAAGGCAATTATAGTGATGGGCCTAGAAAAGGCTATTTCCTATGCCTATCACTTTTGAAAATAAGAACTATTTATTAAGACTGCCATGAATCTTGGTGTTTGCAATAGCTTTTCTCCTAAGACTGACCAAAAACATTGTGTTATAATGCAGAAAATATTCAACCAGCATTTTTTTCATGGATTTCTGTTCTCATAAAGGTGGAAAAAATAACCACAGTTTCTCAGAATGGTGCACTCAGACACAAAAGTAAATGCATGACCAAAAAACTCAAGGTGTGATAAGTCTATGAAATAATGAAAAACTACAGCTGATGCATCAAAAGCTTTAGAGTGGAGAAACATTTGTAGATTACTTGTTGCTTATTCTTATTAGAAAAAATGTTATTGGAAAAGATACCTGAGATTAACTTGTCAAAAAAATCAAAATCACAAAGTTGTGGCCTACTAAAAATATTTGGACTCCGATCTCTGTAGTTTTCTGCCTTTTTTTTTTATTGCATTTACTGGATAAATTCCACTGTTAAAGACACATCATCTGATTTTTTGTGTGTGTGTGTGTGTGTGTGTGTGTGTAAAATTATCTATGTCAGAATAAAAGCTTAAAAATTACTTCCACTGCTTCATCCGTTGAAGATCGCATATGCTTTTGATAGCTAGTAACGGTGTTTTCATTTTCAGAAAACACTTGGTCCTAATGGATTAGGAGGAGGATACTTTTACTATAGAATGTGAGAAACTGTGGATGATGTTTTCAACTAGGTTTGCTAAACACTATTCAGTCCATATAAACATTTATTTTAAGAGTTTGTGTTGTGTTTGATAATGTGTTTGAATTGTTTATCTATTTATTGTACTATTCCATCTTTTCATGTGGTGACCTTTAATTATTTTCGTAGTAGGTTGAACTCTTAAACCTCTGTTGTGATGCATGTCACTAAGAAATAGAAATTCTGCTGTACACTTTTAAAATTTTTGCTGTCTTGCAGGGAGACTGTAATTGAGTCCCAAAGGGAACACATTGAGGAACTAGAATGTGCCAGAGAGACACTTTTGAGTCAGCTAAGGAGGAAAGGAAAGGAAATTGAAGAATCCACACTACAGCTGAAAAAGCAAGAAACAACAAGCCAAAGGTATTGTGAAAAATGGAATCTTCATGGTGGAAGCATTAGAAGAGCTATGCCACAATGGTTATATGTAGCTGTGAAAAATATTCTGTTAAGAAATAGGTGCTTGTAATTCATTTTATTTCCTTTTGGTGAAACTGAGTTATAAAATGTTTTACCAAATAGCCATGAATAATTCTAAGCAAGAAGATTGTTATGATAATAGGTTATGATGGTTTTTTGTGACTAAACAAAGTAGTTAATAATTACCATTTTAGAGAATTCATTTCCAGCTGATTCAGATTCCACTGAAGTTGAACTCCTTAAATTTTTATCATCTATTGTTTCTTCAATATAATTATTAGAAAATTTTAGATATAGGTTCATATCGGATAATTTAATGTTCATTAATACTCGTTGACAATTTGGAGTCTACAAACAGTAGAAAAATAATAGCTCTGTAAGGGTAGCTGAACAAATTTCTGAAGATATAGGGTATAGATGTAGAGTGAAACAAAGTTAAACAAACTTAATTGCAGAATGTGTTTCACAATAAAGCCACTAGTAGTTTAATCTCTTTCTTCCTTCAGTTTTGTAAAAATATATGCAAAATTACATAACTTTGCTTGTCTGTTTCAATTTCAGCTTGTTACTTTTAATTGTATTAAGGATCTAATGTGGCGTGATCCTGCATTCCTTTTTCATTTGATTTCAGTGAAGGTTCTATTTGGATGAGAAATATGTAACCGCCTTTCAAGGGAGGGACCCCGTTATTATGTGTGAGCATTCTTTTGTGCATCAGTGGCACTACATAAATAATACATCATAATGTTTGCTATTAAATTATTTACAAATTCATAAGTCTCCCCTATTCAGAATTTCCTTTCTATAGTTTAAATAGGTTCAAGAAGTTGTTATCATAAATATTTTCTGAATTCACTGTAGGCATAGACTGAGAAATTATTTAAAAGATTTTTTTTCATTATTTGAAATTAATCTGATACAAATCTCAAAGAACTTCTTTGCTTGTTTTTTCTATAGATAAACACTGTTCTTTAAGTATGGCAGGCAAAAACTGAACATACATCTAAATTTTATGTCAGCTACCATATTTCCGTGAAACTTCTAAAGAGTTTTAAAGTGAAGATACATTCCAAATTCAACTAAAAAAATCCTTAAATAAAGTCAGGCTATAAAAGTAGTGCAGACCCTTGTTTATTTATGTTTATCAAATTACTTGTATATAGTCCATGATACTTGACCTAATCTGCAAATTTATGTTTAAAGTTCTGGAAATATATCCTTTATAGTCTAATTTTTAATTGAAACACAATAAAAGTTATGCTAAGTATTTAAGAGTTACTGTGTTTGGCTGAAGACACTAAGAAATTGCAAAATGTCCACTAGGGCGTATCTAGAATAGTGTGTATTCTATAATTTTGCCACTAGAATACTTTTATGGAAGGCTGTTAATCCCTATGTTTTTCAAGTTATTTTTCTTTTATGCTGAATGGATACTAATCTCTCCAGGTTTAACAATAACTATAGGTACCCATACATATTCTCTTTAGGAGATTTTCATTAGCTTGCTTTCTTGGAATTCTTGTAACTGCTATCTAGAACAGTCTGTATTTGTTGTTTTATTACACAAATAGATTTATAGGTTCTGTGTAATTCTTATTTTTAATCTTTGCATCATCAGAGAAGAAACTGGAATCTTGGAGGAAAAACTAGAAATTTGGATGACTGATAAAGTAATTTTATTTTATCTTTGTAGCTTAATGTCTTATGGCACAATTGACAGCTTTTTCTTCTGTTTTACGGGAATATACTTGGCTGTCATCGAGTTACATATACTACCCAAAGACAGTTAAATCTGTTGAAATTCTTTAGGAACTGGATGGTGCCTCAAAAGACATAATAAATGTGCTTCCACCATGTTTTAGTGCTGTTTGACTTCAGCCTGGTGTTAACAAAATTAGGTTACTTTCAACCTGTAGGAAAACGTTCTTTATTGTATTACACAATTAAGAAATTATTGTGATTGAAATAACTGTAATTTCCAAGTAGTGAAGCAGCCATAATTAATAAACATTGATCCATCAGTGGTAAGAGAGGGAGATACTACTTATCTTGAGTCTATACCCACAAGAAATCCAATAATATTTTAAAACTGCCTTTGCAGCTTCACTACAGTTTCTTTGTAACAACACAAGAGCTATATAGCAAAGTTCTGTTCATATGCAGTGTATTCCTTGAGATGATTATTGTAACAGGCTGCAGTCATTTTTTTTTCAATATTTCATTAGTGATTGTTTGGGGATTGTGTCAGGAATATATAACTCTGACTTAAATCTGATTTAAGGGAAAAACTTGGCCAGTGGGTTATTAGACTAAACACATTTTCTAAAGTACAAAATTTAACTGAATTTACCTTGACTGTTTTTAAAGATGGCCAGAACCATAATAACCTCATATTTTGATGTCTATCAATGTGCACTACACAGTGCACAAGTTAAAACAAGTCTATACAATCACATTTTGCAAGAAGCTAGTTTCAGATAACTTAATTGCTCATGCTACTTTCCATAAGCGTTTTTAAAGCCACCCCAAAATGCATTTGTGAAACAGGTATTTGGTATGTGCACATTTGTGCTTTTTTTTTTTTTTTATGGGTTTGTGTTTAATGAAAAAACTTAAATTTGACAGTTTTTAATTCCTTGGGCATTTTTTGCTACAACACAACTTTGAAATTAAACTTATCAAATGTGTGGATTTATCATGTCTGACACACTCATGACTTCTATGTGTGTATTATAGCATTGCAGACTGAGATTGAAATGTGGAATATGTTAGTCACAATGCATTATCTAAAGGGTTTTTGGGAGACTACACAGCATGTATATGAATTTGCTAAATCATGTCTAATATAAAAACCACCCTTATATTTGCGTTTCCTTATGTGATTTTTCATATTTTACCAGTTTCCCTAGAGTGTATGACTTTTTTTCATTTGTAGATAGCTCTTTAGCCAGCAAAGAAATGTAGAGTTTTATATTTGTGTTTAAATAATTCAATAACTAATATGCTAGAACTATTGATGCCATGTTAATGTTTTGCTTATTGCAAATATGCTATCAATTACAACATAAAGGTGTTACTAGAAGGTAATAATTTGTGATTTTTACCCCCTTTATATCTGACTTCCTATAAGAAATAAAAGGCAAAGGAAAGAACATAATGTGTATCAGCATATAATCCTGTTAGTTTCTAAGCATTGTAAAGTGAGAAGAGTAGTGCATATTGATGTTCTAGTCTTTACTTCTCTACTTGGGAGTCCGTGTATATATCTTGGGCATTGATGCATTTATGACTGAGAACTGTTACCCTATAAACCTTTTGTTTACTTTCCAGACAGAGAAGGTAAGTGGTCCTCAGAAGTATGGTGGTGGTACTTTTTTACTTGATTGTTTTTCTTGCTCTGAATGTGAATGGGGAAAGTTTGTGAGTCACTAGTCCAGCTGATACAATAGTCTGGACTGTCTAAGAGTAGTCTCAGTATTGTATCCATGTCCTGCTCATATGGAAGCAAAGACAAGATGCAAGGGATGTGGTTTAATTAGACCTCAATTTTATTAGCTTAGCCATCTGGGATTTACTGGCATAAATTTGTACAGTGCAGGTCAAGATCCTTTCTTTAATCATTTCCTTCTGGTGTAGTTTGCTATCAGTCCCCCGTTCCCACACAGCTGGTCCCCAGCCTGTTATTGGGACCCCACTCTATATGCTTTTAATCCAAATGATAAGAGGTCTGGAAAAAAGATTGTCTCTTTGGTGTACTTCAGACATTAACCCCAAACATAATTCTTAGCTTTTTAAAGTCACTTTCTCCTAACTTCATTTCCAGTTTCAGACTTTTTAATCCAGCTTTAAGATGAGGTTTAGAGTGAAAGGATAGAGTTCACGTTCCTTATTTCTGCACTTGTGGTAGAAGGCATGCTAGAGCTAAATCAGTATGCCATTAATTCAGGCTATTGCTCAAAAGGGCTATTACTCCCTTTTTCTAATTTTTGCTCCAGGTCTACCTCGATGTCTTCAGGTTCTGTGGCAGAATTTTTGGCTTTTTGGGCAGTAGAGAAAATAGAGAATGAGCTGTCTTAGTACAGGTTTATTCTTATATGTTATTTTGTTATTCTTTGAGCAAAATATTATCTATTTAAGTGAAAGCTAGCATTGACCTTTATATCAAATCTGTATATAACCCATATTTTTAAGTTACATTATAATACCTGGGCAGATGTTCTGGGAGAAGAATACAAATACCTGGGAGGGAGAAAGCTGTGTAGATAATCAGTCTCTATTCTGTTCTACTGGTTTGTGACTTCATTTATAGAAAATTAATTTTCTCAACAGAATCTTCCTTGATTAACCTTGCCTTGGCCACAAAATCTGAAATGATTTTGTTCTTCAACAGCAAGCTCTTTGTCATGTGCCTAGATGCCCTGGACATTTCTTAGAAATATTTTATGTAACTAAATAAACAAAATATTGTGGAACTACTGTAGACAAAAAATTTTGTTGCTCTAGCCTGTAATGAGAGCTGAGATTGTGATTGATGTAATGTACTAATGAGAAATTAATGGCACATGCTTTCTGTAGTTACAAACTTTGTGAGGTAAATATACTCTTGTAAGAATTGAAATGATCCCAATAAAAAGTAATTTTTCACTTCCAAATTTGAATAATTTACTTTATAGTATCAGTACCCCAAACCTGTTTAAATCAAATGCTGTTTCTTTCACTGTTGAAAAAATAGTTAATGTTGATTGTCAGGAGCCATGGGGCTTACATCTGTACATCATAAATTTCACTATCATCTGCTCTTTTTTCTACTTAAAAAGAAAAAAAAAAGCCCCCTGCTTAAAAAAAAAAAGGGGGGGGGGGGGCAAGAAAAAGCCTTTGAAGGCATCAGAGCCTTTTGTTTGATGTGTGGAACAAGATTAATAAAAACGTGCCACTACATTAGGTTTTAAATAGCTGGCATGAGACAGTGCTGCTGTCTATAGTCACCACAACTTTAATTTATGTAGATAACATGTTTAAGACATATGATAGTTTTAACATTGCGTTAGGGCTGTTTCTTGGGGAAGATCTCAGCTTTGTGAGTGTGTTTATCTTCTGTGTAAGGACAATTAACTGGGCAATGCCAAAACACAATAGGATTTGATATTTTACAGAATAAAAGGAAAGTATTTCATGTACTCAGCTGGTTTACAGATGTGTAAGCTTTGTAGTCCATTTTCTTGCTCCAGCATGGCATTGTGACAATTCGTCCAATATGTCTAAAATAGATAAATATTGGAAGAGAAATTATTTTTTCAAATGCTAAAGATTTATTCTGATTTTATCATACTTTATATTAATACAAATCAGAATTAGTTTCTCTTCCCATACTTGAAGAAGCTGTGAAAATAATGGTATTTAATTTTACTGTTTGAAGTAAGGGAAAACATCTAAAAAATATTTATTTAAATTTTGAATTATTTTAGACATCCTTTCTCTTAAACAGTACATTCTCAAATTAATCTTAGAATTGTAACAACATAGAGCATCTATCTATGTGAATATTAAGTGATTTTTATGCAGTTAAGACATACCTGCAGCTTTTTTGAATGCCAGCCTTAAGATGTTATAGTATAAATTGCAAAGTCACTTTTTCTTAGCTGTTTTTGATAGGTTCAAACTCTGAAATTGAACTTTGTAAAATGGTAGTCTACTGGCATACAAATGCTTTGGAGATTGGAAAAGCAGTGAATGGAAAATAATCACTTTAAGTATAGGACTGATTTCTCTTCCTGTCATATACAGTTTAATACAATAAACAGATGTGTATGTATTGACTGGTGCTGCTTTGTCATCATGTGGTAGAAGTTTATTTACCTAAATTCTATAATGTGGATTATAGAAGAAGAAATTAATTTGGGTATTACATACTAAATCTTCTCCAAAATATGTTGTAGAAAGCTGATTTGCAAAGGATTTCAACTTTTCAAAACAAAAATAATAAGGTAATTCATTTAATATCTTTAAGCTCATGATGCATTTCTTTTTAATGCAATTTTGAAGGCTAAACATTCGGGACAATGTGGAAATGATCAAGGTCTTTAAACAGCTGGTTGAGAAAAGCAATGCTCTTTCAGCAATGGAAAGAAAATTTCTCCAGCTTCAAGAGGTAATTGCAATTTGGTTAGTAACATTCCTTTACTCTTCTTGCATAAGCATGTGTAAATGGAAAATAAATATGCACTGTTTTTGATTCTGAGTCAATGCTGAGTACATGAAAATGAACCACATCATACATTGCACCCAAGCCACTCCAAATATGCAGGGCTTTTTAGTCTTAAAATTATTTTTCTTTCAGAAAGGTCTAGCAGGTCTTAAAGATTTTATGTGCAAAACCATCCCAGGCAGACTGTGGAGAATGAACTGGATTGTCTGGCTGTTGAAAGAGATTTCTGATCATTTAAAGAGAGGGCTTTGACTTAAATGTACTGATTTACCAAAGAAGGCGTACCAGACCTCCCTTGCTTTTATCAGTCTTTGATAATGTTCGGGAGGTTTGGCTGTTTAGAGTTCTGACATTAGGACTTAACTTGTATTCATAAGTTCATGGAAATAGTTTGAGTGCTATTGCAAGAGATATATTTTATTTATAAAAAGAGCAGTTTTATGAAAATAATACCAGAGAATGCAACTGCATGGTAGACTCCATGTAGGTTTTAGTTATACATCATTTTTTTTGATCCTTCCCATATGTATTTGGAGAACTGCATGTGCATACAGATAGCGGTAGTATGATAATAACTCAGAAGTGGGAGTGTTCCTTTGAGTAGGAATTCTATATGTAATGGGGCTTTGTAAAGTATCCTAGCCTTATCAGGTAGAAGCACTAGATATCCTTGTAAACTTACTGCTGCCTGCTTCCTGTTATTTTAGCATGCTAAATAACACTTGTGCCATTAGAGTTCAGATCCTTTGTTTCCCATTTTTTTCTGCTTTTACATTTTCTTTGCTTTGCTTCCCTCCCCACCCGTTTGGTGTAATGCCTCTATCTTCTCTGCCAAAGCAGCTTTTCTCTTAGTAGCTCAAATCTAACTTTTCACAGGGTAAGCTACATAGAATATAAATTCCAGGAGAGACAGGTTTCACATGGCTTTTTGTGTTCTTAAATAGAAAGCGATAAGTAAACTGTTCCATTTTAAATCATATGCGACTTCTTGGTAATTTACAGCAAACGTCAAGTACTTATGCCTCTTTCTTGGCAGCAGCTGAATAGAAACACATGCCTAGGATTCAGACTGGTATTTGAAGACATTGTTTCTAATATTCACAGTGAAAGCTGCATTTTTGAAAAGGATGAGTGTGGTTTTTGTCTTTTTTTATAGACGATAATGGATACAATGGTTTTCCCATTTCCAATCATTTGAACGTTTGAAACGTGTCTACTAAATATGAATAACTGTAAAGTCCAAAATTTCTAGTGTAGATGGCACATAAAGTACTTATCAACAGATCACATTTTAGGGTGGGTTTTTTTTATGGTTATCTTGAAGATTTTTATGCCTATTTAGTTCGTTATCATTTACTTTCAGCTTCTACCAATTGAAACCCATATAATTCTTCCATGTTCATCGTTGAACTTGAGTCAGCCCAAAATGTGAAGCCACAGAATGATGAGAGCCTATAATCCTGCTCCATCTAGTGATACTGAAGATGAGCTTGCTACCAAACATTTACAAAACATCTTTGTTGATAAAGAGTTTTAATGTAGCCAGTTGAATGAAGGAACTGTGCAATCTGCTTAGAAGAACAAAAGACCCTGAAACTGTTTTGATTATATATTTGATCTCCTTGGTATATATATTTGCTTTAGTTACAGACTGAACATTCAGGATTTCATAATTTGTAATATGAAATATGCTAACTAGTGCTACTAAAATGTTAAATACTATAGAGAGCTACTTCTCTTAAACAATTGGTATAACAATTTCACAACGATAATTGAGAGCAGTCTGTGTTCATTTGTGTAATATTTCTGGGAGGTATATATCCAGTTTTTTAAATGAGTTATTTCTAACTGACAACAATATCAAGGCATGTTTCCCAAAGAAATAAAATTCCAGACTAGAAAAATTAAACTAAAATCATCATCCCAGTTGTTGGCATAACCCAAGTCTTGGGATGCCCCAGGGAGAGCGGGATAGAAAACAGTTTGGGCATAATGGAAAAAAAGTTCTGACAGAACACTCAGATATGGAAGAATATCCAGCTAAGGAATGCATTTTGGAAAAAAATAAAAATGAGGGTGAAGTCATGGTTCCCTTAAAGTTAATGAGAATAGTTAATCCAAAATTGTGAGGAGAGTAGCAGAGACACTGAAGGATTAGAATGAAGTTGAAGCAAGATCTTTCAGGAGGATATTTCTAGTGCTTTAATGAGATTGTTCAGTAGAATCAATGTGATTGTTGAATTTTTTTTCAACTGTTTTGGAAATAAAGGAAAGAGATGAAGGTAAAATGGTCTATGAAAGGTAGCTTTGCCAAGGTGATGTTTTGGGATTTTTTTCTTCATATATCATGGTTTGAAGTGACACAATATGGAAACGGAAGAGAACTTGAGGAAAAAATTGAAGCTGAGAGAGGGGAAGATGAATTCACTTAGATAGTTGGAAAGGTCAGAGACTGTAAGGATTCTGATTTTGAGGAGAAAGGAAAGAAATTTGGAGAGAAAGAGTGTAAAAGGGTTTTTTTTTTAAGTTGTCATTTTTTAAAGTTATTGAAATACAGTGCACAGAAATAGGACAGAGCAAGAGGAGCAGGAGCACTGAAGAAAGACTGTTACAAATTGATTAATAATATACTTCATTATGCCTCTGAAATAAGACTGACTGCTAATATTATTTATTCTCCATGATGTTTTTCATACTGAGAAATGAGAGATGAATGGCTGAAAATCAGGTTGGTGATTGGGTTTTCTGTGGGGTTTTTGTTTCTAGGACATATAGATTTCATGTGAACCTAAACAATTTCTACAGGATTCACATTCAGCTTCTTCATTTATCTACTTTGTACGAATATTATATGAAAAAAATGAAGCTAACTTTTTTCTGTCTACTATCATTAAACATTATCTATACTCACACATGTGTTTGACATGAATTTTCATTTAATCATTTTATTAAATAGGAGATTGGTTTTTGGACTGTTTTGTTTCAAGTCATACTTTGAATGTGATTTACATTGAAATTCTTAATGAATGAGGCCTTATTAAAGCATTGTGGAATGTAGTCAGTATAATATTAACTAATATTCTGGAAATAGAGGTTCTATCAGCATCCTCCATTTAATATTAAAATTGGTTAAATGTGCCTTAATATAATCCACTGAAGTAAATTAAAATGTAAAAGAAATCATAGGTCCCATGTTAAATTGCTTCTAGCAGGGAAATAGAACTGAGTGCATTAGGATTATGAAACAATTACATATATACAATTAAGGGTTAACAGAGCTGTGGCAAGCTCTGTGATTAACATAACTGTGGTCAGCATTCATTTTTGCTTGCTACTGCAGTGTTTTTTGGTCAGCATGTCTAACCACTGTAACCACAGCAAAATCTTTTAATTGCTTAACAGATGTATTTCTTGGTCGTTTTCATCATGACTGAACTGAGGGTTTAATGTTCATGAGAGCAACAAGAATGCCACCTTCTCCTGGCCATGTGTAATGAAAGTTGCTTTCAGTTACTTAGTTCAAGAGTGTCTCCTGTTGACCACATTGAGAATATATAATAAATACTGCCATGAGACACTACTGGTTGAATATGCAGTGTTGTAACATTCTACTGTATGATTTTTCTTTTTTTTTTTCCTGGATTTTCCTTCCTTCCTTTCCGTAGAACCAAAAGAACTTGAAGACCAGCCATGATGCTTTAATAGCAAAAAGTGATGAACTGAATCTACAGCTTGGAGAGGAGCGATTAAAGTGCCTTCATCTTGAAAAAGAATTGCAATCAGTAACTATTTCAAACCGAAGGACAGAGGAGGTGAGATTATGTTCAAGAGAGCTAGAATATGCCTCAGATAATACACATAGATAAGGGAAAAGTTAATGATGGGATACCTTTTAATTGTGGAAGTGTGAATAGACCTTTCAAACACATTTAGAAGATGGACCTGGTAATATATATACTTTCATTCCATTAAAAAGAAAAACCTAGGGCTGCTGCTTGCATTTCATAAAGTCATGAACCACACCTGGTCCCCATGCCACATAATCACTGCACCAGTGTTTGGACAATATTTGAGGTTAAAGCACAGGATTTCATGTCAAATCTGATACTAAAAAAGTGGATTGTTAACCAGAAAAAATCATACCTGATTTATTGATCACATATTGCTAGGTTTTTAGTATTATTTCAAGCTGATTTAATTACACTACAGTGTAGTATTGCATCTTACTCAGCAGTTCAGATCAGTCGCTTCTATGTCTAGTGGCTCTCAGAGGCTAGTGTCATCATTAACAGTCACCCAGATACAGGGCTAAAAATCCAGTGGTTTATTCCTCATTCTCTTGAACATATGAGGAGTAAGAGTCTGCAACCTTACTTGTTTTTTCTTAAATTTTGTAGCAACTTAAATTTAGTTTCACCACCTGGTTACCCATTTTGAATGGATTTTACATGAACCAAGTTTACCTCATAGATATTTCCTCCAAACCTTTAAACTATTCTTAATGCATGTAGGGTATATCTCTGGGTCAAAGCATCTCATATCTTTAAAACCATATCCTGGTTTAGTGAGTATTTTGAAAGCAAGGTCTTGTTCTTTCTATATGGTTAATAAAAAAAATCTTTACTGTACAGGAGCCATTAACTAGCCAGTACTAATACTCTCAACATGGAAATAAAAATTTTTAAAGCTTTTTTTTTTATATTTTTGCATGACAATGTGATTAGATACTGCTATTCAACTGGGACAGCTAATCCTCAGCTTCATATAAACATCATGAAAAGGACTGTCTGGGCCAAATATAAATTCATGTGGGAAAAAAAAAAGTGTTAATTTGAAGTTTCTAAGAGACTTGTATAAAAAGAACAAATAAAAGCTTGCCAGTGCCTACAGATTATTAACTGTCTATACACATTCATTGTCATTCCTTTTGTGTTGTGCATTCCTTGAAAGTTTCTTTTTCATTTTAGTTACAAGAAAGAATAAATGATCTAGAAAAAGAGAAGGAACTCTTGAGGGAAAACTATGATAAGCTATATAACAGGTAAGTTGTAGTTTCTCTATATAAAAAACTTGATTCTTGTCCAGTTTAATAGGTCTTCATATGCATATTATGTGTTTGTGTACACATGTAATTATACTCATGCTACAGTTTGTCTTATCAGTAAGCATATATAGAAACTTTTGTGGTGTTCTGTCTGTATTCCATCTGTTCTGTTGAAATGGAGCAACTTCCATACTTGTACTGATACTCTTGAAATAGTAGATTACTTCTTTTTAAAAAATCTTATTAAAAAATAAGTAGAAGTCCCATTACTTTGAACTTCAACACAAAAAGTTCTTATTTGAATTTCTAATAACTTTTTTTCAGGGTTACTATTGAAAGAAATACACATCTAGGTAGACATATATTCCTTTGGGTTTATTTTATTTTATTTTGTTTTGGGGAAAAAGGGTGTCAGTTCTTCCAGCACTTCTCAGTGGATATACATAAAGTCTGATATTGGACATCCTCTCCAATATTTAGTTTTGAGTGGTGTTTTGTTTGTTTTGGTAATGGCTACCATTTCACTTGTACTAGTTCTGCTTGAAGCTTTGTATAGGTTCATGTGAGTTATTACTAAGGTTCCTATACATATATAGTTGTATAAATTGTATCAGCAGTGCTTACAATGCAAATGAAAATACATTGCCAGATATGATTCAGAAATGCTCTGGTACAGAAAAGAAGTAATTATAAGCAATTGCCACAAGCATATTAAAGGAAAAAATTACCCTCAAATGAACTTTTCATTTATTGTGAAACCATGTGGTTTTTTTACACTGAAGAAGGTAAGAAAAGAAGACAAATGTCCTAAAGCTAACAGTTGCCTCAGAAAGTTGGTAAAATGCTCGAATTCTGTCCTCATATCAAAATCATTTCTCCTCTTAAAGTTTGTTCAGTTTGTCAGTGTGGCGTCTGTCAAAAAAATACCAATGACTAAACACAATGCAAGTGATATCAAACGTTTAGTATTCTTACAATATTATACTTTTTGTACTTTCTACAGTGAAATTAAAAATTATATTAGTAAAACTGTGAGTACCGATAGCTTAAAGCACTTTTACGTAGGAGATGTAACAGTTGTATAATCACATTATTTATTTGTATAGAGGCAGTTGGTCGGTCGTCTGTTGCTTAAGTTCACTGTTGTAGATTCCTCCAAAGTCTGATCTTGTTATAAATATTTCTGATTGTTATGGTTTTTTTCTCCACTATCATTATGGAGTTAGTAAAAGAACTTTTACTAACAAATCAGCTTACAATCTTGGCTTGAAATTTTATATTCTATTTAAATCATAGTGGGATAACTTAAAAAGATGTTTAACTAGATAAATTTACATATGGTTCTCCCATAACACAGTCATCTACAGCTTTTCTTTTACCTAAAATGACCTGTCTTTTCGTGTACTCCCGTTCAGACTTTGATTCATGTTTCATCATTCCTTGTTAGTATTTAGGTAACAAGAAATTAGAAAGATAAATGGATCATTTCATTATAACTACTGTTTCATGACCAGCTTTTCCTGTTGGCCTTTTGAACAATGCAACTTCAGTTAGTACAGCTTACCTGTTGGTAGCAGTGGATAAGCCAGTTTCCACAGGTGCCAGGTAATTAAGAAATATTTATTTCTGTTTTTAATGGAGGAACAGAAGTATAAACCCAAAATAACATGCTAATGTTATTTTTTTGGAAATCCATTTGAAGTTGATGGGCATTTTGCCAAAGCCAAGACTGCAGAACTGGATCTGAAAAGTTTATGAAGAACAAGTATGAATTTGTCAGTTGACTCTTATTATTTAGTCAGTATCCAAGAAAACATTTCATTTGAATAAAAGGTTTGAAGGAATTGTTTTCATATGACCTTGTAATGCAAATCTAGCAATGCTTAAACTCTCTCCAAAGGAAATGGTGCCAGATGTGGTTGACCATTTATAGTTACCCAGATGGCTCCAACTCCAGTGAAATACAGTAAATGTGAAAGAAATTCCACATGAATTCAAGTAAAAGTAATCTTAAAATTCTAAAGAAGAAAGCGACAGAAGTGGACTCAATTCAAACTGACAAAAACATTAGCATTATGTAGGCTTGGATAAAACCTGTCTTCTAAAATGTTCTTCATTTGAAACATCTAAATTCTGAATTACCATCATAGTATGTGTTGATGATTTTTCTGCCAGCATAGTCTTTTGAAAAACTGAAATAATGTGTAGCTACATCTTCATATGAAGTAATTGTACCTAAAGATAACTACGTATCATAGTCATTAAAACTTGAAAACATATTCACAAGTTTGAAAACTAAGGTTATTTGATATCTTTTCTTGCTAAGATTTATTCTTTCCTTATGGGAGCCAATCAGACTTTGAGGAGTGGTAAGTCTAAGCAGTTGTAGAACACGCTGTGTCCCTTCTGTACATATGCAGTATTACAGAAATGATTGTGGATTTGGTGCCTTATATTTGCTGCGTATGATCTTCAGCATTACAGCAGAGTGAAGTGTCTATTACTGTAGGACTTAGAAGCACTGCTTAAGTTCATGCATGCTGTAGAAGATCCTCTATCACACTAAAAGATGGTATATGCCTAGAGAATTGTGTAAATAGGTGAGATAGATGTAGTATGAGAAAAAGATAAAATACAGAGAGAGAACTGTTTTTATGAAGATCACAAATCAAGAATATAAACTCTCACCATATACTTTAGAGTCTACAATTGATGCTATAGTATTTTTTTCTTTAATTTTAAGGTCATTCTCCAAATGTATTGAATATAAATGCAGTTAAATGTGCTCAGGACCACTTTATGTAGTCATAGCCATCAAAACAGGCAGTTCTCTTTCAGTTGGCATGTACAGTCTGCAAAGCTATATGGGCTGTCCCTTCTGTGATATTTATTTCTTCTTTGTATTTTTTGGTTACGGCTTTTGTTTATATAGATTTTGTATTTTTTGGTTACGGCTTTTGTTTATATAGATTTCTGGGAGAAATAGATTGATAAATAGATAGCTGTCAGAAGATCTTTTTATTATACATTTATATATGTAAAGTAGAAACTTTTTTTTAACTGGTGAGCTTCACCAAGATGAAGAGTTGAGGAACTGACTCTTTTTTTAAAAAAACCCTGCGTTTTCTGATATTTCACAGAATATAAAAGTGAATAAACTGGTTTATGATTGGTTAAGATAAAGGACATTTTTCCAGTCAAGAAGAATGCAAGTATTGAATAATGATAACATGAAGACCATAGTACTCACTGTCTAAATTACATAAAAGCACATTGCATTTTTTTATCTTTTTACCTACTGGGAATTATACTGTTAATTATATAACGTACTTACTTTTGTTTCAATTTGAGTTACACTTTTTTTTGTGGTGTCCACGCAATTCTTATTGCACGTAGATTGGTAGTTTACAAGTAAACGATGTGTTACAGGCAAAATAGTTATTCTAATTTCTGTGCTCACCACTGTTTTTTATTTAAAGTAGGAGAAATATTACTTTATATGTGCTTCTTAATCAGTATCAGAATTGTTGTTTTACAGTATGAGAAAACTGCTGTCACTTTGTGGTCAACATTTCTTTGAACAGACAACTGAGTTTAGTCTCTGTATGTTTCACAAATTTAAAAGAAATCAGGTGGGTGATCCCAGTTCTCTACATTAAGAGGTTTTGTATGCGGAAAGAATGGTTTTGTCAGTTGTCAGTTGCTGAGGTTTGGAGTTGTGGATTACTCTGGGATATGCATCTGAATTCCTTTTCTAGTCCCACAAATGTTGCATGCTGCCAACTTTTCTGACTTTGGAGCTCTAAATTAAGGCCAGTTCCTTTGCTCATCCCACAAACTCTTTCATGTTTTTTAACCGCAGCCTGAGAAAGGCGCCTTGGTTTCAACAGCAGCAGACCAGCATATGTTTACTTAATTCCTAAGACATGATGACAGTGGTCTCTGTGCCACTAAAAGCTTTTTTCTTTATTATCCTCTGTTGAAGCTGATTTCTAAAAGTTTTTCACATGCCACATGTTTTATTGCAGTGTCTTCAGTATGACCCATGAACAGCAATGGAAATTAAAGGAACAGCAACTGAAACTGCAAATTTCTAAACTAGAGGCTGCCATCGAATCTGATTTAGCATACAAAAATGAAATCCTTGACAAGATCAAAGTAGAAAGAGGTATATTTCTGTAATAACTACAGTTTTCTCATGATGCAAGATTCTCCTGTGTTGGAGTTCAGGTATATTGCCCAGAAAAGTGTAGTTTCTGGTGATTTCAGAGCTGCCTTTTAAGTGTACATTTGAGCAATATGCTTAAGTTATGACTAGTTATTAAGTACAAAACCTAATACAGGTTATGTGCTGAATGAGGATCAGATAACTCTGGCTGCATTTCTGTTGTGTTACTATTTACTTATTATTCTGTACTTCTGTCCTCTACACTGAAAATTCTTATGGAAAAGAGGACCATCTGACAGTCCCTCTCAAATTATAAAACACTATTCTAATTTTATTTACTGTACAAAGTTACATGAAGCCTGTATAGGCCCTTGAAGATGATTAATTGTCCTTAATTGTCCTTTGTGAATTTAGAATTTTTTAATATTTTCAGTATGCACTAATTTACAGCTATGCACATTTACAATAATACAGTTTTCTTCTAATCTACTGAACAAATTATTTCATAGTTCTCATACTGGACAAATTCTCAGTGAATCTTTTAAGACTTTGCAGTCTTCTCTTTTTTTTAACCTCAATACTGTGCGATTTGCTGTGTCAACATGAAGTATACAAAACAAGAGCACAGGCAGTCAGGAAGCTAAAGTTTTTTAGAGTTGATTCTTCAAATGTGTATTTTTGAAAGATTTTTCTGTAAACAATCTAATGGAATGAAGTGAGCCAACTTGTTGTGAATTCTTATGATTACGGCTCAAGTTCGGCATGTGCTTACCATTAAGATTCTGAGTAGCTCTACTGACTTCAAATACAAGATTAAATATTTAAACATTTTATTTGGCCATGGCAAGTGTTTACAAAATTAGCCTTAAGTGATATTAAAATAAATAAGGTGCCTTGAGCTACAGTTGAAGTTATGACATATTGACAGTTACAGGCAGTTGTTAATGACAGTTTGATTATGCAGTGCAAAATGTGAAGTGGTATTAAGAGCATGAAAATGTTATAGATTGTACTATTATTTCGTTAAGTTGAATGTGGAAAATCAGGCAACACCTTCCATCTTCTATCCTATCTATGGACATTATGTTTAAGTGGCAAGTCTTTACCACCCCTTCCCTATATTGGTACTTAATAGCTGCTTGTAGTCTTACACTGGATCACCAGATTACTATGCTTTCAGTTTTTATTGAATTGAACTTGCTGCAGCTTGAGTAGATGTTGCAAAACCCTATGTTACAATACCGAAGGACTGTGTATCTAGGATTTCATTACAGCCTCTTGTCTTTGACAAAACTTTGGTAGTATGATTTTCTTCAGTCACTTACTTTATCTGCCTTTGCTGCACATCCATTTTTTAAGTTCAGCAGGAGAACTAAAGGACTGTTTGTTTTAACCTACTGCCTGGAACTACTGTAGAAATAGTGTCTCATTTACCCTTTCTAGTTTGTCATATGAATGTTTTTTCAGAACTTCTTTCCCAGGACTAATAAATGTTAAAATAAATGAAGTCTTGAAAATTTTTAATGCTACAGATTAACATAATCTTACATTTTTCCATGTCCTCCTTCAGTATTTCTCTTTTAAAGTGATTATATAATTTGGATATGAACTTTTTAGTAGTATTCTTCTGTCCATAACTTCAAAATGTGTTTTGTAATACTTAAATACATTTAGATGGAAAACAGATTAATTTATTTCACATTGTGAGTACATTTGCCCTTTTTTTATAGAACATGGTATTTGCAGATGCTTTATCACCCTTCCCCTTGCCCCATTTCCCTTAGTCATTTATTCTTCTGTTTCTCATCTTTTCAGTATCTCCCAGATTCTCAGCCATAAATTGCAGTAGCTGTTTGGTTCATGTGCATTGTATCTTCCTGACGGTGTTGTTTCAAGCAAGTCTCAAAAGGTTGAGATAAGCTAATACAAAATCTTAAATTGAAGCAATTAATATAGCATGGATTGGTGTCACTTATCTCAAAAATTCATACAGTGTATGTTTTTACCTGGTAATATTTATGTCAAAATCATTTTTGTTTTTCATTAATGTAATCTCATGCCTTTGCTGCATTTGTTGTTCATGGTTTTAGTACTGTTTTACACAGAGTACGCTATTTACTAACTGCAGGGTTTTTGTAGTTGTCTTAATGGACAAATATTTATTTTGTGTCAGGAAAAGCTGACCTGTTAAATATACAAGTAAATTAATATACATTTCACTCCCTAAATATTGTTCTTCTGTCCATAATGCTACCCCAAAAAATCAGCATAAATACAGTTCCAGTTTTATTCCTTGGGCTAACAAAGAAGACAGTTCTGTTGCCCGAAATGGGACCTAGACAAATAGATGGTTTGGAAAGGAAGAGGGGGAGGATAGATCTTCTACATGATGGTAGATTATGGGATAGTAAGCAAAATAGGTGTCAGTTGTCTTGGAAGCGTGTACTTTCTATTTACAGGGAAAGACAGTGACGGTTTTCTTCTCCCCTGTTTGATACTGGTTGGTCTATAAGAACTCCTTCTGTAAATTTTTGTAGGAGGTGAACAAATGTGGAGGATTTTTCTGATTAAGATTCTAATTGTTTTCACATTTGTCAATATGTACATGTATGTAATGTGGAAGTCACCAGTGCAAGTTTCTTCAAATTCTGATTTTGAATGGGATTGCTTATATCGGCAAAATATGTTGTACAGTATTGGCACAATATTTTGATTACAGCTGAGAAAAACATCATTGCATGGTCCCTTAAGTGTTTTTTAAGGCCCTTATCAACACAGAGGGCTATCTACAACTCCGTAGTCTACTTCCACTTGTGGCTCTGTAGCCTTTCACACTGCTGTGGCAGTGTTTTCCAAAGCCTCCAGGGCAGTGTTTTTCTCTTTCTTGTGCTGTTACTGTCATAGCCTTACTACTGAAAACCCTGATATTGTGATTATGTGTTCTTGGGGGATGTGGTCGCCAATGGTGTGAGAATCGCCTCTTCTCTCCCCCTTCTTCTTCCCCTTCAGTTGCAGGTTTTGGGTTAAATTAGGGGAAGCAAGCTAAACAGCATCCAGCATGCAGCACCAACCCCAATCCAAGTGTGCTCCAATTAGTGCTGATAGTATTGTAAGTGGAAACAAGCAATAGAGAGTTTGAGTGGCTCCTGATGAAAAACAGTGTATTTGGATATGGATATGGGAAAACTGAGTGGCAGGACCCTCCTGTCACTTCTGTTCCCTAAAAGCTATTGCAGAGGTATTCCCTTTCCTCCTGCCTCTTTCCGTGCATGTCTTGAATTTTTCTTATTGGTTGGGATCATAGAAACAGCCTGTTGAGAATCTGGAGAGACAACATGGACAATGCTAAGTTAAACTGAGCTGTGCTATTGACAGATTGGCCCATTTCGCTTCAAGAAGCTATTGAAATTGTCTCCGTTTGAACAAAAGCTGCTTCCTTGCTATATAGCATTTACAGTTTTCTTGTTAACTTACTAAGCAGCAAGTGTGAATGAATATTAAAAATTAGTACCAAAATTTCACTGCGGTACACATTAGAAAAAGAAAGGACTGGGCTTGTGGCTTTTGTCAGAAAATGCATGACAATGAGATGGAAGTACTTGAGGAGGGATATATTGTCTCCTTATATCTGGAAAAAGTGCCGATTCAAATCTTGGTTTATATTGTAGGGAAAAGAAACAACATGAGGGGCCCTTTTTCTCTGTGGGAGCCTTTTCAACAGATATAGGTCTTCTGGCTATATTAAGTGGCAGAGTCTGGAAGACTCAATTGCTGATAAGTGTTTCACCATCTTTTATGGAGGCCTGCCTTCTCTGCCCATTCACAAGATTTATTTTAATTGTTCTCTTATTTGCTTTCTCATTTTTAGCAGTTAGTGTTTCTAATTATATTTTCTTCTCAGTTGCATAAATGTGTTACATTTTCCTCATAACTGCAGAGAATTAAAACCTTACTGGTGATTATGTGTTTGAATTGAAAGTGACTCTTGTGGAGTCCCAACACGTGTATGAGTCAGGCTACTGTGTATAGGAGCAATGGCATTGCACATGATTCATTTTTAGTGGAGATGTCATTTAATATATAAACTCTACAAAATTAAAACTAACCTGATGTCAATTTTTGAAATATTTCAAAACCCTTGAGACTAGCATCTCAGCCACCTGTTTCCTGCTGAGTTCAAGCCTCTAAACTGAAAAGCCATGCTGTAAAAATAGCTAAGTTGTGCATCATGCCCTGAGGGTCAACAGAAAAGATTCCAGCATTATAAAGATATTGTGGACTATTTTGTTGAAAGCAGTAAGAATATATTCTCAACTAAGTATGTAATGTTTTACCGATCAGCTCCCACGAGTGCAGATGGGAATTACAAAGGCTAATGCTTGCACGTCAGGTTGACAGTTAACATGTGTATCATTCTGACCTAAAATATGCATTCATAGTATTTAAGTACACGGTGTAAGAATATAACTTTGGGACCTTCAGAAATAAAACAAGAAAAAAATGGAAGGAGAAAATACATTATCAACAGAATAAGAAGTTTGTCCAGGGGAGGAGGGAGTACTTTTGTTCCTTAGAGACCTCAGTGATTTTGAGAAAAGCTTGCTTTTAGAACTTTTCAGTGTGAAGGAAGGGATGTTGTTATAACTAAATTATTTTGCCTAATCCTAAAGATTTTTCTCACATCTTATTGAGATATCCTTGTGGAGGTAGCTATGTATTAGTGGGTGTTTGTGTAAAATCTGTGTAACCTTCTACTGATAAGTTGAATGGTGTTCAGCCATTCAGGTGGACAACAAATTTTATGTCCTGTCTGTTCCGCACTTCCCTCCCTCCCCTCAAAACAGAAAGCTGTACTGAGTTGGGCATATCTTCCTATTTAGAAATACACAAAGTGTCAATACACAGAGCTGTAGGTTCCCTGTTAATGATAGCAGTGGTTTGCTTTTTTTAATCTGTACACCTATACCAGATCAAAGAGGAGTAGTTTTCTATCCTTCTCTGTTTTTTAATACTAAAGACTTCTCTATACAAAATAAATTAATATCTACATTTTTAAATTTTCATGCATAAGAACTTGAAAAAACAAGTTTATAATTTTTATAATTATGTTGAATTAAGTAGAATATTTTGTTCTTTTTCTGTGTTAAGACCAAAAGGAAAAGCTGATGCAAGAGAACAAAGACCTGCAGTTATGCTGCCTGGAACATAAGCAACAACTAGATGAACTGAAAAATCACATTAAGTTTTTGATGAAGGTGAACTATTTCTGTTTAGAAACCCTATTCCATGTTTTATGCATAGTGCTAATACTTCTTGAAAGTAAAGTAATTCGTGTTTATTCGTGATATCAAGCAAAATGTCATGTCTATTGAGAATGCATCTTGTTGTTCTGAATATATTTCTTCAATATTCATTCACATCTGATAACACCTTTTCATTAAGTATTTCTGTTTCTGTGAAGTAATATTGATACAGCAGAATTCTGTGAAGGCTTCTTGCCTCTAAAGGTAACTTACATAGAATGAGCATATGGGGGTCTGGAACTAGATGATCTTTAAGGTCCCTTCCAACCCAAACAGTTCTATGATTCCATATATTTTTTTAAACACTTGGTTGACCGTTACATGTTTTCTACACATTGCCTGGGATTTTCAAGGGCTGAATTATATGTGCATCTTTTAGTAGTTAATGCTTCAAGCTTTGAGTGCTTTTGTCATTTTTCAGTTACAATGAAGCAGAAAGGAAGATGAAAAAATAGCCAGGATAAAATCTAGATTTATGTAGATAATACATCAGAAGTGAATTAAATCAGATTCACATTTTTAAAAAAAAAAAATTACTTTTTCTCAGTTAAATGACTTATCACATCATCTTCCTGTAATGTTTATTTCAAAAAAAATTTATTTATGAATTCTCTAATTTAAGGGAGCATACTATAAGCTTAGAAGTTCTAAAATGCAGTACAGCAATGCTTATCAACTTAAATATTCTATTTTTTTCTCTTGCACATAAGCTGTAGTTTTATTGTTTACAGTGAAATTGAAAATGAAGTGGGGGGAAGAAATCACTGAAAAAAAACAAGTTTGCATTAAGTTTCCACTGTTCCAGTGATGTTTTATTTTCTTGAGGAAATGTTTACTGTAAACAGGATCTTTTTTTGCTACCCAAATTCAAATCTTAATTCTGTAATGATAAAGAAAAATGACAAAAAACCCAAACCAAGCCACCTAGATGAAAATTAAAACCTTAGTATTAATAACAAGCAACATAGACCTTGAGAATAACAATTTAGGTTTTGTACATTCACTAAAGCAGGATTATTAATTATATAAGAGGCAAATATATTAGGAGCTTTGTATTTTTTTTGGACAGACAGGAGTGATTGCTTCTGAATTTCTCATACATTTTAATTGGTTCCTGATAATCACGAGATTACATTACTGAATACAACCCTGACACTTACTGGTCTACCTCATTCTTTTTTTTTGTGTTACCGCATGCTCAGAATTTGCAAAGTTATGCTTGCTGTCTTATTGTTGTTCCAAAAATATATCCCAGTGTTACATTTAACCATGCACAAATACATCCAAAGACTTTGCAAAAGTTTTTTCAAGTGATTTTTCAATTTTTTTCCAGGCTCAAAAGCAGCAGGAGAATGGGGACCTTGTGTTTTTGGAAAAAGTAGATGATGATATCCATAAAGATTTAGAACGCTCCATGCGAGAGCTGCAGTTAACACATGCGGAAACAGTGCAGGAACTTGAAAAGACAAGGAATATGTTAATTGTGCAGCACAAAATTAACAAAGATTACCAGGTACTAAACTCTACTCACAGTGAAAAATAACCTGATAATAACATTTAAGCATTTGTAGCACTAGAACTGGTCATAATTAAAAGACTGGCAAATTCAGCAACAAAGCCATTCTGTTTATAGGTAACCTAGCCTAAAATATGCTGTTGTTGAAAATATTGTTTAAAAAGCATGAGGTCCAAATGACTATAACTTTAGTTTTTTAACTCACCCTGATCAGAACCCTCAAACCATGCCTTCTTGGGAGTATCTCTGCGTGCTTATCCGGTGGTCACAGGAAAAATACTAAGTGTACTTATCAAATAAGCTTCCTTTTCCACAACATCGCTTTTATGCTCTTGTGCTGGATTTTGCAGATCATATTTTGACTTTTCATTCAATTATTCTAAGTTTAAAATAACAAAATCTTTAAAAAACCTATTAGAACCATTCTCCCGAAAGAATAGCTAGTCTGTTTTTCTTAATCTTTTCAGACTTAGCTGAAGTTCAAACTGATTGCTGTATTGCTGAATTAAATATTGCTGCTATTTTTGTGTACTCTAAATGCTCTTTCCTCAAATCTAACTGTATTTTAATTTGTAGCCAAAAGCACGTGCAGCATCAGTGCAGACCAGCCTCAAAAGTCCTTTTTACATGCAAATTTTTTTTCAGACCGAAGTAGAAGCAGTAACACAGAAGATGGAAAGTCTACAGAAAGACTATGAGTTAAAACTAGAACAGTATGTCCACCTTCTTGATATTAGAGCTGCACGCATCAGAAAATTAGAAGGTATCTTTAAAGTATATTCTTTATTTTTTTTTAATATCTCTTGCAAATTATTGCTGTAAATTTGTTCTTTAGTTGAAACACTTCTCCATTGCTGAAACTAGTAGGAAGGTCAGTTCTTTCATGGAAAATTATCTGTGTGCTGTTTCATTGACTTAAATGATTAAGGTTATTTAATCAAACAAAATTCAACAAAGCAGTTTATGCTGCAGCTATTGCTGAATAAGAATAAAACTACCAGACTTTGGTATATCGTCTGTTTTTTAAGAAATCATACATTTATGGTCAACCTTTTATTTTGCTGTCCTAGCATTACATAATCACTTTATGTGTTGCTAAAAATATCAAATCATGGTATAATATTTCATTTCAATATGATTAATTTAAAATGCTATTTTAATGGTTTCAGCACATGAAAGGTGCGTAGGAAGCCTGAAGTAGGATACCTTACGAACCCAAATGTCATAACAGTTTTCATGTTTGTCTCCAAGTTGCATCCCCTGTTCTAAAGGGCTGCATGATGCTTTATGTCCTAATTCTGTAAGCATGTATTTTGATTTGTTCACCATTTACCCCCCGTGAGGCTGGACAGCACGTTAAAGGTCTTTGCTGATAGTTCTGTCCACTCAAGATATTACAGGGGTTAAAAGTTCGATGTATTCTTTTTTTTCCCTGGCAAATTTAGTTCAACCCTACAAAAATGTGTATCTTAAGTCTCTAATACATTTACATGGTGATACTTACTTTGATCATTGCATAAGACTTCTGAATTTTTACTTGTTAACTCCCTTGTAATGTGTTTTTAATTGGTAGGGACCTGTGCCTGTCTTTTACGTATACTGAAGCAGCTCCTTTGTGGAGGTATTCTTGATTGTTGTCACTATGCTCAGAGAGCAGTAGATGTGTGATTTTAAATGTGTGATTTCTTTTTTGGTTATGCCTTTAAGAAAGTAACGTTGTTAATGTAATTGAGTTATGCTTTTTTCCTTTCTAGTCTGTCATTAATTATATTTTATTTTTAAACAGGACAGTTGTATTGTAACTATTTTATTTTATTTGTTGCAGCCCAACTAAGAGATATTGCCTACGGTACAAAACCATATAAATCCAGACCAGAAATATTGCCAGGTGATCCAGTAGATGAATTTGATGAAACTTTACATTTAGAAAGAGGACAGAACCTTTTTGAAATTCATATCAGCAAAGTGATCTTCTCTTCTGGAGCTATGCAGGCTTTTGATGACCATGAACTTGCAACTTTTTGTACTTATGCATTCTATGACTTCGAACTTCAGACAACCCCAGTAGTTTATGGGCGTACCCCATCATATGACTTCACTTCTCAGTATCTTGTGCAGGCTGATGACTGCTTCTTGCACTATATAGAGCGAAACAGTATCACACTTGAGGTCCATCATGCATACGGCACAGATTATGAAACAGTTGCTGCCTGTGAACTGAAGTTTCATGAAATCTTGGAAAACAATGGGAAAATCTACAGCACAGCGAATTTAGTTGGTAATTAACATATCAAAAAGTATTCTGTTTGATGCAGTATTGTGACAATTAAGTAATGTATATTTGGCCACAGGTTTGTTTATTGCTATTTTAAAATGTAAAAAAGGGTGTATACAACATGATATTTCTTGTTGGGTGTGCAGCACGTTCTGGTGATTCCAACAATAGTTACGGGAAAGGTCTGACAGGTGCAATTTTGCCCATAGTGGCTGAGGGCAAAGATGGTGTTAATATAGTGATCCTGAAATGAAGCATGTGACATTAAAAGTATGTAACATTCTAGAAATGGCATTACAAAATCTTGTCTGAAAATAGCAAGTGATTCTTTGTCTTGTATAAAGGTTACTTATGAAGTGATACTACTACACACGTAAATAATTTTAATAAAAGGTAGTATCACCTTATTCAACAGAATTATACAAAAACAACACGGAGAAAACTACAGTGGTTACTTGATTGCCCTGTAGTGCTATTCAGATGTTAGAATTTTTCTGTGAATACTATAGAGAAGATATTTTTAAATTACTGATATTCTTTTTCATTTTGCTTTATTATTTTATATATTGTTAACTGGGTTTTAGTTGTTCAATGCAAGTTTCATTCTCTGAGACTGTTAGTGATACAAGGGGCTCTACTTCAGCTGTGAAACATACTGTAATTTCAGTGAAGTCTTGTAATAGATTTAAATGAAATTCAATTATTTTACTTTTGCATATGCAGTTTCTTTGTTTGGCAGAATATCCATTAAAACCAAAAACATTTCTTCATTATAAGGCGATCAAACATCAGTGCTTTATATCTAGCCCAAATGTCATCAATATATCCCTCATTGGTTATCAATAAATAAATAAAGAATTGGTTATAGTGTTTCTAATTTAAACTGCTAAGTTAGAGGTCTTCATATAACAGTTGTAAGGCATCAAAAAGATGCAAGTGCTGGTGATTACATTTCATATTTCTTATACTAGTGTATGAGCCTTTTTAAAGAAGTACTTAATTTGTGCTGCTTACTTTTTTTTTTTTAGAAGCATTTTGTCAGATCAGTATATTCAGAGACCTCTAACTGCCCAGTGTTGTCAAAAATCTGGTTTGATAAGCCATTATTAAGTGGTATTCTTGACAGTAATTTAAACTGCATACCACTTCATGGGACATTTCCAACTTTTGACATACCAAACTGTCCTAAATTTTATTTGCCTTAAAGAGATTAGAATAATGAACTTGACGTGACTGTATAGACACATAGACAGTATCACAGCTTACAATATGAAAAAATGGTCACGTTTTGGATCATACTTGTAGAGCCAGAGGAGTAGTTGTTTCTGTTTCTAACATGAACTGTGCGTCTTGTGTCACAATCACTGTCATAATGCATAGTCGCAAGATAACTAATTTTTAATTTGTGGCATTTCTTGGCTTTTGATTTAAGTACTTTTATGTTGAAAAGAAAATTAATACAATTCTGTATATATTTGTTCCTTAGGAATCAAAGAAAACATTCAAAATTATGGTACCGTAGAATACTGGATCAGGTTGCGAGTTCCTATGGATCAGGCTATTAGACTCTACAAAGAGAGGTCAAAGGCTCGGGGATACATAACATCCAATTTCAGGGAACAGGAACAACCATTCCAGGTATGTTTGGGTTTGTACTTCATTGTTTTGTTAGAATAAGCTGGTCAAAATTACTTGTTCAGTTCAGATAGTTTATTTCAAGTTTTGCTTTGTTCAAGGTTAACAAAGTTAAAGGTTCTTGAACTGGAAAGTATCTTTAGCAGTTGAATGACATGTTTTTCATATAACAAGATTAAAAAACGGTTGAATTATAGCTTTCCTGAAGAGACAAAGTCTTAAACTTCAGTTATTTATTTTTACTGAAATTGCTACTAGAATATTTAAAATTATTATATTTCATTTTCTTACTTTGTTAATGTTTCATTCTAGTACAATGTTAAACCAGCTGGGTGTCAGATCAGTATAACAGGTGAAGATGTTATTCAGAATGGTCTCAAAATTCTTTATCTTTGAGTATTACGAGATTGAGATTATTTCACATTTCCATTGTTTTTTGTTTGGCTCTTTTTTTTCCTGGATAATTAAGACAATTTTGATACTATAATGCACTGTGTAATCACATTTAAATACGGGTCATAGATAGAAGAAGAAGGGACTTTGAGACATCTCTAACAATTATTTAAGAAATAAAACCAATCAGGTTGAAATGTATAAATTAAAACACTTTGGTTTCCAATGGGCAATTTTTTTTATCTACAGCTGTTTAAATTGCTGTAAGTCTGAAGTAACTTTAATGTTTTATATTATTCCATAATGTAAAGTTATATTATACTAGAATCTCAGTGGATTTGATGATGTAATCCAAGAAGTATGTTTAGTGTATGAATTCTATTAAAGGTCAATGTAGGCATTTTCAGAATAACTTCATGTTTAATAACATTGTAACATTTGCTTCAAATATTATTTTTAAAAGAGTTAAAAATACCTTTGATTAACTCACAGAATTTGGCCATTGCTAAATGCCAAAATCTGTTGTTTAGTTTTCTATATTTTTGATTATGTTATTACTAGCTGTGTTACCAATCCAAACCCAATTGAAAGGTCAATCATGTGGGAGACAGAATTTTGCTGTAATTACTGTAAAACTGCAAATTCAAACATGGCAACTGAAATATACTGAATATATAGGAGAGAATAAAATAGTGAAAATGGCAGAAATGAGGAACAGCTTCTGCAGAGCTGTTTGAAACGCTGCAGTTTTCGGAAACGTTTCATGGCAGAAACTAAAAGTCAGTTAGCTATAGCAGATGGTTACATTATGTTAAGGGTTCTGTCAATCTGCAACTGCAAGAGTAGCTTCAGTTGTGCATTCCAAAATTTAAGTTTTCACTAGTTAAACATACATATAAAATTTTCTGTCCTGTATAGTAGCAGAAATCACAGAAACATGAATCATACATAAACTGCTATAAATTTTTCTTTTCCCAGTTCTGTATGTAGCCAGAAATAGTAGTCAGAAGGTTGCATATTAAGGACTTAAACTGTCATTTTTGGTTTTCTCATTAACTATTTCAGTGTGGCTTATTTATTCAAAATGTTTAAGATTGTATCACACAAAATCAAATTGATACATGTTTCCCCATATACCAGAAGACAGAACTATGGCTTCCACAAGCAAGATAATTATGTACAATTATTGTAAATAGCTGTGACATATTACAGTAAAAAAATAGAACCTTTTGAGATCAGTATAGGTGGGGATTACTCATTTAAAATAGTCATGTTATTTGTTTTCTTATTATTCTTTAACTTTTATTAAAATGAGTTTCCCAATTTGTCAGCTGTGAGTTCCACAGTATGTACAAGCCATGCTGATAGGTAATTAAAAAAACTTGTGCTATCATTGAGTTTTTCAGTTTACTTCAAACATTTATTACTACTCTTGACATGCTGATTTCTAATTTTTGTAAATTGTTTATGTAAGTAAAGTTTTGGAGGAAGAAAAACCCAGGAATCTGCAGTGCAATTTTAATCATTGAAAAGTACATACGTAAAAGGGACTACAGTTATAAAAATTTCTTGACACAGGATAGCTATCAGAATCCTTAATTTTAAAGTGGCACTAGATATGAATCACTCTTAAAACTGTAATCTTCACTGCTTTGTAGATAATCAAATGACAAGTATATCATAAAACTTTACAAGAATAAAGCAGACAATCACAGACCTGAAAGGATTAACCTCTTATTTCATTATACCAACAACCCCAGAGAGATGTCGTTGAATTTATAGAGTAAATAATATTTAGATATATAAATTAAATAGTAGTTGGAGTGTCATTGAAATAATCAGTTATTTGTTCTATTTATGTAGTTCTTAGAGTTCACCAAAATAAGAATTCTAATGTTTTTAATTTAACTTCTTTTTCATTTAAAGCAGCAGATACTCAGAACTGCCCATGTCAGCACTTCAACAGATGGCAATATAAATGAACTCCACATTACAATAAAATGTTGTAACAATCTACAATCTCGAAAAAAACATCTTCAGCCAAATCCTTATGTTGTCTACAAGTTCTTTGATTTTGCAGACCATGATACTCCCATCATTCCTAGCAGCAACAACCCACAAATAGATGACCATATGTGTTTCCAAGTGCCAATGAATGCAGATTTAGACCGATACCTAAAATCAGAATCTTTAACCTTTTATGTATTTGATGATGGTGAAACGGAAGAAAGTGCTTATGTAGGGAAAGCCAGTGTGCCTCTTATTTCTTTAGCACATGACCGATCTATCTCAGGTAAGAATTAGACCTCTTTAAACTAAAGTTCCTGTTTTATATCTCTTTAAATCTCTTCAAGAATCAAGCTAGAGAAGGGCTTTTCATGGGGATCTGGGCAGGCTGAATGGATGGGCCAAAGCCAACTATATGAGGTTAAACCAGGCTCAGTGCTGGGTCCTGCACTTGGGTCACAACAACCCCCTGCAACACTGCAGACTTGGGGAAGAGTGTCTGGAAACCTGCCCAGCGCTACAAGAAAGACATTGAGGTGCTGGAGCGTGTCCAAAGAAGGGCAACAAAGCTGGTGAATGGTCTGGAGAACAAGTCCTGTGAGGAGCCACTGAGACAACTGGAGTTTTCTCTATTTTTGTTTAGTCTGGAGAAAAAGGAGGCTTAGGGGAGACCTTACTGCTCCCTACAGCTACCTGAAAGGAGGTTGTAGGGATGCATGTGTCCATCTCTTCTCCCAAGTAACAAGTGATAGGATGAGAGGAAACGGCCATGGGTTGCACCAGAGCAGGTTTAGATTGGATATTAGGAAAAACTTCTTCACCAAAAGGGTCGTCAAGCACTGGAACAGGCTGCCCAGGGAAGTGGTTGAGCCACTATCCCTAGAGGTATTTAAAAGATGTGTAGATGTGGTGCTCAGGGCCGTGGTAGTGCTGGGTTAACGGTTGGAATCGATCTTAAAGGTTTTTCCTACCTAAACAATTCTATGATTCTAGAAACCCATATCGTTCATCTACTGTTCTTGTCTGACAGAATTTTAAACCCCAATGAAACCCTAGAAAGAAATTCTGCATCTCAGTGTTACTTAAGTCATAGCTAGTGAAAAGTCTGTGTCAGAGTTTTGAAACCGATGAATGATTTTTTAATATAAACATCAAACTTCAAACATTAGAGAAAGAAAAGAGTAAGGGAGAGAAAAAGTTTCAAATATCTCTTTGTTTACTAGGACAGTACTAACAGAATGTTCCAGCATTGTTGTATTTTAACTCAAATTTTAAAGTGATGTTTTTGCGATTATCCGTCACTCCACTGAATCTGAACAGCATGCCTGTACCTTAACGGGGTGGATTGTAGTAGTAGAATTTCTTCACCTCATGACATTTTCTGAGATTTAAGAGAAAGAGGTAAATCTTTTCTTTAAAATCCACAAGTAAAAAAAAAATAGAGGAACCTCGTGTCCAAATGTTAATGTATCATGGTCATATCAAGGATGAAAAGTCTTTTAAGTTCTTTTTAGTTCTCTATACTGGCCCAGGTATGGAATAATTATGATTTGATAAATAATTATGATTGAAATGATGTGTCACTCCAGCACTGACTAAATTTAATTGCTAATCAATTACTGATGTTTTCTTCTTTTGTTAGCATTTTAGTAATCTGTTTGCATCTGTCTGTTACCACTGCTTTTTGCTTTGAGTAGCCTACTAAATTTACCAGTTATTTCTCATACTGCTATATTATGAATATCTATCATTATTACGTAGAAAGTCCCTGTTAGTCTTAACATCAGGTGGGAAGGAGTGGCTGCAACCTGGCTTTCAAAATGTACTGCTTTCATAACTGACAAGGTACCTGTGGAACAAAAATAGTAGATGTCTTGAAATAGCTCTTGAAAAAAAACAAGTGTTTCTCTCTGGTTCAACAGTAACCTGGAAATATTTGGTATCTTCTTTTACTGGTCCTTTTTTATGTTCTAATGATAAAAAAATGTTTTCTGGCATATACATACTTTCTTCCACCTCCTTTTCTTTTGGTGTTGCTGCTACTTTTTTTCAGGACTGATATGCTAATTTAAAACCTAGTTTCTTTCTTTGCATGGCTTCATGTTTTTTTACATTAGTTTCCTTTTCTGGTTTTGGCTAATATACACTTAAATTAGAAAATTGACATGAGAAATCAGCCTCTTTGGGGGAAAAAAGCAGATCAAGAGCTAAACTTGGAATCTTAGAATCATTGCTGACTGGAACTCCTGGTATGATCTAGTTCAGCCTTCTCACCCAGTTAGAGCAAGTTGTTCAGGACTTTGCCAAGTTAAATTTTTAATATCTCAAAGGACAAATATCTAGTACCTGTCTGGTAAACCTGTTCCAGTGTGTATCATCCTCATAATAAAAACTTTTTCATTACAGAGGTGGGATTTCCCGTGTTCCAACTTGTGTCTGTTGGTTGTCCTGTTGTGTACCTGTGGTTCTGTCTCTTCTGCATCCTCCTATTCAATGGCACTAAGATCACCTCTGAGCCTCCTCTTCTGAAGCTTGAACAAATCACTTCTTTCAGCCTCTTCTATTGTCATGTGCTCCTATGCCCTGAAGCTCTTTGTACCTCTCCATTGTACCTGCTCCAGAATGTCAATGTCTGTCTTGTGCTGGAGAAGCCAGAGCTGGACACAGTATTCCAGATGCCATTTGATGGTATTTGAATAGAGAAAATATGAAACTTTCCCTGAACCTGCTTGACTTCATTCTTGCTAATACAAGCCAGGGTGCAGTTGGCATTCTTTGCTGCAAAGACACAGCTTGGCTGGCTTATATTATTTTTGTCAAACAGGACCAGCACTTTTCCTGCAAGGCTGCTTGTGGCCAGTCAACCCCCAGCTGGTACTGCTGGTTGGGGCTGGGCTATTCCTGGGCCAGTGCAGGACCTTGCATTTGCTTTCACTGAACTTCAAGAGGTTTCAGTCAGCCCATTTTCCTACTGTGGGAATAGCAGCCCTGCCTTCAGTGTATCAACTGCTGCCTGCAAGTTGGTATCAGTTACAAATTTACTATGGTGTTTATAATATAAAAGCTGCTTAATCATTATTTCATCATCAACTAGAAGACATTCATGAAAATGTTAAAAAATTATTCTATAATTATCCCATATAAATGGACAATAGGAGAAAATTTGCAAGTGAATTTAGGGTGTTTCTTCTTCAGTAAAGTTTTAGCAACTCACACATTTTTAATACCCTTATATTGTCTTCAACAAAAGTTAATATTAGTAAAAGATGGAAATGTTTTAGTTAGATCTTTTGAAAGATGTCAGTAAGAATTAGTTATCTGGTATTGAATCATCTGAAAAACCTACAGAACATCTTGAACGAACACAGTAGTCCAGTCCATTCGAAATCCTGTATTTTTGAATGCCCACAGTGTTATATTTGGACCTACAGAACACAATATTTTGACACAGTTTAGCTTCTAAAATGAAGAACTATTGAATTGCTTAATTCCTGAATCCCATTCAGTTTTGCATTGCATTTTCTTGAATATGTATAGAATAAGATAATTTAGACAAGATTTGCATTATGCTTTCAGGTACTTTTGAACTAACAGATTCTGAAAGATGTGCTACTGGTACCATCACAGTTGAATTAAAATGGAAGTTTGTCTACATACCACTAAGTGGATCAACAGTGGCAGCAGACTTAATGAATTACATTCAAAATGAGGAATCAGTGGCAACTAAATTATTAGCAGAGGAAAAAACGCAGCCTCCAGCCCTGTCTCCTTTTACTTCATCAGTGACAGTAAGTAATTTAACAAACTCACAGAAGTTAAGAGATGTAAAAGACCTATTACAGTAGGTCATTTAGTTATTCCCTGATAACCGGGATTTGTCCTTGCTGTAACATAATGCGTAGTACAAACACTTCATATAACTACCATCTTCAACTTCCTTTGGGAAGTGAAATCATTCTTGTGTCCAAAACTTTTAAGTCTATTATAATGGTAGATAACCAGTTATTAAAAGGACAGGAGGTAAAGGGAGGAGAAATAACAAGCATTAAATGTTTTACCTGTAAATTTAGTGCTTATTACTTGTCTTTCAAATGTATATGTCCTGCACAAAATGTAGTCAGAAGCTTGCGCAACTTCAGGGCTACAGCTGAAATTTATGACAGTTATGAAATCAGATATTGTTTCAGTGGTCTCTTAGAAAATCAGACAGAACTCAGTCAGTTGGAGTAGCTTTGGGACAAAAGAATTCTCAAGTGGCCAGGCGCAAGCCATATGTATAGATACGTAGGTGTCTGCACTACACTATTTGTTATTCTGGTGCCCGGACCATGGTGCTAGGATACCCAATAGCTTCTTAAAAATTACTCGTAAATTAAAAGTAGCATAGGGAATTTTTTGTGTGTATAAAAATCAGTGGAAATGGAGAATAAATTCATCAAAAGAGAAATCATGTACAGTAATGAACCACTTTTTCTTTATTATTTTTTGTCTTTTGTATTATAACATCACGACAGAAATTTTTCTGGACCATTTTGTTAATTTTGCAACTATTACCAGTCATCTGTTTCTGTGTTAAAGTTCTCCAAAGGGAATGGCATGAGGAAAGGTGTCAAAGATACGGTAAGCCTACAGAACAAGAAAAGAAATCAACCACTCCATAAACAATAATAAATCATCATTCTGCCACATATATGAGAGCACTGACTTCAGTCCCACAATTATTTCTCACCTGAAACTCACATTGCATTCCATAGCTGTTCTGTAGAGTTTTATACCTGGTTTTGGCTGACTTCTGAAAGGTATCTCTGTCTGGGGGGGTTGTTTATTCAAACAACATCTACATCATCTTTCCCGTTTAGAACTGAATTTAGTGCAGTTAGGTTTGGCTTTGAGAAAAATTGACTGTAAACTAAGATGGTTAGAATATGGCAATAAATGGTCTTTAACTATACTTGTTTTATTACAGAAACCAACCCCCAAACCAAGGCAGCGTGCTGCTCAGGCAGACAAGAAAGTATCTTTCCTGGATCTTAGAACAATAAAGATGGCAGTAAGTTTTAAGTGTTTTGCTCATGCATGTTGAAGCAAGAAAGGCTACTTATGTCTCAGTATGGACAATTTGTAGAACTACTGATTGAGAACACTCAGTTATTTTAGCAGCACAAGACTGGGATGTCCCAGGCAATGATAGCACAACACTGCAAATAGGTGGGGGATACAATACGGATATTTGTGTGACTCCCTTGGAGTTGCTTTACAAGCTTCAACTTTCATAAATTTAGGGCAGATTCTAACAGTACCAGTGTCTCTGCAGGACTAACTGTCTCTTCAGTGTGTTTCTCAGCTAAATGAGTTATTAATTAAAGTGTCTTTGTACAGTGTACCACTTGCACAGACATATAATGACTCTACAGAAACCAGCTTGATCCAAACAGATACTGAGTGTTGTGCTACACAGGTTGACAAGTTCAGAGTCACATCTCTATCAATTGAGATTACAAACACTGTGAAAACAATTACAATTCTGAACTTGGGATCCACCATAATGTGTACATCCTTCCAGACTCTAGGGGAGCCTGCATGGATCTCAAATATATCTCCTGTATGGTGTAAACTTTCATTTGATCTTAAATAATCTCCCTTCAGAGAACTCTTTTAATTAAATCCATTAAGTTCAGATAGATTCTTTAACAGCTAATAGAAAAGGTTATGAGAATTAATTTATTATTTCAACTAATTTATTAACTAATAAAAACTAGCTGTGATAATTTTTTTCCATTTGT
Organism: Athene noctua; assembly: GCF_965140245.1. Classification (NCBI taxonomy): domain Eukaryota; kingdom Metazoa; phylum Chordata; class Aves; order Strigiformes; family Strigidae; genus Athene; species Athene noctua. Next base: position 9,746,263 of record NC_134045.1, read on the forward strand.
AAATGCCTTGATTGGATTTATTTTTTTAAATGTTGACAACAGTTTTCAATTCACAGGTGGTTCTGCTATTTAGTTTACCATGACTCGAACTTTGTTTTGAGCCATACGGTATAGACTGGAAATAAGAAGTCAATGTCTTGTATTTATTAACTTTAAAAAAGAAAATCATATGTTAGTGAAACCAAATCTTTTGAGAGTTTAGATATGGAAAATTGAAATGTTAGCCATATACTTAGACACACACAACATATCTTCAGCTGTCCAAACAGTAACTCCTCAAAGTTTGACAGTTTTTCACAAACTAGGGTATTCTAAAGGAGAAAGCTACTTGGTCTCCATCAGAAATCTTCATTACTGGGTGAGAAGCCCCCCTAGATGTTTTAAAAATCCAAGTCTCATGGTCTGGTTCAAGATAAAAGTACTGTTAAAACTAAATAATGAAATACCTGGGGCTTCTCTGATGTCTAAGTCTTGTGGTGAAATGGCAAGAGAGTGTCCATGCAAGACAATTAGAAGTTGATCAGATTAAAACTGCACAGGAACAGTCTGTTTCATTTTCCTGCTTGTTTTCTGAATAGCAGAGAATATAGTTCTTGGATATTGATGTGACACATGCCAAAGCAAATAGTTATTTTCAGAAAAGAGGACTCTAAGAAGTGGGATGAATGGTTTCATTTGCCTAAACCATTTGTAGGAATTGTCCAGCCTCATAGGTAGAAGCTGTAGCAGAGAACAGAAGCAGTAATGCTAATTCAGGGAAGCAAAGGAAAATGTAATTTCCAAATGTTATGTCCAAATGCTTCTCCACCAGTAAATTTATATCTACTTTTGTGTGTTAAGTGTCTACTATATGTTAAAGTCTTCCCCTTATTTTACCCATAACTTAGGACTCTGTTGTTGAAAATGACATGGAACCTGCACAGATGAAAGCTTCAAGAGCTCCAAGTGTTTCAAAGGTACGAAATTAATCAGGTTTTGTGGGTTTATATAATATATTGCATTTGAATTCCATGTGTATGTTATTTCTTCAGAGCCATGCATCAAAAATCAAAAGACAGGTAAAGTAAGATCTCAAAAACTTCTTGGAAATATGAAAAAAGTGATTCCTTGTGATGACAGTCTTTTTTTGGCCACTAGAAAGGGAGGAATATCTCTAATTATTTCCTTCTATATTTGGATGAAGTTTATTTTGTCTTCCCTCTAAAAATTGCCATTATAGAGCAGGGGGGAAAAAAAGAAGAAATCGGGTAGCTTTGGAACATTTCTAAATATGTAGCATTCCAAGGAGAAGAAAAGTATTAAATATTGTCATTTGTAATGGTCCAGTTGGTTGTGAAATTAAGTTGTGGCAGATTGGCAAGCTACAGTTTCTAGTGGTGTAACACAACATTTAATCATTGGCTTTTATGTTCCTTTCACTTTTTTACTTTCAATCAGAGCCCCAGATGATCTTTTGAAGTTGTCTCCTTTTCACCACAGCCGGTGGGATTAGTCACGTAGAATAATCAAAAAGTATTCTCTCTGAAAATTTTATCAACAAAATACAAACTCTGTCACTGTAGAAATGAAAAAGAACAAGCCAAACACTGTCTAAAACACAGTGGTTATGACAAATCATCTATGCCAAGGAGAAGTATAATAGACATAAAGTCAGTTTGCTACGACTTGAAAACTTCAAGCATAAACTTTATTTATAGAATAAGGCCCTTAAGTATTTGTTAATATTGCTTTGCTTTGTGTGGCTCCAAATGTGTTAGAATAGAAATAACTTTCAGCTGTCCACAGAACACCTGGGTTTTCCAAAACTGGACCTGAAGAATCTTACAGATTCTGAGGGTAGGAGGTGAGGCACCAGTGTCTCTGTGGAAAATGCAGTCCTAGGGAAGAATTGTTGGATAATAAATAATGCATAGGTCTCCAGCAGATTTCCATGGAAGATGCCATGTCTGTAATGTTATATCCATTGATGAGGTATTATTCTGTATAATTGTACTCAAAAGAGAAAGGAGGGATTAATATTGCTTCAAAGTTATGCACTGAAGATATTTTACCTTAGATAAATTGTTTGTATTTTGTAGCAAAGCTGATGCTTTTTTATATTATATCAGTTTGGTTTTGAAGCAGAAAATATTGTATAATTCAAGTTATAAAACTGCTAACCGAGTAAGGTGGTGGTGGTTTGTTGGTTTTGCTTTTTTTAAACTGAGTCTTGAAGAACTGAAAGAGCTGAAATATAAATGAATCTGGAAATCTAACAGGCTGTATATATGTTGACAGGTACCAAATGATTATAATAGTTATGTTTTCACAAATATACATTGTTAGGAAATTGTCTTTTCTACAGTATCAATTATTTGTTACTGCACTTGACAGCTTCTCATTGTTTCCTGCACTGCATGAGCAATGTAATTGTTTAAAGGCTGCGTATAATGAATGTGAGTCATAACTCTTCAAGTTTTGAATTTTAGTAACTTTGACTGTTCAAGGAGTGTTATAAAGACTGCAAGTTTATCTGTTTATATATAGCGTGTGGTGCATGAGGTTAAACAAGAAAGGCTAGCAGATGATAAGGTGAAGGAGATGGCTAAAGAAATTCAACAGGAAAAAGAAGACCTCTCACATCTGTCAGAGGGGCAGTTGGCCGACCAAAGCTCAGTTACCTCTGGAGATGAGACAGAAATAACTGAAGAATTGGAACCAGAAGGTATTCATTTTTCTGAATAAGTAACTGTATTTTCTTAATAAATCTCTGTCTCTTTCCATTTTCTTAAGCATTTCTTACGAGCAGTGGGAGCTGCCTCATTATGAGAAGCTTCATGACAGAAATCATATTCTGGTGTACTTAAGAGCTGAAGCTGGGTGGTGGATATGGTGGTGTTATTTTCTTCCCAAATGGAAACTGTATTGTAATTGCATGCAAAAATCTGGTATCTGACCTAGATTCATAAAATATTAAAGGAAACCTGGCTTCTATTTTAAATGTCTTTATATTCTCCCTTAGAACTATGCTGTTCTAAAGACTATTTTAATGAATATGCTCCTTTTGTCTGCGGATAACAGCCAATGCTGATATCGGAAATCCTTTCAGACAGTGAGAGGGTAGTATGTCTTATCACATCTGTGACATAAAGTTGTTAGAGGCAGATTTATTTAAAGATTATAGAAGCCAGGTCATCCTATTCCACCCCCAAGTTTAAACTGTTTATCATTGAAATAAACCAAGTCCACAATACCAAGTTTAAAGCAAAAGCACAGGCAGGATGCTAAAATTTTATGTGCAGTTGTTTGCAGCTTCTGCATAAGAATTCATTAAAAAAATTGGAAAAACGTGATGTTGAAGCTCTTGTTGTGTTTATAAGTAATTTGCTTCAGAGAAAAAATACCTGAAATCTTTAGAAAATAATGCACTGGCATACAGAACTACTTTAAAAGAAAATCTTCTTTACATATGCATGGTGTTAAATGTAGTCAGAGGAAATCCACAAATTCAGGCCGTATTCTTATATAAAGCTCACTGTTATTCATACTTCAGTTCATCACAGGGGAGGGCTTATATCATTCCACATCAACTTTCATCTAGGAAATATTACTTTTTTTTTTTAGAAAATCAGAAAAAAATACAGTTTAGATTACTTGAAAGGTCATTGATTTGCCAGTGTTAATCTTCTGCAAGAAAGAGATTTACCTGGCACTTATACTTTATTTATTAGAAAAGCAAATATATTGCTATCAGGTTTCTCAGCAAGTCTCAGATGGACTACAAATACAGGGGGGTTTAATTACATGGATTATTTTTTTTTTTCAGATCAAGATGATAGAAAAAAAGATGATGCCATTGAATCAATAACTGACAGCGATGACTGTATTGTTTCAAGTCCAGTATCCAGGAATATTAAGGTGAGGCAGAGTATGGCAATTATTTGGTAAGTTGTAAGAAAAATATTTTAAGCCTAATGTCCTCTAAGAGTAGCTTTGCTATATCTAAGGTCAGATTCTAAGGCATTTTCAACGAATGTATGTTTTCCTGTTTCCAGCTCAAATAAACACCGTTCCACAGAAGAAAAAAAAAAAAAGTTACCTGACTATATTGTGCATGTGATTTATAGGTGTTTTTCTAATGGGGAAATTGGTTATAACTTTTTTCTCTTAATGTCATACACACTCAGAAGTAGACATTTCTAATTAGTTCCAATCTGAATTCAAATTCTAGACCTGCAGAAAATCTTCCTAATCAAACATAACTATTGTAATGTGAATGTCTAATGAACTTAGGCATATTGTTCAGTCCTACCTGTTGCCTTTATGGGGGAAAATGTGCTTTTCTGCTTCTTCCAATGCTTTCTGAGGAAGAGGAGGATAATTTCACTTGCAAGGCCTGTAGTAAACCTATAGTGCTTAGCTACCCACTGTGTTTCATCCCAGTCTGTTGATTTGATTGAATGTTGTTGAAATAACAATTATGTAAGCTTGACGTAAGTTAATAACATGCAAACCTTGCATTATTGTTCTAGTTCATCCACATAGATATCTTTTTCTGTTCCTGACTTCCAACCAGTTTTAGAACTGAGCATCAGTTTTCGAGAAAGTTTGTACATATACAGTACCAAATCACTTCAGTGTACTTCTTTTTCTGTTGTTATTTGTGGATGTGTATGGTAATGATATTCTCTTGGCTCATTCTTAAAACCAGCAATTAATGAGCATAAAGTCATAGACATAAAATACCACTGCATAGTGCAAATTTGGAAACTTTGATTTGAACAGTAGTTCTCTAAAAAAATAAGAACATTTCACACTTTTAGGTCTAACATTGACTGAACAACCTTAAAAAATATAAAATTAGCACTTAAAGTTGATCATAATACTTCTAACAGTAGTTCTTTGGTCTGTCAGCCTTCTTTTAAAGGACCAGAGATGTACCTTTATATCCTTTCAGTCTTAACTTTTTTTAATGTTCTGCAATGTGATAAGCTAGAAGTAGTTTGATGATTTTTTTTTTTTAATCCTTTTTTTCAAGGCTGTGTGGCATTTTACAAATAACTAGCAATAAGAAGCAATGATTCATATAAGAAATATTTCTCTTTTTTAAAAAAAATTGTAGAAGGGATTTAGGAATACTCTCACATATATATGCTGCAGAAAGATACAGAAGGTTCTTTTAAAGACAGAACTGCATTGCTTATATGTAAATGTTAAAAAATTGTTTTGCCTGTAATTTTGAGGACTAAAATGACTGCTACTCATCACCAGGAAGTCAAACTATAATACAGTTGATCTATACTCTTCTAGTCATCCTGTGTTTTATTTTATCAAAATTATTTAAGAACATGTCTGAGAGGATATTAAGTGTAGATTCATTTCAGGTTCATTAATTTCTACCTCTATCTATTGATCTGTTCCTCTGGTAACAAAGTGCATGTTCAAGAAGGGTAGATAACAAAAGCTGTAAAGTATTAAGGTAACTTGTTTGATACAACTTGGATTTTAAAAATAAGCAACGGTATGTTTGAAATCTTGGGTTAATTATAGAATACATCATGTGAAAACTGTGAATTTGTATTTTTTTTAAGATTAAAAATCACTGCCTTTTATCTTTTGAGATAAATATCCTGCTGGTAGTCAAACACTGTAAATAAGACTTGTGATTTTTAGAGATCGTTATGCTAATTATCCTATAAATCTGAGTTGTATGCCAAACTGTTTAAGCCATTTAAGATCATACTGTTTCTTTTTTGCATGTTGCAAATTAGACAGTTCATGGTTATTTCTTAGATATGTTGATCATAAAGGGTATCTAACAGATTTTTCCAGTACTTAGCTGTACCACTTGCTTCTTTCTCTTTTCTTCTTGTCTATGATGTATAATTAATCATAGATTACTTCATTTTGTTTCATTTCATTTACAACATTTATGAGCTTCACTTTGTCGGTATGAAATGCTTGTCCCCTTCTTTCCTTTCCAAAGTGGCGTAATTAGTGTTAGCATCTTTTTTAACAGGCTACATAAAGTTTAGTGGCTGGATTAAATCAAGTCATTAACATAATGTGCTATACAATTTGCCCCTATCTCTTTTCGTTTCCAGTACATCAAAGTGCCACAGAGTGCCAGTGTAATTGGGCCTTGCTAGCTTGTCAGGTTCAGTCAGGCTGATGGCTGCTGCTTTTACTAAAAAGCTTCCAGGCATGATAATTAATAGAGAAAAAGAAGTCTGAGAAATGTAAAAGTTTGGACAGTTCTCTATGAATATTTCATACATTTGAATAATCAGAACTTAACATTATCAATTTGATGTATAATACATTGATTAAAAGCCTTGTTTCAGATCCTCAAAATAGACATCAAAACTGGGAATTTGCATTTTCTTTGGCATGGTCTTTATATTTAAAAAAAATATATTTAAAAAAATCTTTTCCATCCCCTCCTCCCTTTCACCCTCATGTCTACACTTTATCCTTATAGCACATAATATAGCGTTCAATTATCACAATAAAATTTACTGCTGTCAGCCTCCAAGTTGTCTTAAAATGTGCCCATAAGGCAATTACTGGCACTGGCAAAACCGATTTATTTTATGGTGGTCCTGTTCTTTTCTATACGTGTGTTTACCCCTTTCTTTTTGTTGCAGATGCTGTGAGTGCATTATAATATAATATTATTATATTATAGTATAGTATATTATAAATGCTAATAGCAGTTTATTAGAAACTGTCATTATCAGTTCCTGTAAATTAAGATCTCAGAGTCTAATTAATTTTGACATGAAAGTCTCTCTTAAAACACCGTTAAAAAGCAATACCAATTCCCTGTGATTCTGCTGGTCAGTGAATCATGTTTATGTATAGGTGGGAAGATGTAAAGCATAAAGCTTATGTATAGCAAAGCAATAAATACTTTTCCTTTTATTATGTCTTTTTTGTACTTGGAATTACTTAAATAGTGCTCTTCCTCCTATGACATATTCGCATTCATTGAAAAATGAGAAAATCATTTGGACGTTGTATTGCAATGTTAAATTCTGGCTGACAGTTTCTCTTTGCATCTGTTTTCTGCATGGCTTGAGTACCTTTGGTGTACTTCAGGGAGATTTCAGAGTGCTCAGTGCTTTTCTTACTGGCTTGTTCTGTGAATATCTAATCTGAATTTAGGAAACTAAAATTTTAGGGTTTTAGTATTATCCTGTGTTGCCGAGTTGCTGAGTTGGCCTGATTGAGTTGTGCCAGAAGTACTAATCCTTTGAATTCTCTTAGTCTTGCCTGACTCTAACCTTAGCTCCTTTATGGTTTTCTTCTATAAGAAATTGGGGAAGTGCTGCCCCAGCATATTTAATGCAACGAGATTCATGAAACAGAACCATCTTATCGGAGTAAGATAAAAGTAACTTATTAAAGCTTTTAGAGTCAGTATTTTCAAAGATTACTGATGGATCTAAGATTGGAAAGAAGCATTTGCCATTCTTCATCTTTGAGGTGGTTGTTTACTATTGTGGTCACTACTAGACAGAAACTGAAGCAAAAGAGTGAAAATTTGAAGAATCCGGGAAAGACTTAAGTTGTCTTTTGCCACTGATAAAGTTTGAGATGGCAGCAGTTTGAATAGGCAGTACACTGAAATGATGGATTTACAACTTCTAGCACTTGTCAAATATAATTTGAAGTAATAATTAAAAGCGTGTACTACAAGTCATTCTTCTTGATAGAAGAACTGAAAGAAGAGGAGAAAATAATGCCAAAAAAAGTCAAAGACCTTTTGTTAAAACAGCTTTTAAAATTATTCAAAACAACAGAATCTTAAGTCATTAAGTAACCCATTACTTTTTAGGTAACAATTTAATATTCTGACTAATGAGTTTTAAAGCAGAAAGTCAGATTTAAGGCTGAGTGCATAAACCCATAGGAAAAAGTATCAACAGGAGCCATTTTTAACCTACCTGGTAATATATTTTTGGTTATGAATATGAATGCTCCTCAGTTGCTTACTCTGATATATTTATCAGATCTCATTTACATGGAAGTAACTTATGGTGACTTAACAAGTAGAAAGGAGTATTTTTCTAACTGGAGGTCTAAAAAGCAAAGGATGGGATTTGAAACTAAATTTGAGCTTTGAATAGCTGCAATATATGTCATCAAGCATAATTTTTTTCACACTGTGGGTAATATGAGAAAGAATCAAATTCCATTCATTTTTGCCTGTCTATATTATCCTCAAACAAAAATATAAAAATGGGGGGAGAACACAGTATCAAATATTAAATACTAAAGTTCTAAATAGAAAGAACAGGTGTATTTCAACTGTGTAATTTGATTTTTATTTTTTTTTGCTACAGATGCACTCTTAACAAATGAAAATGCCATACTGATACTTATGCTATCTTCCCATAGTAAAGGGTTTGTTTTTTTCTAAATGGATTAACTTTCAAATACAGTTTTTTAAAATTTTATTTTTGTAAATCAAACAAGAAGTCTTATGATCTACAGATAGAAAAATACATGCATAGATATATACAAAAGCAGAAATCGTATTATATTTGTCTTTCTGGTTTTTTACGTAATACAGCACTTATTTACTCTTATTTCTGTATCTTAAATATTGATGTGTATTAGCATACTAAAAATGTTCAGCGTAAGACCTTTTTATCAATAAATTATTTTTTATGCTTATTTATTTAAGGGTCATACTTATGTTGAAAGGCAATTTAAAGTGTACAGAGCATTTGATTTACTTATGTGACTAGTTGCTACGGATGTAGCTAACTGGCTTTGAGATTTGATGAGGTTGGTATTTGTTTTTTATTTTATCTAGTGGTATAATCAATGGTGAGTCTTAAACCCTAAAAAGAAATTAATACTCCTCTTTGAGACAGTCTGCAGTAGAGAGGGGTGTAGCTTAGTTCAGGACTATAACAATATTGCTTATGTAGGCTTCCCCACTTCTTGGGGAAAAAATAAGTCAGAGTTGAGGAAGTTTGTATCTCACCAGTCAAATAGCTCCAGATATATCTGCTTTTTCGTATCTATCCATCCCTAGAAACAGTTTATCTTTAAAAGCTCTTAGTTGAGGCAGTGCCGCAGGCAACTTGCAAAACCAAATCTTTAAAAACAGTTCAACTTCAGGAGAAACACTAAACTTTATGTTTATTCTTCAGAAAGCTTGGGGAAAGCAAGCCATTTGAAGGGAAGAAATTATATTATTCAAGTGATTAAAAGTTGTATTATAAGCAAAGGGCAAATGTGACTCTACAGATGTATAGCTGCGTCTCATGGTGAGAAAGGTTCGCATCCCTCAAGATTCAGTATTTTCTAAAATGCTTGGTGTTTTATACTGAGTCAGAAAGTGTCTTCTCTAAAAAAAAAAAATCATTGCATTGATGGATATGTTGCAGATTTGCATAGTAGAGGCAATATCTATTCATTGAATTGTCTCAGTCTACAGCAAGTAGTTCATGCCTTTTGAAGTTATTAAAGATTAATTCATGCTCTGAAAATGGTGATTTTGGACTTTGCAGTAGATAAAATGGCACCAACCAAGGACATACTCATTGTCACTGTCATGGTTTGAGCTCAGAGGGCAACTGAGCACCATGCAACTGCTTACTCCCCCCTTCCCCCTCCCAGCACTGTGAATGGGAAAATAAGCAAAGGTGCTGCTCACTCCATGCTTCCCCCCAGTGCTGAGAAAGAGGGAAGCAAAAGACCCGGAAACTTGAGGTAGGGACAAGAAGGGATGATCTCATACTTTAAGTCACAGGCAAAAGATAGACTCGTTAAGGGAAGAAAAAAGGAACATAAATTTAATACAGACATTAACAACAACAACATATAACAGACAGTAGGACCATAAGCAGCATCACCACATCCTGAAAACACCTTCCCCCACCCCTCCCTTCTTCCCGGGCCCAGCTTTGCTCCCCATTTCTCTATCTCCTTTCTCCCAGCAGCGCAGGGGCAGGGAATGGGGGCTGTGGTCAGTCCTGCCACTTCTTTTACCTTGCGGTGGGGAGGAACTTCTGGCACCCCTGCCCCGTTCCAGCACAGTCCCCCTCTCACAGGAGTCAGCCCTCCACACACCAACTCCGACATGAGTCACCCCACAGGTGTGTGGGTCACCCCTGCGAGTTGCAATCCTCCCAGTGCCGAACTACAACAGCGGGGCCTTCTTCCCATGCGGTCCTGGCCTCCTTCAGACGAGCCACTGGGGTCGGTGTGGGGTTCTCCACGGGCCACAAATCGGTATCTGCTCCACCGTAGCCCCCATGGGTGGGGGACGGCCCTGCCGTCTCACCACGGGATACAGGGGAGTCTCTGCTCTGGCCCACCTCCCCCTTCTCCTCCGTTCTTCCCCTAACCTTGGTGTTCACACGGAAGTTCTCCTTGCAACTCCTCCTCACAGCTCCTACCACTCCTCCCAGGTTCCCCTTCTTAAATACGTTATTGCAGAGGTGCAGCTAATTGGCCCAACCTTGGTGCAAAGGTGGGTCCGGCTTGGAGCTGGGGGAGCTTTGAGAAGCTTTTTACAGGAGGCCACTGCTGTAGCTACCAAAAAACCCCCACCGCTCACCCGAACAAGTTTTTTGTTCAGTGTGTTTTGTTCAGAGCTGAAGAGATTGCATTGAACCTTTTTATGGTGCTAACCTTGTGTCATTGCATTCTCCTCCTACGACATGGCAAAAACAACGATGCTGGGGGAAGATTATATGTGCCCTCACCTCCTTCACAGTAAATCCGATTCCAAAAGAGCTATTGAACAAGGAGAGATCTCTCTGCATGCACTTTTGTAAGTCCTATCCGTTTGGAGAAGGAACAGGGAGCATTTCCGTATCCCTCTGTTCTCACATCTACACCATTGTGGGGAAAATCTACAAATAAAAGATGTTGTTTATTACATGAAGAGTCACTGCATACAGTTAAAGACTATAATTTATTTTTAATATGTATATTTATGTGTATATGTAAGATGTTGACCTGTTAATCATTATTACTTAATGAGTGATGTCTGTGTCTGAATAGTTACATTAGGTTGAGATTCCTACAGTAGCATTCCTTTGCAGTTCTCTTGCAACGTTAATAAGATGATCACAGGAATTTGGCACTTAATAGAGGAAGAAGATAATTTCTCATTCAATCAATATATTTGTCAGTCAAGTAATATTGATAGTGATCAACATATTGATAGCAAATGTATAATTGTGATTATTGAACAATATAGTTTATCTGATGGGCTCTCTGCTAGAAATAGAAGGGAACAAGTAAGTAGACTGTGGAAATAAATCCTTAAAATATTAAAGAGTAAAGCATAAATATGTTTGAGCATTGGTAAAGATAGGATCCAAGTTGATTTTAAGGTTAAAAAATTTCATTTATTTTGAGTTTTTCAAGGGCAATATATTAGTAAAACTGTGGATGTAAAAAATAGGAATATTGTTTACATTGTTCCTATAAGCAAGGCATTTTCAATGCTGCTGTTCTGTGCAGAAAGCACAAATATTTTTTTTTTGTAAAACACTTAATTCGGTGGGATGCTATTGTGGACCTTTTGAGTCAATTGAAATTTCATTATTCACCTTCATATCTTAGAATTTTATTGTCACCAAAAAGGAAATTGAAATATAGAATTACAGATTCTTGAAGATGGAAGTCAATAATTTTATGGAATTAAAAAAAGGGCTTTTTAATCTCAGAAATCAGAAAGATGAGAAAAGTTATTTTGAGACTTCAAATTCTGATGTAATGTCCAATGCATTTACTGCTTAACCTAATTCTAAAGCTTGTTAAAGGAGTTCAGTGATTCTTCCAAATCTCTGGGTAGTGTTCATTACAAAGAGTCAATATCAAATTGTAAAGAAAGGATATTGACATAGACTGAGTATCTTGCCCATGTTTTTTTTTCCTCACTTGCAGTAAAAACACTGAACTGGTTTCTCAGAGACAATTTTTAAAAGCTTTTATTATTCTTTATTTAAATACTTGTTTCCAGCCTCTCTGTTAGAGGAAATTTCATATTATATTTTGGTTTAACTACTAATTTTAAAGACTAATTTTATTGCCATCAAAGTAGAATGATTTGGGGGAAGTAATTGATCATGGCAAACTATCCATTTTACATTTGAATAACGTCTAATAAATGAGACCAAGGCTTAAAAAAACCAACAACTTAGGAAAATATTTAATAACATACTTCACTCTGCATCATAGAAATATAAATGGCTGTTTAAAAATTAATTCCTATCATATATTGGATGCTACATATATTTTCAGCATGGCTACATAATACAAGCAGTTTTGTACTGGTAGTGAAATATGACATGCTAACTATGCTGTTCTTAAGTAGTTCTGTATTTTTTATTTGTAAATATCTTTTTTTTAATCAGCTTTTGTTCTCCTTTGTATATACTGTACTCTTGTTTAATATTAATAAAACCAGGCCTTAAAATATTCTTGATTGTTAAGTTCTAAAGTTGTTTTTTTTTTTCTTGAGATTTTCTAATTGTATGAATCAGTTATTTGCTTCCTTGTAAGATAGAAAGCAGAAGACCTGGATTTACCCTGCTGTCCTTGAAAAACTATAATAGTCTTTGCCTACAGTATGCAATTACAACTGTTAAATATGTCAAACAAATTTTAAGATATGTAAAAGGAATACTTTATAATACAGGATATTGTATTTGGACCTGATTCATAAACTACTGTCTGTGTACAAACTAGTCTGACATAGCTGCTAAATACTTTGGGGTGAACAAAACCACTCAGCGTATCACTTTGAATACAGATGCTAATACATCTGTTCAATGCAAGAAGAAAAGAGTTGTTTCTGAAGTAAAATTAGACAATAGAGCCAATTTCATTTTTTATGCATGTGAATGTAGAGTGCTTGAGGTTATTAGTTGAAACTGAGTAACCTTTCCAGGCTTTCATCTCTTTCTTTTCAAATTTGAATATGAAAAGCATATTCAAGTCAAAGACCATCACTTTAATGACATTTGGCAGTCATTTGATTTATTAGATTTTAGAAAAAAAAATTTCCTTTAAATATTTCATCATTCTATGCTAATCCCAGTAATATTGCCAGCTGAAGCCATGTACCTGTATTAGTGGAGACAGAATGGTGTGGAATTTTCTCTGTCATCCTAGTAAAATTTCCATGAATCTACTGAATAATAAAACAACCTTATTGAAATATTCAGATTTGGGTTTTTAGTTAAAGTGTCTTAGGATACATAATAAAAGAAAATGTCTTTTGAAAGGAGGGGGTAAAATTACTTCATCAAATATTGAAAGGGCTTGACAGCAAGGGAAATTGTTCTATATAATGGATATTTTTACAATAGGATACACCTGCTTTTCAGTTTGATTAATTATATAATTTGCTTGGAAAAAATATAAGCTATCTCCATAATAAATTAGAATATTGACTTGTAGTTCTAACACTGAATCTAGAAAGCTAATCTTATTAGTATCATTTATTACTTAGTGATTTAAGTTTACAATCAAAAATTGTCGAAATATTTCATATAGGTGAAATATTTTTTAAAAAGTTATGAACTTGAAAAGAAAGGAAAGAAGTAAAATTTTTTTTTACATTGCTGAACTCCAGCGTGTTCTGTTTGCTCTTTGAATACTCACCTATGTCGTCCAATTTTGAAACCATAGTGGCTTTTCTTTCTTTGAATTACCTATTTCCCTAGAGTTACCTAGGGAAATATTTGTGATTTTTTCTGTGGAGTCTGACATTCCTACTTAAATACATAAACCTTATTAAAATTTATCTGTACACAAGTAATACAGACTCTGCCAAGCAATATGAAACAATTTCATACAGCAACAGAAAAATGTACTTTTAGTTAGAGATAATAATAGGCTCTGGTGAAGAGCAATTGGGATATTACTTTTATTATCAGATTGTTAATTTTAACTTTTAAATGTATATTTTATTTCACTAGAAAAGTTCAGTATACAAAGTTGAATTCCATATAAATACATTGTTTTACATGCCTAACTACTTTGTGACTTGATGGATTTTTACTGAACTACTTGTAGTATAGTCTGCAGTAGGCACTGAGTAACAATTCTCTTTCATTTGGAAAGCTTTGGTACCTAATATTACTGAGACTATTTCAAGCAGCTATAGGGTCAAGATACAAATCACTTTGCTGTGTAGCTAAAAATAATGGCAACTGAAATTTGAGGTTCAGATATGATTTGTACATGAAGATAACCTTAACCTAATCTTCTCCAGCAGAGTACGACTATTGCAAAAATATTTTTAACACTGAATGTAAATCAGTATCTGTTGCATCAGTCTTCTCACCTAGAGACCCTGGGGCTTTAGAATCTCATTGTGTCTATGTCAAAATCAATCAATCAGTGTTAATCATACAAAATAGCCAATGATTTACATGTATGTTTGTTTTGTGAAACACTTCAAGAAACACAAAATAATTTGTATTATGTGTTTGCTTTGTATTTAAATAGGCAACTGAAAAAATCCGTATTGAAATTATATCACTTGGTCTTACTGAGTCACGAATTGCATCAGATGAAACAATAGAGCAGCTGTTTGTAGAATGGAGATTATACAATTTTCTTACAGAGGAGACCCCACTGTCACTTCCAAAACCAACAAGTGGTCAGAGGATTCACTATAACTATAGCAATGGTAAGTATGATCTATTCCTGATCAGGCTTGTTTCTTCTATTAAATTCTCTCTTATGAAAATATCTGCTAATAAAGCCTTCTTCCTCTACATATTATGGTTGCATTTATCTGTGCACTGATTGTCTATTTCCCAAGTTTGGGGGAGATATTAGAGGTGGTTTTTAAGAAATGAGGTACAGATGCAATTATCAAGTAGGAAATTAATTATTGAAGTAGGCTTGTGCATGAAATAGTAACATTATAATATATTTAAATATGTTGCTAGCACATAGATTTTAAAATTAGGCTATACGTAACTAAAATTTATGTATTCCTTTAAAAAGAACACGATGAACTGATTTTTCTGTCAGTACATGATGATACAGGAAGAGAAAAATATTCCATGTAACCATGTACAACTAAAATACAGTTAAAAAGAGAAGATAAGTAATTGTACTCAATCATCACTTGGGAATACTCAGTGTTTCTTGAATAAGAACTTTTTGAAATAGGAAATTATTCAGCCATATTTAATACTAATACATTGCTATTTACTTCATAATACTTAATCCTGCATGTTCCATATGCTCTTCTCTAATAAATGAACATTTGAAAATACTTGATGTCAGTACACAATGTTATGTACACTAATAGCATACACAGATCTATTGTAATAATTGATAATTCTCTTGTTACTTTCCCAGCTATTCCATAGTATTTCAGTTATTCATTAACTTTTTTTTCCCATTAAAGTCTTATTTCATTTAAGATTCAGTCTGAGTGCTTTATGTTGTCTTGGACTTTAAGTATTGCATTTTTAGCTGAGAGTATTGTGGAGCAGGTGAATCAGTTTGTTATTTGCGACACACCATTAATCCAGGCATTCAAATTAAGCATTCTTTTAAAAATAATTTTGTAATAGTGGCTTTGCAAAAGTGGTGTCGCAGTCAGATCTTTAAAATTGCTACCATCTAGAAACCTGATTTTAGATTTGCCAAAGAATTTACTCACATCCTCCTAATAAACTATTGGATTACCCCATAGTTGAAGACTGAAATCCCTCATAGATGTCACATCAACCATCGCTATAGTGGTACTGCCCATTTGAGAGAGAATATAGAGGACAGGACAGGGCACAATGTGTTAACTTCTGTGACTCTGAGGAAGTCAGTAATCTTTGTAAGGCTTTAGGGGAAAAAAAACCCAACAAAACAATAAAAAAACACAACCCACCACAAAAATTAGTAGTACTTCAAACTCTTTCATTCAAACAAATGAGATTTCTGGCATATACTAAATGTGGTATCAGATAAGTAAGAACTCTTTTTATGAGCTGAACAGTATTCATCTTGCTAGCTGCTGTAAACACTTTTCCAGATGTTCTAGATAGGCAATCAAAAATGAAGTAAATTTTTTTTAAACCTCATTGAAATAACACCGCAAGCCAATAAAAGCTATTTAACACTTCTCATTTATCTTCCTTCTTGAATTCTTACTGCTTTGAACATAAGAAGCATTCAGAAGGTATAAAAATTCTTACACAATATTCTGATTCCTGTGTATATTGGATATGGTCTAAGCATATTAGTTTTTTAAGTATTGACTCTGCAAAGTTAAACTAGCAAAATGCAGCAAAGCTGTGACAAATACAGAATGAAATTTCAGACTCTTAAGACAGTTATGAAACTTAACTATATTTCAAGCTGTGATATTTGAAAATAGTATCATGATTTGTAGAGACTGTAATCCATAAGGCTTTCCAGTGTGGTATTGCTGCATCATATTATTTCTGCTAGTCAAAACCTGGCTTCATGGCTTTGATTATTCTATTTGCTGCTTCAGTATCAAATATAGAACTGTTTAAAATATCCTAATTAATCAAAATCAAAAGATAGTTTTGGTCTAAATTGCTTCCGGACTGTATTCTGCAGCATAATACTAATATGGTTGTTATTTGCAGCGTTTTGCTTAGATAATTGGTCATCTAATTACTACTCAAGATGAGCTTTGCATATAGAGGGAAAAAAGCCTAATGAATCTGGTTTTTGATAATGTCAGTTGGAAAGCCAGTAAGTTAATAGTAATGAAATCTGCATGTGTGTTTACTATAGCTTTACTGTATCTCTTAGTCATGTCTAATTAGACTTGAATATGTTGAATATTTGAGGTAAATTGAATATTTTCTTTAATAAAAATGAGATTTGCATGGGTAGAAAGAAATTTACTTTGAGCTTAGAAGGAAACTAATAGTACTCTAGATT
Source organism: Athene noctua (assembly GCF_965140245.1). Lineage (NCBI taxonomy): Eukaryota > Metazoa > Chordata > Aves > Strigiformes > Strigidae > Athene > Athene noctua. The sequence continues at coordinate 9,763,156 of NC_134045.1, forward strand.
TTTGCGTGGAGAACATCAGGGTAAGTCCATAAGTAATCTAAAAATAAAAATTAATTCTTATAAATAAAACATTTTACATTTTTTATGACTGGAACAGTTTGACTGTTAAAAACCTCTTAATTGATACAGAAGGGTCCATGAGCTTTGTTGCTTAAAAAACATTTGAAGTTTTTCCATACCTTTGCACATCCTTCACTGTCATTGCTTGACGTGTAAGAGATTCCAGAAGATTGATGGAATCATGTTGGAAAACAATATAGTAGAACTCCATTGATCTGGACATACAAAAATGTATTTCCCTTTTCACAAGTGGTTAGAGCATTTAACTTGACATTAATTGTTTATTTTGTCTATGACTTTTTGACTAGGAATGGTTAGAAGACCATTTTATTTCCTGCAAGTTCTTCTTGGAAAAGAAACTTGAATGGGAGGTTTATACCCTCTAGGGTTATACTGCGTAACTCTTGATTTGCCGTGACGTTGTTTACATCTACTGATGGCCATTCTGACTGAGGAGAGGGGCTGTTGTGTTCATTGGTGATAGAAAGAGAATATCCAAGAATGCTTCCAAACAGTACAAAACCATAAATTCAAAGAAGAATGGAACTTTCAAATTTGTCCTTATACCATGAGTCTGTCAGGATAATTTGGTAGAAAGGAAGGATTTTGATTTTTTGATGGGGTTTGTTTTGGTATGGTTTGGTTTTGATGTCAGGGCATGTTACAGATCATAGTAAGCAATGAATTCATATTTGAACTTTTTAATGCAGTGTACTGGTTTCATCTGGAAACCATACCATACCAGGACATGCAGTTTAAAATTGTGTGCCAGAAATTATTTATTTCCAGTCATGTCACAATATATACTTTTAAGTGAATGTAATGGCACTGTCAGAAAAATATAGGGAAATATATTTCTCCAAGCAAATAAAGCCCAGTTTCCCTCATATATAAATGCATCGATTGATACTTAACTCTTAATTTCAGTAAAATAAATATTTTTCTTGTCAGGGCCACAATTATTTAAATTACAAAACTCAGGTTAGTTCATAAATGTTAACAAAAAGCATTTATATTTTATTAAATATGAGGACTTAACTATGAAAATGCTGAGATGGCAAGAAAATTACTAAAAGGATTGGTAGATGGTCTGAAATATGTCCTTATCACTGTATACAGTGGTTTTAGAGAACAAACAGCAGCAGTAGAGAAAGGTTTACAAAATTTTGCCAATATTTTATACAACATTTAATCAGAAAACTTTCTCTCTTGAGTGAACTGGTGGTTATTTGAACAACTTGAAGTACAAGTGTAAGTAGACCAAAGAAAGGGAAGGTGGGAAAAAGATGGTGGGGTTTATTTTTTATTTAAAGATTCTTCTGAAGATCCATATTCTAAAAGGTAGATTCCTCAGTATAACTAATGAAAATGTTAAGGCCTTGCATCAGAAAACATTGTTATACTTCCTTGTGTTTATTTCTTTTCTCCATTAAAGCTCATCACTGTGATGCAACTCTGCTTTATCACAGTAATTTCATTTTGTTAGAAAGTGAACTCTGAAAAAAAAAAAAGCTATAACAGACCCAGTTATGTTAATGTTTGGAATTGCAGTGATTTTTAACAAGGTCCCAGGGTCACTGTAATCTTCAGGTTTTAGGAAAAACTTTAAAATTATCATTTTAGATGTAAGCTGTCACAAGTTAATTTGAATTGTTTTTCAATTAATTGGATGGAAATACGAGATGTTCTGTGCCTTGGAGCAATGTTATAATTCTAAGTTCAGGCAGTGCTAAGGGGTGATATGAAAGCATGTTGTTCATCAAGATCTAAAAATACTTTTTCACTATGGTTAATCATTTTCCTCAGACCTGAATGGACTTCTTGTGATGAATTTTCCATTTAGTGAAATTAATTCGAACTCGAGGTTGGTAAATAATTTCCACTTAAAATTGTTTAAATACAGAATTAGTAAACTTAGGAAATTCCATTTGGGATGCTTATGGGAAAGAGAAGAATCTGTTGATGTGGCAGCTCCTTTGAAGTTCTTTGGCTGTCCATCTGTCTCCCTGCTGCCTCCCCATCACTTCCTGTGGTGGCCTCGGGAGCACTTGGCCATGAGAGTAGCACATGTGGAAAGTCATCCACATGCCCAAGAGAATAGCAGATGTCAGTAACATCTTCTTTTAACCTGTCTAAGAAAGTAAGACTATTGTCGGTGGAAGCTAAGGATTCCAAGACAGAACACAATGCTCTTAGTTCTGTTAGTGGTGAAAAAGGCATTAAAGTGCAGATTCCTTTGAATGATTCATATACCAATTGTACTGGCTGTTTGCTAAAAGTAGCTGATTTCTAATAGTGACTCTGCTGGCCAGGTAAGAGCTGAGGAACAGCTTTGGAAAAAATTGGAGAAAGATTACCTCTGGAAGGTGTGCTTCTGAGAAAGACTTCTGTAGGCATATATATTCCTTAATAAATCCCTCTGTCAGGAATTAATTTGAGCCTGCTTATCTCTTTCATACTCCTGTATTCCAATACTCTGTGCTCCTTTGTAGAATTGGTAATTTCTGTTTATACAAATAAGTTTGTTATGGATAGTAGAAGGCAGTGTGAAATACATTAAATATTTCTGTCAGCACATAGGAAAAGGAAACCTTAATGTGATGTGAGAGTACAGTGACAGAGTTAACTAGAGGAGAGTGAATATTAAAGATGTTGGAATTTAAAGACAGACAAAGTTCTAGCTCCTCCTCCTGCCCTCAAAAACAAACGAAAAATGTTCCTAAGAGCTGTGTTTTTTTCTCTGAGGGTTATATTCATTCTAGTTCTGTCCTATAAAAATTTTTTTGCAGCTGCATTTTTCACTTGGGAAAAAAAATAATTCCTTTTAACACTGTTTATCAATTTTCACATCCTGAATTTTCATAATCTTTCACAGTACTTTACTGATACTTATAGTTTGATACCATTTGCAAGAAAGCAGCTACTTTCTTAATATAAGGTGCCCCAAAACTTCTTAACGAATATCCTAAAATCCTGTTTCTCATTCTTTTATTCTTTTTTCTAAACCAAGGCTATTTTTCATTGTAGGTCATATTAATGGTACGAAAATTAAAAGCTGGTCCTTTTGTTTGTATTTTAAATTAAAACAATAAAAGGCTTTCAGAGCACTCACACTCCCCAGGCTGTGGATTTTGTCCAGTCCATTGGTCTAGATGTTTCTCTAACTGAAATATTGTGGCAGGAAAGGAGGATTAAATTACTGAGGCTGTCAAAAAGGACAAGCACTCTGCCATACGTTATCATTATCACTAGCTTCCTCAGTGGAAGAAAATGCAGTAAATCACTTCAAATACAAAGCAATAAAGACCACTGGCTTTTAAAATCATGACTGCTATTGCCATTAACAGAAAATGACAGCTATGTGGCATGCTTAGATGCTGCTTGTATCTTTTTTGACAGTGTGCATATAAACCTGCCAGTGACATGCCATTAGATCACATGACCTTTCAAATTTGATTCTAACATTGTTACTTTTCCATAGGAAAGACAAGGGAAAAATATGTTTGTTTTTCTTTGTTCTTTTCCTCATGCTCTTTCTTCTAAAAGATGAAAAACACTTGATAACTAATTATATTAATTACAATTTGCTTTGCAGTGATACATGTGGATAAGGCAAATAATGGCGCAAGAAGAGAGTATCTCAAGTCTATGCTTCTAAAGCCAGATCTACATACTGACAGGTACTTATTAGTGATGAAAAACTCTATTAAACATCTTCATAAATAATGTTTAGGGTTTGACTTGTTTGATTTTATTGAGGAGGTATCCCTGAGAAGTTAATACTTAAATAACTAGAGAAAATTTTGTGGCATCTAGAAATGATACCTACATTCTGATGTGGCAATTGATTTACGTTTCTTCCCTGAGTAGGTTTGTGCAGCATGGAATATTGCAACATCTCTTAATATTGTTTTAGTGATGGGTTTTGGGTTTTTTTCAACAACTGTTTTGAAAAAGAGAGATTCTGTCATCAACATTCTATCAATAATGAATTTGAAAGGCACATATCTGCCTGATGGTAGAGTAATACATCTGTTGCTTTCTGAATTCAGAGTACTAAAAGAGATGTAAGAGCTTCAGAAAGTGTTCCCTCACCCTAGAATTTCCGAAACCATATATATATACACACACATAGATGTAGCAGGCAGCTATTATATGAATTCATATGAGAGAAAGTATAAATTAGTCTTGTCCAAGCTCGTAATAATAATTTTTTTCTTATTCAAATTTTTGATTGAGATAGCATGCACATTACTTTGAGAGAATCAATGACATCCTTTGATTGTTTCCTCTTGAAGGTCAATCTTCATTAAAATGTAACAATTATTAATTTAAAGATGCATTTAATTTGCAGAAGAATAGAATACCTGCTGATTGTATTTGAAGTGTAGGAGTTACTTGTAAATCTTTTACTTATTTATTCACAAATCACAGATTCACTCTGCAGTAAGAGAGTGAATGATCTCTCTTCATTCCATTTCCCTTCTAAAGCTGATTTTCATGTCTTGGCCAGGAAGCAGGTTTTACTGGAAAGGAGAATGGAACATGGAACACCATGAAATGATGACTTGCTGGGATGGAAATATCATACCAGAACATTGTTAGGTTCAGAGATTTTTTTTTTAAAAAATTCTTCACTTAATAAGCAAGCAGAGGACGTTTTTTTTACCATATATAGATTAGGAAAGTAGGTAACATGTTTTACTAAGAATTTAACGACACCGAGGACAAAATATTCTTTGACAGATAATTCAGCAAAGGAAAATAGCCAGTCTGTGGGCTCTGAGTATTTAGATATCCATACTAAATATTTAACAAACCTAAGGTAAAAATAAGGTAAAATAAATAACAGCAATGAACTTTTTCCCACCACAGAAGTATTCATGTTACGTGTGCCATCATGGTACCGTCCTCTGTTAGGGGGCAGGTTGTTTCCTGCATTTATCGGTGTGTCTAGTTTGGTCTGTGGTGAAATTTCAATTCTGCATTGACTAAAGAGCAAGGCAGGAAGTTCATTAGTAGTCCTGTTCCCCACTTTATCCTAGCAAGAGGACCACCAAGAAACAAAATTTATGGAAAGATTCTGCCTATACACCAAATGTTTTCAACTCTATGCATTTTAAACCTGGCCTAGTTATATCTTCAACACATGTTTTCTATCACAAGCCTTACAAACTAATATCAGAGCTTTTTCAGCTGAAACAGGAACTGAACTAAACTAATCCTTTAAAGCTCAGGAAACCAAATTATCAAGGATATAAATATCATTGAAAATTGACTGCACATGGTTTACCCTGACACTGTTGGTGTTTGTGCTGTGCCAGATTACAGAAGCATAGATTATGTGTTATGTATATTAAGTGGTGTATTAAGTTTTCAGGTGCACTTTCTCCCTGTTACAAAAAATGTTGTTAGAAATGATACTCAAAATGATGGGTCTATATTAAAACATAAATAAATAGATACATCACATGCTGGTTTTGTCTTCCAAATGGAAAGTCACTTTAATGAATGTCACTTGTAAAAGACAAATATTCTCAGGTGTTAAAAGATATATTAGTATAATACATAAAATTACTGCTAAGCCAAAGCTGCAACTATAGCCTAATCCAAAGTTGAAACAGGAGGCAACTTGGCCCTGAAAATAATGCATTTCACAGATTTGTACTCTCTTAGTTTATACTTACAAATAAAAAACCCCCCATAGATTGATGGGGCATTTATATGGGAAATTATGTTTATGTCATAGAATCATAGAATCGTTCAAGTTGGAAAAGACCTTTAGGATCATTTAGTTCAACCATTAACCTAACACTGCCAAGTCCACCACTAAACCATATTCCTAAATGCCACATCTACACATTTTTTAAATACCTCCAGGGTGGTGACTCAACTACTTCCCTGGGCAGCCTGTTCCAGTCCTTGACAGTCCTTCCAGTGAAGAAATTTTTCCTAATACCCAATCTAAAATTTGTTGGGAGTGGGGTTTACTGTTCATTAAAAGAAATTTCAAAACAAAGTTGATTTTTCTTTCAATTTCATTTCTTGATATGAAATCATTGTGTTTATTACAAATATTGATTTTGGTTCCACATTTGAATAAATAGCTCTAGTGACAGAAAATGCAAGAATATTCACTATTCAAGAAAATATGCTGTGAAATAAATTATAAAAAATCTAAAGATGGTTCTCTTTTTACCAGCATCTTTGTCTTTATGGTTTCAGACAGACAGTGTCTCTATCATTAATATGGAAATTTTGTCAGAACACTTGTTTTTTCTTATACCTGTCCTGTGTGACATGGGTAGTCTTTTTGTTTTGTTTCTTCTGTTTAATAGGGATTCAAATTACAATTCATTATTTATGTTAGGAAGCCGTACTTACTAACATTTCTAAAACTTTGCAAAAAAAGATACAACATTTTTATTTTATTTTATCATCTGAACCCATAGTTATTTCCTTAAATGTTCAAGTCTTTAAATCACTTATTAGCAGGAGGCATTTCTGGCAGTCCATTTAACCTACTGTAACTGTGTCATAGTTATTTTTTATTCTTCATTCTGTTTGTAGTCCCCTGTTGCCTTTCAGCATTTTAAAGAGCGTAGAAATTCGGGTCTTATATAGAGAAACTTCCCTGATTCCTTATGCCAGATTGTACTTGCAATGCTTGCAGACCTGGCAGTAGAGTATATGCTCTTCTGACAAGTGTCAACAGAGACATATGTGAAGAATGGAGGAATCCATTCTTCTAACAGTCACCCCGCTGTGATAACAAGAGTGAACAGCTTTATGCGAGAGGTTTCCAGGATGATCCTGACAGGTGTATCATTTCTAGGAGAAAATGATTGTTACTCCAAAAAAATGACTATATGAAGTCATTGTTCTCCAAAGTAACAAAATCTATGCATCCATGTTATAGGAGTACAGAGCATGTGTACAGTGTTAGCTTTACATTAATATCTATATTAACACACAAGGTTTTCTCCTTGCTGACTAAAAATGACTGATCTCTGGAATAAAGAATTGCCTACATCACAGCTTTTGTCCAGGCACTCTAAATTCCCTGCTGGTGGTAACACCTTTAAGTGTTATCATAACAACAATAATAAATATTTGTCCACTTTTTCTGCTTCATTGTAAAGCACTTTTTAAGCTTAAGGCAGTTATTTTTCTACTTTTCTTTTGGCCCTTTATTAGCAGAGAAGTTTCATCTAGTTCTCTAGTCTTTCTTGCAGTGGCTAGCAAATATCTTCCTACACAGTATTTCTAAAAGGATGTCAAGATTTCTTCTTATTCTGTCAGCAGGCGTGGGATTCCTGCAGGGAAGGGAGTACTGATACCTCATGTTACATAAAAGAAATATGTGGATGAGCTAGAGACAAAGTCTAGGATCTTAGAGACAAATATGAGAGAGGAACACTCTACATAGCTTTATGTAAGAAATCCTAGTATGAATTTGATATTCCAACTTCCACCAAAATCTCTTAGATAAGCGTGGCAGTGTTAAGGTAAGATGGGACACTTAGCTGCACATTTGTGCATTCAATGCTGAAGCCGACTGAGGAGTCTGTTCATGTGCAGTATGTTCCAAAGCAATGTGAACTGTCTCTTTTTAGCCAGTTCAATGTGAAAACTTGCAGTTTTTTGGTAAATGAAGAAAACAAGTTAAAGCATACTGCTTATTGTATTTAAATATTTTCTAAACTTAAAGCATTTGTAATTTTTAAAAATACAAAAGTCAAAGTGATTGTGGTACTATTCTTGCAGTCTACTAGTTGGAGTTTTCCCATGGGATCCAGAGTCCAAATCTCCTGCTTCCTGATTAGCAGAAAAGATTTAATCCAGTATTACAATCTTTTAGGCATATTGGAACTACAGAGGTGCAGTTCTTTTGATCTGTTTTGTTGAAGCTTGCTCTATTTATGTAAAATACTTGCATATGATCTGAACCAGAAAGTGGACCAGAATGAATGGCTCCACTTTGGCTATAAGGTACTGTTCCAAATTTTACCAGGCCTACTTTTAGTTTATGCTTTAGTGAAAATTTTAGTAGTTGGCATCCTTAAGTGATAAAAATTAATCCACCAGATTAATTGGTTTCTCCACTTGATTTAACATTGACACTGAATCATAACAAAACAGATCTGTTCCCAATACCCAACAATTTTATCAGTTATTCTTGCAACTTTTAATTTGTTTTTATTCCATTTAATATTTATCTTACACACCTAAGTATTTCTCTTTTTTTAATTGAGTTTTGGCAGTTTTGTTGCTGCTTAGGTCTGTGCTAAAATCTTAAATTAGATCCATTATACTCAATCAATCCACCTGCTGTTGCAAATAGCTGTGATATTTTTCCTTTTTTGCCTCCAGAAACTTTTTTTGAAGACACGTATTTTCAGTAAGTGTCTGCTTTTAGTGACAAACAAATATTTATACGTATATTTTCTATAAGAGCAAGCACAAAAATGAACTACTATTAAAGAATATTGCAGTTGTTGTTACATTTAGTCTTTTAGGAAGATTTGTTCATGTTTTGTTTAAGATATCCTTTACTTGATTGTATGCAACTTGATTGTTACTCATTTGGAATTATGCTTACTGTAACATTTTTAGGCTGTAAAGCTCACAAGCATTCACAGTTTAAATAACATTGCCAAAACATACCAAAAAAGTAGTTTGCTCTGAATTCCTGTCATTTTGCCAGTTTCAGTATTTTTGGCCCCAACACAAGCCACTAACTCAAGTCAGCTCCACCACAATACTAGAATTATGTGTTTAAAAGAAAATCCATACTTGGATGCAATGAGTGTAATTTAAGTTCACGGAAGAAATGCAAATATTTTGTATAGTTGTTGGACTTAGATGTTTGGGATGGACAAACAGGCTGCGTTTAGACAGCACGGTAGATATTCAAAGGCCTTTGTATTCAAGCTGTACTCACGGTTAATTTTTGTGTGTAAAACAGGAACAGAATAATGAAGATAAAATATGAGATGTATTGGTTAGAGGGAACAAGTGCAGGACAAATTGCTGTGTAAGGTCCAACTTTAATGAATACACCAGACAACATTAGAAAGATACTATTTTGAGAGAACTGCCTTTAGGTTCCTGTTACTTTTGTGGGATGTGTTCTTGGCTAGAATATGCTCTCCACGTATCTAAATGAGGTTTGAAAATTCTCAATAACTTTCAGCTAAATATTTTACACTTGCTGTTTGGAAATACTTGCTTCACTGAAAATGGCTAGTATTTCTGATATCAGGAAAATGTTTGATATGGTTTATCTTTCTCAATTATTTATCTCATGTCTCTGACACCACTCAGTATAAAGCCAAGAAAATGTATGGCTTAAAATTTACTAAGGCTAGATCTAAATTATCAAGTGGTGCAGACCACAGAATCTCTGGCACAAAGCAGTTGTTGCTGATGGCCTGATATGCACAGTACTTAGATTTTCAGGATGATTTTGAGACTTCAGAATACAAGTTGATCCTATTAATTGAATGTCTGTTGTAGTGGAATGGATTAGGGGTAGGTACTCCTGGAGCACATATTCAGTTTAGTTTAATCCAACAGGAATCCAATTAATATGTTCCAAGCCTACTATGCAAATAAGGCACCATAACTGGAGACAACTGAAAAGTTTTCCCGCATAAGTATCCCCTCATCAAAGCTGGAATAATTGTACAGGTTCATCTTATGTGGCCTGACTGAATTAAAGGGGTTGAACTTTTTAACAAGCTTACGATATTAAAAGGTTTTAACCAACAAAACATAATTGCATTTAATCTAAACCTTCCATTATTGCTTATGAATTGTTTTTCTTTCTTTACATCAAATAATTTGCATGGTATGATCAACACAGTAAAAATTTTTTAAAAATTTAAAAAGAAACAAGCAACACAAACTAAAAAACCTACCAAAAAACCTCCTACCTATATTTTTAGATAAATGAGTTTTTCTTATAAAGGGCTCAAAGTACATAGATACAATCTTGATCTTTACCTCTGGGGCATAAATATAAAGAAAATAAGTGATTTGAATAGTTGATTCAGCAGCTGAGCTAGACAAACTTACAAGTCTCAAAGGTGAAAAAGTCTTCAATATACTTAGAATACTCTGCCTGTCACTGCCATGTGAACAGGGTGCTGGGGAGGGGGGAGAAAAATGAAACAATTCTATAAGCCTGCAGATCTGTGGTTACAACCTCTTTGTCCTTCTAATACTGCTAAATAACGCTAAAGAAGGAGGGCAGATTTAAAAGAGAGAGTGTCAGACTATTCTTGTCATGGAAAATGTTGAATATAATTGATAAAGAGTTCTGGCTTATCCTTAAGTGATAAATTAAAGTGTGCGTTTTGCCTTTTTTTCTGGTTTTTGAGTTAATTTTCAACTCTTTTTGAAGGTAACATCTTTTTCTTTTTTTCTTCCTTTTCTTTCTTCGTTTTTTTTTTTCTGCTTAGCCTACAATTTACAGTCGTCAGTGATCCCCCAGAAGATGAACGGGATCTTGAATGTGAAGATATTGGTTTCGCTTATGTCAGTTTGAGAGAGATATTCCAGAAGCAAAGAGATATTATTGAGCAAGATATTGATGGTAAATTTTAGAGATTACTTTCTTGTAAATCTTTTGTAACCTAGAAATTACTTGTTGAGGTTTTGCTTTTCTCTTCAAGCTTTATTGTGCAAGTAATTGTTTGATGTTGTTTCAATAAGAAATTATTAAATATTACCTAATGGCTTCCACATTTTTTTTGCAAAAGTCTGCAAAAACTGTGCACTATGGTTATTACTTAAAATCTGTTAAAAAAAAAAGAAAAAAAAAGAAAAAAACCACAACAAAACAGCATTCCCAGCTCATAGTATTAGTATATAAAACCCAAGAACTTTCAGGACATGTTCACTTACTATAATTCTCTATTTTGTACAACATACTTCACACTAGTAAGACTATAAATATATATTTTGTTATTAAAATTTATGTCAGTAATTGTGTACTGCTGATGTCCATATCTTATTTGAGGTTATGTTATAACCCCCAGAGTACCTGAAGCTTGTGTCCTCTGTGTGAAACCTTTATCTGAGACAATATGAAATACTGGTGGCTTTGGTTAGGTATCAGTTTAGAGTAAGCATCCTTCTGTAACAGACTTCACTGTGAGTCATTAAAGCAAGGTGAGGTGAGTAGGAGGTGTGAAATCTTATTATAGCATTTTTTTATAATGCTGATAAGAAGACTCCAGAAGGCTACTCTGTCCTTTCATAGACAGTGAAGGAATATATTTCCTTGCTTAGACTTTCCTGTTCCCCAAGGTAGCAGGGACATGGTTATCAGTGGTGCATTTTCCTCTTTACCTGTTCCTCTCCATCTTCTTTCCCCATTGTGGTAAAGCTCAGTGAAGAAGCTCAGAGTATATCTGTTATAAACAGTGACTCTTCTATAATGGTTAAGTGAACCATCTTGATTACTAGATGCGGTGCACCCGTGTTCATAAGGTCCTCTTTGCAATAGCAAGACTTCTAGTTAGCCCTAGCAGAATGCCAAGCTAATGTGACTTTGGTACTTCTACTGCTGTTTCTAATTACCATACCTTGAGTGATGGGGAGCTGAGCAGTAAGGAAAAGAAATAGGCTTTCTTATCCATTTCCATTATCATGCATAATTTGCATCCATGCTGTAGCTAAAATACTCAAAGTATGCATCAAAGTTGCAGGAACATGATAAGGAAAATTCTAAGAGGAATCAAATTTCCATACCCTGGAAAAATAATATACAGATTTGATGCACTTCTTACTGTGGCTGAACCACTTTATCTTTTCTCCACCAATAGTTTTTCTCCAAGTAGTTGTAGGAAAGCACATCTCCTCCAAAAAGGTATTTCATAGTCTCTCACTGGAAAATTGTTTTTGTTCTGGATTTTATGGCCATAATTCCCATTGTCATAATTCCCATTTGATAAGATTGATTAGTGATATAGTTTTGTACCCTTGAAAGTCATTTTTCACAGAACTCTTAAAACTCCTAATTGTCATCTGAGATAATTATCATGATAGGAATGACTGGTTCTTGTTACTAGTTGTTCTGTCAAAAGGTAACCATTATTATGCAATGGCAACTACTTGAATATTGTGAGGAGCATTTCTTCCCGTAATCATAAGACATTTGAACTAATTTTTGCTTTATGTACGTTATATCTGTGAAAGTGATGGTAATAGATACATGTACTTTTATTCCTGCTCACACTTTTCCCTTTCCCTGCAGATGCTGTACCATTTAGATTTTTTTTTATTGCATCCATAACCATATTTTCTGAAAATTTAGACCTTTCAGAGAATTGAAATTAATTTTATGTTAATGCATGTCAGATCATGGCTAAAGTAGAATGTATTGGTATGTTTTCTTGGATGAAGAAATAGTAAAAGGATCTGTTCTTAAGATCTAGACATAGACTTCAGTTAAATGTAATGGCACAATAAATAGAATTCCTAAACAACATTGTACACATTCTCTGAGGTGGATATTAGTTTGAGGGAAAAATAATAAACCTAGACATGTGGAAATTCATAGGATGCTACCACATGAATTCTTAAGTTAGATACCATAAATTTAACAAGTTAGATAACATAAGTTAGATACCATAAAATTCCTTCATTCTTTTTGAGGACTGCAAGCATATGTCTTTTTCATATCTTGTTCCACTCATTGCTGATGGTGTGACAGTGGCCTGTGTGAAATTTGAAGCATTTAAGTGAATGGCTAAGCAAGAGGCTGGATGAAAAATGTATAGACAAGACATATAACCAAATGTCTCTGAGATAATATGATAGTATTAAAACTGAGAAAATAGAATTAATGCTATCTTCTGATATCATTAATTAGTTATCCTGCAGTTCTTACACGTAAAAAGAATAATGTCCCCTGAAGTCTGCTGTTTAAGTTGACAGTTCACGGAGTGATTTGTCCAAGGATATACAAAATGGTTTGGATCTCTTAAGAATAGCATCCAATCTGTCCTACAGTAGCTCTATTGACAAAGTGATGGAAGGTTTATCCCATGTTTTTCCTTGTCCAAACCTCTTCTGAGCTGTCCCAGCAGCCTAGAAGTTGTAGCAGGCAGTATCATTGCATGTCCCAGCATACTTATCCTAGTGTATGTAGTAAATACATAACCTTGCCATTTATCTGATGTATAATTTGCTTTGATAAGATGTGCTGTCAAGATTATTTGGTTTTATTCTAATTCCTTCTAGAGTCATGCTAGGCAGCCTCGTTGCTTTTTGTGCAGGGCTGGGAAAGAGCCTCATTTTTGACTGTTAGCTGCATGTTTTTAATCACGGCAGCAGAGATTGTGGCCCTCTGGGTTTACTTAGATATTGTAAAAGAGTGCAATTTTAAATCATGTTAGCTAATTTCTGTAAAATAGAAATCTTAAGTACTAGTTTAAAACCACATAGGCAGATATGAAGGTTGTTAAATAGTTTAGTCTAGGGGAAGTACCATCTTTGTCTACACTTCACTATTTTACAAGACATAGAAGCCTGGAATTAAAATAATTTTGCATTGCACCAACTGGAAAAAACAATTCACTATTTAAATACTAAAAACTGTCTGAGCTGATTTGAACCAGTCATACACACAGTGTAAGAAATGCATTAATTGGTATATTTTTTTATTTAAAACTATTTATAATTATGCATACATGTTTTTTCATAGAGTTTGGAACATTTAGATTTACCTATTGTGAAAAATAATTTATATAGGCAATTATCATACAGATCATTTTCTTTATTCCAAAGTTAATTCCAACAGTAATACTTCTCTTGATGTACATTCTAGTTCTTAGAGTGTTCAGTTTCCAGTAGGCTGAGTGCCTGAACTGGAAGATTTCTTTTTTCTTTTTTTTTTTTTTTTTTAAGCATATGCTTAGGTGCCTTTTAATCTGTCCAAATGCTAAGGAAAATTACCAGAACAAAAGCAAAATCTTAAATGAAATTGCTAATGCTGTTTTCTGATGTTTCCTTTCTAGTTTTTGATTCACAAGATGATAGTGCAGTAATTGGAAAGCTCAAAGTAACAGTGGAAGCCCTCCACGCACTGCGTTCAGTCTATGAGGAATGCAGAGATGACTAGGAGGCATGAAAGGGAAGTTTGCCTACAGAAGTTCCTTCTCCCACTGTAAATACATGCTTGATAGTGCTTCAAAGATGGGATCTTTGTAATTCTTACAGTATATTTAATGTATAATTTATATGAAAAGGATGCTTGATTTGTAGTTGTAAAGTTTTGTATACTTTTCAGTCTGTTTGTTTTTATATTTCCCCCCTAAGGCTAAGAATCTCTCCACAATGGACAACGTCTTGTAAATAATTAATACCTACATGATTGAATGATGTGCTTTATTTGCATTTTCAAGATTTTTTCCTACATAAAACAGTAATAAAAATGCAAGTCAAAATTTTAATTTTTAATAAAAAAACCCATAAGCCTTAGAAAACTGATTAAAAATACTTTTATGTTATCCCTAATCACCCCACTAAATGGAATGCCTGTGATTAGCCTCATTAAGAATTTTATACTGTGAAGATTTTATTAAAAGCAATATATGAAAATTACTTGGATTAATGTGTTAATCTGCCTCTTTAAAATGCTAATATCCATTTTATGCACATTAAATCTCAGTATGTGTTTTCTTTGATGCATGCAGTTCCTATCAATTAAATATAAAAAATGAGGCTAGTTGCAGGACTTATTAAATTACTGCAACCTTTTTTTAAATAACTTTTACCCTTCTACTAACATTATAATCAGCTGTTTATGATTATCATGATTTGAAGTAGGGGGAGGGCAAGCACAATCACTTTTCTGTACAGTAAAAGATTTACTTTCAGCCAACATCTGTCAAAACACAAAAAAGAAACCATACATTATCAGATTTTGCTTCAACTAGTTTGAGCTGTAGGGACAGGCAACTGTGTTTTCATTTGGTTTTTGTCACTTCTAGAACTTACATCAAACATATACAACTAATTGTTGTATCTGAATAACCAGTGTCTAGCTTGGAAAGTTAATTTTCCAGCTTTTAACCAATCTCAGTGAAGGATTTAATTGATATTTTTAATGGAGCTGTGAATCAATGCTGCAAAAGGATTGTCTCTTGAGAACAAGGATATAATACATTTCATTTTTTAATTTACTTTTTTATTTGTCATTTTCTTCAAAGGATTTTATAGGCTGTGGATTTGCACTGTTTGCAAACAGGCTATGTTTCTTCATAAGCATATGTAAAGTATTCAGAGAGATAAGTAATTTATTAAAATCTACCTAATTTGCCGTGATATATTAAATCTCTGCTTCAGTGATCACAGACCATTTCATTTAGAGAATTAGGCATTCCCTCTTTGTGTGATTAAAGCTCTGGAAAATGAGTTCTTTGCTCCTATTTGTGAACATTCAAAGCCTGCTAATGGCAAGAAGATGGAATAGATTATGAGACAATTCATTACAGTTCAACAGAAAAAAACCCCAGCTATAATACAGAAATGCAAGTATGAATATCTGCATATAGTTTGAACCATCTGTGCTCTAATGGCTTCAATAATGGCTCTTCGTCTTCAGTAGGCTTTGAAATGACATCCACACAATATTAATTTGTCGATGTACATTATGAGGCCAATGGAATGAATATATTCTGACCACAGAAATCTCTGAATTCCAACATGAACTGATGGTTGACTCCATTTTAGGACCTACCATCTTCAGTAGTACTTCTCATCCAGACTTTGCCAATCCTCACAGTATTTCATTCCTCTGGAACTTTTAGGAGACCACAGACAGCTGCATTCCTAAACCCCTCCATTCTTCAGTTAATGGCCATATGTTTGTTGTCATTTGGGCTGGCGCTTAGTTCATCATTTTGGCCACTATTTCTAGCTTTTTTTGGCTCTGTGCATCTATATTGTCAATAAGACTGTTATTATACATTACAATAATTTGAAACAGCTAGATTCAACACTGAGATTAACTGAGTGGCTTTTTAGAAATTTAGTTGCGGTATTCTGTCAGGAGGTTCTTATTATTCTTCTAATACTTTGCAAACCAAACTAAATATCTTGCACATAAACAAAGAAGCAAATTGTATAGAGTTTTCATGTGTGACTGTTTACTGACTTGCAGGAGAACTATGTAACTGGTGCTTGTTTTCTTCTGAAATAAACCATGTGGTAAAATTAGAAAATCAGTGATGTTCATCTCACTTAAACGTTTACAGTAACACCCTTAGCACTTAATCTTCGCCATCTGAAGTTGAAAACTTAGAAACCAAGCGTTCACATATTCATTAAACGCAGACCTCTTCGGTAAGTTACTACAAAATATTCCAGTTGACATTTGGTTACATTCTGTTAACTGTTCTCAGTGACTCCAACATTAACATGTATAATTTGCCTCAGGTTCCTAAACATATTTCTTTGTAAGGCTCACTATTACTCAGTTTGGGATTTTAAAAAAAAAAATATCTTGATTTCTATTCATGTTTGTTACTAAGACAGATATAATATTCAGTGAGGATTTTTCCAACAGACGGATTGTATTATCTTATGCAACATAAACATACGAACTTACCAGAAAGTTTTGTTCTTGCATTAAGTAGTCTGTATTTCCAACATGCTCTTAAATCTTAAGTCTAAATGCTGCACTGTGCAGGGAAAGTGGAAAATGTAATCTAGTGCTATTTAGTCCAGATTTGAGCTATGAATAACTTGAAGAAAACTTAAATTTACTCTAAGACACCTTTTTTGTGTGCAATATGTTAGTAAACATAATCCTCCTTGCATTTTGAAAAGAAGCCTTTAATGTTGGGTACTACCATACTTTAAAATTTTACTTAATTAAAATTATTTTTTGTGGAATAGAGATTTTTTTCTATGGTGTGACTTGGATACAACAGTGGTCCTGCATAAGATTAATTGGGTGGGGTCAGATGATCAGTTTTGTTATTTTACATCTTTTCCCATTAATTATTACAGCTTTTTGCTTTGCTGTGATATCATCTTATGTGAAATAATAGCTGCTGCTCTCCAGGTGTCCCAGGTATATTTATCAAGATGGAAACTTGAGTTTAGCTCAAAAAACCTTTTCTTTTTTTGTTACTTTAAACTTGTTATAACCTTAACCTGAGGATGTAAGTTATAAGAGCAAATACATCACGAACCAAGGAAACATCTGTGTGAACTCAATCAGTTTTGCTCTAGAGTAAGTCACAGCTTATCTCATTATATGCTTATGAGTAGATAGGACAAAAAATTTTAACTTGCCTCTCAGAACTACAACTGAAGATGAGTATTTAATAGTAATATTATTTTTAAATGCTTTTTATTATTTCAAGGAGTAGTAAGACATTATCATAACTCAAGAAGTCACCAAAGATATTAAGACTAAATATTATCTGTTAAACTTGGTTTTCTTGTTTTGTATTAGAATTGAGAAATAAATTCAAATACAGACTTAAAATTATACAACAAACTTTACTGCATGTTTCAGAGCCAGAGAAATATTTTGTGTTGCAGTTAGATAGACAGGTCTTATTGCAGTTTATAATAATGATTTATCCATCAGGTTTTTGAGATACTCCACAAGACAATATTTTTGATAAGACTTTCTTAACATTACTGTTTATGATATAGGTCTCAATAGTTGGACTAGATCCCAATCCTTCAACCAATACTGAATTGAATGCATTATGTTGCCTGTATGAAATTAATTACAGAATATAAATTCAAGTTGATGCCTTTGTATGTATGTGATAAAAATTTGCTTTAGGCACAGTATACTACAGGTGTACTGCTCTGTGCTTTTTGTTAGCTCCTTTTTTGGTATTGCTGACAAATTTTTATTCTCTTTGCATCTTTTAAAATGGGTAAGGTAACTTTTGAAGAAGTTAATTTCATTTGAATAATTTCTCAGGGGAAGAATTTGATCTATGTTTTGTCTCTTATCATAGTATAATCTTAGCACTCACACGACACGACCTTGAAAGTCACATATAACACAGAGACTTAGGTCTTAATTCATAAGCACCAAGCTCTTTCTAAATCATGCATCTGTCGGCTTTAGATGTATTTTCTTATTTCGAAGCTCCTTGCTGAATCATACTTAAAGCTCGCAACACTTCATGGGATCATCTAACTCAGTTCTAGCAAAGTCATTTCAAATGAAAGCTTGTAAATGATCAGATACTAGTATAGGATATTTTGTGTAAGAAAATAAGCGATTATGAACCTTCAAACAGAAATGCTTATAGGTTCTTAATAGTAGTACTGCCACAATACTATATCAGGATAGGATCATTCAGATTAGAAGGGACCTCAGGTGGTCTCAAGTCCAGCCTTCTGCAGGAATATCTATAGTGTTAGACCATGTTACTCAGGGCTGTATCCAATCTGTTGTTGAAAAACTCCAAGGATGGAGACTGCATAACTTCCCTGAGCAACCTGTTTGAATGTCTGACTGTCCTCGTGGTGAAAAAAGGAGATGTATTTCTACACATTACTTCAGTATAAACTGAAGCCAAATCTAAATCTGAGCACATGAAAACAGCTTTTGCACTTAATACGCCATCTAATCACCTAATTTATTTATTTTTTTATTTTATGGATGGCATAAGCATGACCTTGTTTGTCATTTGTTTCAGCCACGTAACATTTTGCACAGAAATACAAATAAATTTTAGTTTTGACTTTCATGCCTATTGCCTTGCAGTATGCCATCAAATTTCCATCCAGTTTTGTGAAGCAATTGACAAAAAATAGCTATGTTATTGTTAACAATGTGGTTTGCTCAGATAATTTTCCGTAGATTTCAGCAGTAACCAATTTACTGTGGATTATTCCTAGTTTTGTTATATTAGGTTTAGATTATTTTAAGAGTAAGAAAACAAACAGATAAACAAGACCAGGCTTACATTGAAATTATACCCTTCATGGCCTTCATTCATGAACTCTTAAGACATTTTAGATTTACAAAGAAATGGTGTTCCCTGAACTGTGGGAAACAGGGATATAAACGTGGAGCCTCTGTCCACACCCGTTCTCTGTATCAAAGTATATCTTACTTCAGTAGTCCAACATCAGTAGTTGCAACAGTGCAAGACAGGTCTTATACATGATTTAACAATGATTTGTTTAACATTTTTGTGGATTTTGAAAATTATCTATTTTTTATTTAGACAAACTGTCATTCTTGTTGAATGCAAAATTACTTCCTTATGAATTAAAGCTGCAAGAACTGAACTTTCCTTGAAAAAACATTGGAAAAATGTGTTCTTTCTACTGCAAAAAAAATCAGTAAAGTGAAGTTTCTTTTGCTTGAAGAACTATCATGCCACCAGTGATTATTCTTATTACCTACTTATAAATAGCTACAGTAGCTGATAGCTTTTGACTTCAATGCTAATGAAAAACCAAAGATGCTTTACCATATATAGAGCAACTAACTCAAGAGAAATGAAAGGGAGGAAAGAACAATCAGCATCTGACTCCAGACACACAGTACATGAATAGTAAATAAAACACAGCAAACTTAAGACGAGAACATACAGAAAATCTTTTTACATTTTGAAAACATTCTTTAATCTTCTTTCCTCTGTAATAAGCATTTATTGTAGTATACCAAAACCAGACCCATTTGGAAACTTTCCAATAGGTTGGTAATGTCAATGGTATAATTTATATCTTAGATGATATACACAAAAATGGAACTATTTATAAAGCTGTATCAGTTGTGTATCAGCATACAGTAAATATAACCTGAGCAAGAAATTATATGTGGGGGGCTTTTATAGCCTATCTGTATTTAAGTCAAACAAGCTAGTGTAACCTGTAATTTATTTTAGAATGGAATTTACAGTTGTCTGCTCAAAGTCTTTAGTAAGAGCTTTTCACAGAAGTTTGTGAGACTAATGAGGGATTGCATTTCCATCCACAACATCAGACAAATAGGATAGGGGCCTGTGACATAGCCCCTGTACAGCTATTAATGGATCTTACAAAAATATATATGTTGTGGAAATCACTGATTACTGTAGCTTTGTTAAATTTTTCTTTAGTATCTTTTCTTTTTGAGTTGGCCTGTGTAGGGAGAGCACAGAAGTTGACTGTTAAGAAGTCTGTAGGGTGTGAGACATGCCGTTTCTCCATTTTCATCATTCTCTGGGGGACAGTCTCCCCTACAGCAGATAAGTGGAAGGAAGAGTTTGCTACTAAAGGTGAGTTTGGTTTTTAAAATCAACATATAGAAAGGCTTTGGGAAAAATTGACAAGAACTCCCTAGATGCTATAAATCAAAATACTTTTTGTGTTTGACTTGCACTTCAGCAAGTGGGAAGTCCACGTTCTATCAGGCCTATGACCTTAATTCTTGCACTTGGTTGATTGAACATTTGGCAAGTTGCAATGATGACAGAAAAAATACAGAACAGAGAAAGATGTAGAGCAAAGAGATGATGCTCTTGGGGTATAGAATTAGTTTAAAGGGCAACAGATTGGGATATTTCCATGTTGTAAGTGTGGATATTGTCTGTCAGAATTTCTTTCCTGTTGCACTCTCAACAGACTTCAAATATCTTTGTAACAAGAGATTACTGCCTCAAAAATCACAGCACGACAGAAAGGTTGAGGCTAGAGAGGACCTCTGGAGGTTACCCTGTCCAACCCACCATTTTCCCAAAAGTTTTCTTTTCTCCCAACAGAATCTTTGAAAAGATGCCAAATAAAAGCATTTGGGATATTGGTGAAATAGAGGCTTTTATTCAAATAAGAGATTAAATTAATTAGCTGTTTTCCAGAAGCTTCTCCTCTATCTTTATGCTTACCATGTGAGAAAATGAGGCTTTACAATTAATGAGAAAAGAAACAGCTACTTGTGACCATTCTGTTGTATTTAAGCTAATTCTACATTACAGTGCCCATCATCTTGGAGAAAGTAGAAAGGACTGGCAATCTTTCATAACTTTTCTGGCTTCTGCTTAGGCTGTTTGGGGAAAAAACCCGTAACTGGAGCTTTTCT
Organism: Athene noctua; assembly: GCF_965140245.1. Classification (NCBI taxonomy): domain Eukaryota; kingdom Metazoa; phylum Chordata; class Aves; order Strigiformes; family Strigidae; genus Athene; species Athene noctua. The sequence continues at coordinate 9,784,280 of NC_134045.1, forward strand.
GAGCAGAGGGGTGCCGGGTGCTGCCCCACTGCTGCCTGCTGCCCGGCTCTGCCCTGCCCTCACCGGCACCAGGCAGCAACCTGGCTGCTACGCTAGCAGATGGCAAAAAAGAAAGTGGAGGTAGGACCTATGAGATTTAAGAGTTATGCCTACCTAGAGTAAGTTAAGTGGCTGCAAAGGATGTGGTGATTTTTGAATGCCTAAGGAATATGGGCTCCTTGAGATTGCTGTGTGTCAGTGAGGACATGAAGGGAAAAGGTGGGTCTGAGGTAGAAAAAGACACATGGGAGATGTCCTGGGAAAAAGGGAAGGAGAAAAAATATGATAAGGAAGTTAAAAAGAAAATAGAGAAGTAAACGTTGTAAAGTTGGTGTCCTGTACAAAGTGAGCTTTCATACTGCTTCTCAGCATGTGTAACCAGGGCTGGTTTCAGAGGCAGAGAGGGAGGACCACAGCTGTTCGCAGGCAGGCAATGGTGTGACTCTGGTTTTGTCTTTGTTCATTTGCCTGTTTTAGTACTAAGCCTATTTTCTTGAAGGTTTCACAGTAGGAAAAAGATTTCCATAAACCTCTGTGGCTTTTTTGCCCTTGGGGCACACTTACCAGGGTTTTAACAGAAACAAGTCTGTCATGTATAGGTTATTTTGTACCAAGGGAAGCGAAAGGACACAACTGAACTTCAGAGTCCATTGGCTATCCCTCCGGGATGACCCTCCTCAGCCTGAGGAACCACATCTCCTGTCCATATGAAACCAAGCCCTGGATGCAAGTGAGGAGGCAAATGAACTGGGAGTCTTGGCACACAACTCATGAAAGGGCACTCGGAGAGAAAATCATCACAGAGAGAAATCAACTGTTAGGTTTCACCTGGAGTTCAGTCTTGTCAAAACACCATAATAAAACAGCATGATGCTTTTCAGTCATAGGTTAAAAGACCAAAAAAGCAGCCAAATGACAAACACCTCCCCCCCCCCAGTAATTTCCAAAACAGCACAAACTATGGGATCATGAGGTAATCTCAAGTAATATCATGTGGTAAAATGTCTGATCTGCCTTTTTTTACTAGGCTTTTTATGATTAATTTTGCTTGTAAAGTAGTACTATTGATACCAGTTACACCCATGCTTTGAGTATTAACATGAAAATTTCAAGTTCATTTCAGGAATGAAAATGAACATTGCTGGAGAGTGGATGTTTTTCACATCTTGTAATCCTTGTTTATGTTATGCTCTGTCTATTAAGTAAAATACAGTTGAAGTGCACTAACTGAAATGGGAGATTTATATTTTAAGGTGGGGTTATGTTTAGAGAAATAATTGTTGGCTACATCACTGAGAAAAACAAATACATAGTGCATTTTCTTTGGGTTTAAAGCCAGACGAGACATTCATAATAACTTATTCTGTCCCCCTAACAAAGGGTGTTGCATTTGTTACCTATCTGAATTATTGAAGGATCTCAGGACACTTTAGAAGAAAGGTCTGCAGTCAGTTTCTCACTCTGTTGCTGCAGTTTGACATCCAGTATATTTTACTCTCAAGTTTGAAGCTTAAATGGAGCATGAAGTGTTGTATGATTTGGTTCCCAGTATTTAACATCCTTCACTTGAAATCATGTTTCCACCCAAATTTGCTAAAGTCACCCTAGGCCTAACCACTTCATTCTGGAAAGACTATAGCAATACTAGTCCTTGTTTTGTGGGTTTATTACAAGTATTATTGTTCTACTTGACTAGGTTTTGTGTGAAAATACTTTCAGTGCTACCCTACTTCTTTGCTTTCAGCAATCTGATAATTTAAAAAATTAAATATAAATTTTAAAGGGAAATCGGTTAGTTTCATATTAATTATATAATCTTTCAATCTACATATCATAGTTGTGTAATGTATTTAAGCACACTTGGAAAAAATACTACTTTATGTCTGATGGGTTTTTTCCTTTGATGGCATGCCTGGTTTTAACATTTGCTGTCAGGGGAAATTCATGGCAAAACTTTCTTTTTTCAAGTGATAGAAAAATCGACACACAATATAGATCACCAAGTTGTTCTTAAATATGGATTTATTGTTACACATATACTAGTGATGCATGTTAATATAATTAATTAATATTTTGATATTTCTATCAACTTTTATATTAGTCCCTGCTCTGATTTTTAGGGTGTTAAATTAAACTGCTTTTGTACATTGCTTATTCAAGGAAGAATTATTTATCAAAATGTAAGTGTGGCAAAATAATCTTTTTGAGATTGGTTTCTCACAAATCCTATGACAGCAAACTAGAGGAATATAATTGTTCTTCTCCTTCATTTCTCAACAGCTTTGAGATTATAGTTTGTTATTTTACCTTGAAGCATTTTTCTAGTATATAAACCAGGTATTTCCTCAGCACACTGCCTGGAGAACAAAATGAGAGTTTAAAAATGAAACCTTCCATTTCACAAAATTGATATAGACCACACAATAAACTTAGGTAAGTACTAAAAGTACCGATTCATGTCATTATATTATATAGCAAAATGAATAACGAACAACTTGTGGGTGAAAGTTGCCCCCTACTGTCTGATGTGACATTTGCATACAGAATAGTAATTCACAAAATTTCAGATTATTTTGTCTACTGATTCTTTAAAGAACATATTTTAATTCTAAATTTTAGAATTTCATATGGACATGTGGCACATAGAAGATCAGATGTTACAGGAAGAAAATGAGCTCAAACAGTGCACCAGTGAAAGCCAACAGGTAGCACTGAATAGATTAAATACTAAATTGCAGTGAAAATTTAATGGGTTTCTACACATTGTGACTCTACCATTAAAGGCATGCAATGTTAGATAAAAGGTGAAAAGCAGGTTTAGGAGGGGAAAACGATAACAGACACAAGGAAATAAAAGTCTAAAAAAATGTTACTGAGATATTGATCAGTGTTTCATTCCATATATATATAAAAGACTTGGAGTTTAATAAAAATGTAATTTTATGGGAATCTGTATTCATGCTGGTGTTTACAAACCTTTAAAGTTATTTGGTTTAAAATATTAATTTTCAGTGTCTAGTTAGTTGCTGCAGACTACCCCTTTCTGACCTCTTATTTCAATTATGCAGTAATCATAGACTATCCTTCTATGATATACCAATCACACACAGTTAATTTGAGTAACTTTTTGATTTGTTCAAATCATTAAGGACATTAAGAAAGAAACAAATATGCAATTTTTAAAGTTTTTTATAACACACCTTTTCAGAATACTGCAAATTAACATTTTGTTTATCAAATAGTAATAATAGTTCAGCTTAACTACCTATGGATGCTTTCTGAGGGTTTGTCAGCAATGCAAGTTAGCAGTTCAAAATGATTACATGCATAAATAAATTAAAGATTGAGGAGAAATTAATTACAAATGCCAAAACTCTGGGAAGCTTGTAAAGTATTGTCCTAGTCACAATGTGAGTATGTATTCTTATTTATACTGCAAAAACAGTACTTGAAAACAGCTACAGTGGTAACAAAGCAATTGCCAATGTTTATGCTTTCAAATTATGTCTGTCAGAACAATTTACATGTAAGGATCTTAAATGATTCGGTAATAAATGCCAGACATAACACTGTAGCAGATGACAACTGATATCACATTGATATTACTAAGATTTATTACATTGTTGTTATTATTAAATTTTAGATACCATATTTGTTGGATTTTTTAAATGAAATAACAGGTTTTTTCAAATCCAATCTTTCATTTGCAGTTTCCAACAAGGAATCCATAAAGCATTTTACAATGGGAAAAAAAGTGCTTGGAGGCAGTTGGTGGGAGTTGAGGATGTGTCATTGGCAAAGCGGCAACACAATTGTACAGGGACGGAGATTGCAAGGGATAGTGGTGTATTTTTGAAGGCAACACACATTCTTTTCCTCTCAGTCCTAGTACCTGTTGCTCCTGTCTGTACTACTTAATTTCTGTAGAAGACTTGTTTCTCTTTTTGAGGATTCATTGGCACTGCTGGGGAGATACCAACCAGGAGTGGCAGCTTCTCCTTGGATGTTGCTCTAAATGTTATGCCTTGCATGCCTATGGGGGACAACAGGACAAGTTAAGGAACAGAAATCCATGGAGGCTTACTAAATATTTAGGCACCACTTGTGGCTCAGAAATTAAAATAGGTAGAGGGTGGGAGAATGTTAAGAAGATGTGTTATAGAATCTTTCCCTGTTGTTACTACTTAAGCACTCAGATGTTGCAGCAATCAGTATAATCAGCTAGATGGACCTTTTCTCTGACTCCACAATGCAAATTTTAAGTCATTTATATTGGAACATGAAACTAAGCCTTATATGTTAGTCTCTTGGTTGTTAGGCTTTCTCATCTGTTGCTCAGAAGAACTCTTCAACAGTATACTGCACTCAGCATAGTCCTGCTTGGGACAGCATGTGAGAGACTGAAATGTCCTATGGCTGTCTCAAAGCTTGCTTGTGTCTGTGCAAACCTCCAAGAGAAGCTGCTGCGGCCAGTGAATTGGTCTGGGGGATGCTGCCCAGAGGAGCGGGAGTGTGCTGAAGGATGCAGATGCACCCCCTACTTCTTGGCAGTTGCATTGTCCAGACTCTTTACATAAGCCTCAAAGGGGCAGACATGGACTGAGCTGGCCCCATCCCAGAGCCGTTTGTGGCTCTAGTGTGTAGGCCAGACCCCATGCGTGCATTGCTAATGAATTGATAAGAGGCAAACGTTCCTGCCCTTGAAGCTGGATGCAACAAAACCTGTTGGACCAGAGAAAAAAACTAAAGGTGAGCAGATATGCTGATCAGCTGGTACAATGAACTTAAAAAGGCAGCAGAAAATCTTGCTCTTGGTGCATCCACCATCGAAGCCAGATCCGTGTGCACCCACCACTGAAGAACTGAGGACTGAGGACCAACAGGATGCCGCTGGGTTTCTATTCTGTCCTAGTGCTACCCCTCTTCACTTTTTTAATAGTAAAAAACTATTTTGGGTGTACAGCATTTGACCTCATTTGTATCTTAATCTCACTCTTGGGATTGTATCGAAACCTCCCCCGACATTGGATCAGGACACAACAATATGGCAGATGCTTTTTAAACTGAAAAAGAACAAAAAAGTCATCAAGAACTGACATTATGAAAGCCAAAGCATAATGCAGGTCATGTATTCTAATTGCTCAGGTTCTTTTTTCTTTAATTCCTTGCATGCCAGAGGTTGTGAACTGTACACAGTTTTAAGTTTGGGGTCACAGTGGAGCTTAACTATTCTGTAACCCAGTAATCAAATTCTCACTCTGTGGCTTGCTGACTTGCCACTATCTCTGTTCTTCCAGCCACTATTATCATTTCAAGAATTTAGGGTTTAGTACATATGCTTTGAAGTCATTAGTATATGTGAAAATACATACTTGAACAAGCAACCACTGTGTTGCACAAGTTTGAACTTCCTCTCATCTGAACTGTGATGTGGTCCCAAAATGTTCAGTTTAACAAGGTTTCACTGTAACCCAAACATACACTGTAAATTTATCTGCATTAAATTAAAAACAAAAAGAACAACATAATTATTTGTAAGCATTCTCAAACAGGGTCAGACCAAGTAACAGATCTGATTCAGTATTTCTGAAAGGATATAGAATGATTATCCTAAAAAGCAAGCATCTGGCAATATTACAGATGTCTTTCTCAGAAATAGAAGAAAAAAAATAGAAGGATTTTAATCCTAGAAGCTTAAAGAAAGGTTGACCAGATATTTGAAGAGGGCATTTTTCCGAAGTTCCAGTGTTTTGCTTTTTGACATTTTCTATTGTAGTTTGGATTTTATCATATATGTCAAGTCACTCCTTAATTTCACTTTTATATTGTCACCTTTGCATCAAATGTAACTGAGTTCATTGCTCTAGTTGTGTTACAAGCATCATTACCAGCATGTTTTATCTTGTCCATATCTATGTTTCTGCTGATCAAAGTGACCAGAAGTGAAACCCTACCATTAGTCGTGTATATAGCTGTGTATATTTGAAACAATATGTTGTATAAACTTAAAAGCATGTAATAATATGAAGTAAAAATGCAAATGTGATATAGAATATTGACTTTTTGTATATTCCTCTATATTTTCACCCTATAGATTATCACTTTTAACATATTCCTAAACTGACTGAATTCTTCTATTGATTGTGCCTTGGATCAGCATAAAAGGAACAACCAGGAGAGGTATTTCACTGGGCAATCTGAAGTATCCCAGGAAAGCCTGATTTTTGTTTTGTTTTCAAGTGTATAGCAAGGCAAAAATCCATCTGTCAAATTAATAGCAAGGTCCTGTTTAAAGAAACAAATTCCTACTTGTGTCAATACATTTACTGTAGTTTCTCATTAAACCTTGTTGCAATTTATTTCCTTCTTCACTAGATGCAACATATTTGACTGAAAAGTAGTTGCAATAATGTGAAGTTTTCTGGAAAGTCATGAATACCTTATGTGAGTGGAAATGTGTTCAGTTGCCTGTTGCTCCACAGCCATTAATCTGATGAATAAAGAGTTTGCACATGGGTTCACTCAGAGAGTTAACATCTGATTTTACGTGGAAATATTTGAAAGAAAAATTACAGCATACCCTGAAGCCTGTTAGAAAGATTTTTAGAGATTTATTTAATGCAATTTCTTGCCTTGGTTCCTGTTGTCTACTTAGAAAAGAATGTTGTTTTGAAATGTAAAATGAAATAAGGGGAAACAATTCAAACAACGTTTCTACTAGTCCCTGGAAAAAAAATCTCTTACCTCACATACATACAAAACCTGTCGGTTTTCATTACTCATCTGTTGTTCTACTATTTCATTATCATCTACATTAAATCAGATGATTCCCCACCTCTAAACTGGTTCTTTGGAGATAAAATAAAGGGGCAGGAACAACTTTCATTTATCAACATGAAATAACATCAGCATTTGTACTGGGATAGTATTTATGTCAATAATTCATTTTTAGAACAAAGAATGAAAAGAATTAGTAGTTATTGTTTCTCTCTGTGGAGATAAATGCTTGCTGCAGAAACTACCAGTCAGTTTGAACATTATAAGTTACAGGGCAATGCTCGATCTCAGCTTGATTTTAACATTTTAATTCTAGTATCCTGGAGAATTCAGGAAATCTTCAAACACAAATTGTGTCCCTGTTTGCTGCCTCTGTTATTACTTTTTAATTTATTAACTCTGGGATGTTGTTACTTAGAGTTGGAGAGAATGTGAAATAGGTGGGACATCTGTATTAAATAGCTGAATATGCTGAATGACCCATTATTAGTAAGATTGTAAGTACTCAGCCTCTGACAGGTACCTCACTCCTTCCTTCTTACAGTGCACTGGATGTGGATCAATGGAATAATACTTGTTTGAAATTTCCCTTGCTTTCTCCTATAATGTTTTTAAATGACATTGAAGAGACTTAGGACTTGAATCTAACCCTCACACAATCAGAAATTGTATTACTTTGACAAAGAATATGTTATGTTGCATTCATATGGTGACCTTGGCTTTAAAAGCAAGACTAGATGTGTCACTTAAAAATACTCTTGTCTTCTCCAAATTGCTATTTAAGATGCTATTTGCCTCATTTTTTAAAAAAATTAATTTTAGAACCTTTTGTGACCTGAATTGGTAGATAAACAAGCTTGTTTTGACACAAGGACTGCATGAAATCATCATGTGTCTAATTTCTTTGGTCTAAAATCTGTTGCTTGCTCATTTCTGAGTAAATTCAATTTCTTAATACCGTTGTTCATAAAATGTCTTGGGTTGGTTTTTTTTGTGGTGGTGGTTTTAGAGTTAAATCTGCTGGCTTTCACAGATTTTGTAATTACAAGTAGCTGTGAACTATACTCAAATGGCAGTTGAGTGTCCTTAGATTATAAACATATAACATTCATATTCTGATCTATGCTCTGTTGCATATGTGGGGTTGCCCATAGAGACCAGCTGGCCCATGTGCCTGCAAGATAAACCAGGACTGTTTAGATAGTTCATGACTAAATACAGAGAGCCAAAGGCAAGAAAATGAAAGCTTATTTCTTTACTTGTAGCTGCTCCTATAGATAGCAAACATTGACTATGCACAAAAGCCTCAGATCCTTCAGACACCACTTGGAATGTTTGGCTGGGACTTGTCTTCTAAGAAGCTTCCATAGGCAGGCTTCCTTTTCTTGCCAAATCTCCATGTATTGGAACAAAGCTTGTTTCAGAGTGGGCTTTGCCTTCATTTAGCTTGGTTATTAACTCTGGAAGATTATAAACAGATACAGATACAGGCTGTGCAGAAAAGAGGCTTTGTTGGCCTGCTGAAGAGTGGAGAGTAAAATAATGGTGTGAAACAAAATCCTGGTGGGGAAAAGGTCTTTAACTCTGAGCTGCAGTCACATGTTATAGTGCAATCTTTTATAAAATGGTGTCTTCAGAAGCAAGTTATCCCACATGGGCCATCACTGAATTGAGTTTAAATTATTTCTATTATATTTCTTTACCCAGTATCTGAGAGATATAAGATATTCTCAGGGTGTGTTTTTTAAATGGGATATTGACACCTATCAGCTGCTTGTGAAAACTTCCATCTGTGTTCCCTTGGTTGATAAGAAAACATGCTGTTCACAGATAATATCCTATTGTTCTATTATGAAATTTAATTTACTTAAACTTGGCTTTCAAGAATAAGTCAAATGCTCTTGAATGGATAAAAGCACTGTTTTTAAAGAGCATTTTGTGTAAGTATATTCTTTAATGCCTTAATATATATTGTCCAGAACAATAAAGGCATATATGCCCTGGAGTTAATACGTGGATGTGTGTGGCAGATGCAAGGCCTGCATATGGATGTTCAAATCCACATCAAGGCTTGTATCAACTCAGCATGATGCAGCAATTGAAAATGCCTGTTTGTAGAGCTCTGGTCAGCATTAACAAAAAAAAAAAGAAAAAAAGAAAAGCAGCGTTTGCATTCCACAGTGGTGTTGTAAGTCAGCCTCTGTAAACCTTCCTTCATGTGGGTGCACATCATTCTTCAGGCACATCCTTGGTTTAGACTAACAGTGACTCACATGGATAATGTGTTAATCTGACAGCTAATCTTGCTAAAAAATGGCTTAACTACTATGTACACATGACAGAAAATATCTAGCAAGAGGCATGATTTTGCTTTTCAAATACTCTATTCCAGTGGACTCCTTCTCCTTTTGTTCAAGGGGACCATCTGCTCATCAAAAAAAGGGTTATACTTGCTTCTACTTCTTGAAGAAAGATGGCTCCTTATTGCCATTTAACCTCAGAAAACTGTCTGAGTTTTTTCTCCCTGATAATTCTTCTTGACATTTTCATATCATCAAAGTTAACTATGTTGCCCGTAAAGCTATTGAGGATGCAAAAACATCTGTGAACCATGCCCTGCAGTTAAATACTTCCCAAATCAGGATTAGCGGTCACTGTATTGTTTCGTCTTTTTTTTTTTTACCAAGGAAAAAAAAATGCACGAGTCATTAAACAGAGAATGAATATCTGATTAACTGAAATGACATCTTCTAATTATTAGCTTTGGCTGTAATGTGAATATAATTAAATGTTACTTTCAGAAGATACTAACTTCTGCAGTATAATGTTCCTAACAGGCTCTGAAAAAAATGGACGTCTCACAAAACACATTGTAAAAGAGGAATGGGGTGAAGATCATTCCACCCACTGTGGCGATACTAAAACTAGCCTTGTTGGCCTAACCGAAATTCACAAAAAAGCAGTTTAGGACAAAAAGTTGAAAACAATACTAAGGTATTCACCTTTTATTCTTGAAAGCAGTAGTATGGATAACTGCAAGTTGTCACCAAAGAGAATGAATGGAATTAAAAACATTTAATAGATAACCAAAGATTCATCTTTATGACTAACATTCAAACCTGCCATCTTCTTGAGTTATTAAAAATAACAAAAAGTTCCCAAGGTGTCATCATATAGATAAATTATATAACTCAAAACCTATTATACAAAGTGTTGGAGATAGATATTGCAATATTTTTATTTTATTTTATTGCAATTGTTTCAGTTGCAGTAGTTTCTGAAGTGAAAATAAATCCTAATTTAAATTTTCCATTATCTTCTCTCAGTAAATGCTGCAGCGTCTTGGTTTGTATTTTGACTATCAGAGGCTTTCTTGCACAAAACAGCACACATCCATGTGTTTGGAAATTTGCTTATGTATTCACTGCCAAGCAGGGCTTTGCTTCTTCAATACTGATTAGATATTACTTTGACTGTGTGTGGAAATGTGCAGTAAATCAGTGATGAATTTTTCCATATGTCTTGCATAAAATCCAAAAATGGTTATCTAATGTAAGCCAGAACACCAGAAAACAAATTCTACTGTCATATATTAAAAAGGCCTTAGCAGAGTTATGAAATAAATAAATAATGTAACGTGTTGATCTTAATAAAATGAATTGCTATAACTGTTTTAGTTAAAGGATTCTTTTATTTGGCTAATGAATTTATTGAAATGTGAGATTATCTTGTTACACCTAATTATGTAACATATTTGCTCCAGGGTTTAGCAGCTGCAGATATATGAATCAGTCTGTGGCTCAACAGGTACCCAAAGATGCTGCAGTTAAATGCAGTTTCTTCACTTTTCATATGTGATCCAAGTCAAGAGGTAGAAGCTCAGATGAGTGCTTTCAAACACTGGAGCTCTAAGGGGAGTTCTCTGAACCATGTTGTGCTGGTTTAAATATATTGATTCTGTCACTGTAGGACAGAACTGACCTGTTTTCTTCATTTTCTCTCTGCTTGTTTCTTTATAAAAAGAGATAAATAGATTTCTTGATGTTATACAGTATCTACATCTATTAGTACTGTATAAGTGATTACAGATTCAAATGATAAATAGCTCACATAAGAATTCTTTTGGACAGGTTAGCTTTTAAAAGCAACTTAATTTTAATTTAATTAGGTAGAATCTGAAACATTTTATTTAACTAGAACATACAGACATCTATGATATTTCACACAATATTACTTGGAGAACATTTCAGCATCTGGATAGACTGAATTTAATGTCATTCATCTGTATAGACTGCTTTTCCTTGAGTTAAAAAAAAAAAAAAAAAGTAAAATTATCAGATATCTCTGTCTTACGACTGAACAAAGAAATTAAAGTAGCTGAAGAGGGTTATTATCAGTCATTTAGGGAAATGTTCTGAGTGATGAGCAGATAACTGTGAGCTCATTGGTTTAAAAAAATGCATCTCTACATAGACAATTTTGTATTTTACAAATGACTACAAAAGAATTGATTCCAAAATGAGCAAAACCAAGCTGCAAATCAGTATAGTATATTCTTAACCTTAAGTACATTTATAGTCCAAGTCCAACTGAAAGAAACAATTTGTAATAAATAGCTTATATCATATTTCTCTTCTGAGAATCCATTACTATGCAATAAACCTAGATATTCCCAAGTGCTTTTATTATTAACATAACATGTTAATTGAATCAGCAAATAATTTTCAATCTGAAAATCATCTTCATGGCAATTACTGATATTAAATATACAATTCATATGAAACGCATAGGGTGTGTAATTGACCCAACTAAGCAGTAGTTTGAATTCTAGTTTATATTCAACTTCTGTGTCTATATTCAGTGTAAATGTTTTGAACCTGGAAGCAATGGCTAGTTCAAACTGAGATACCCGTCCCATCATTAAGTAATGCAACATGAACTGATAACTGTACAACTTTACTGTACAATCAGAAACTGATGTTCATGAACATGTACTAAAAAATAGTATTTTTTGACAATTAGTGCTTGTAAAACTGAGTTTCACAGATGTTTACCAGAAGTTAACCTTGGTCTCAAAATAGACTCACGTATCTGTTCTTTTCATCTAAATTAAGGCATATAAATATATTTGTGATTAATTGCTGTCTTTTAAATCACTTGTGGTTCGTATGTATTTGAGTGTTGGTCAAGAAGCTATGTCATGTGAATACAGAAGGCAATACATGGGCCTGTAATTACCTTAAACTGTGGACTTCAAGAGGGACTGAAGTGACCCAATCCCATCCCACAGTGCAGTACAGGGTCCCTGTTTCTACTTTCTACCTGTAAACTGTGCTGTTCCTTCCCTTTTACCTCTCTGGCTCTCTTGAGAGTGACCTTTGGCAACTCTTTCATATGCAGCTTTTAGAACCAAAGAGATTTGCCAACCGTGATATAAAAGTAGGGTTTTCATTAACTTTGTAAAATAATAACAACAGCAACTGTACATATTAGTAGTTTTCTAAAAGTGTTTCTGGTTGTTACAGCTCTTCGTGTTCAGACCCTGACTTCAAACACCAATGCAATACCAATAATCCCTGCATACATATATTTTGACTTCCAGAACGTTAGTGATGCCACTTGTTTCTTAAGAGTTTGAAACAGACAAAATGTCTTGAGAAGTATGAAAGAATGTATTGTTTTGCTATTTCTGCTTATTTGTTTTGTGGAGGTTTGGGTTTGTTTTGCTGTAAGGACTCAAGAAATACTTTGGTTTTTGAATAAGTGAGTTGTAGGAAGGAAAGGATTAATTATCCTCATGAACCCTGTATTGTTAGCCACAGTGATAACTGTAGACATATTTTACTCCTATAAATAGCTCCTCTTTTATCTAACATCTTTCAGTCAGATGGTGCTAAGGTCCCTCCTTCCTCACTAAGATTCCTACAATCCATATTTCAGCATTATGTTTTATATGTAATACAGTAAAATCCACAAAATGTGCTGTTGCCTTGCCTTTTAGTACAGTAGCATAAGATTATGAAAGGAATAATGGGTGTAGGGGATGAATACAAATACTTAGGTTTGGATTTCATTTTCTAAATCAATTCAGCTGGACTGACAGCCCTAGAGGTGCCCTTAAGCAGAGAAATTGTTAGAGAAGGTTAGATGAGGTGATAATTGCAGGACAGAATAAAAGTTGAACAACTGTTTTTATTTCTTTATGAATTTTTGAGGAGAACTGAATCAGTTTGGCATATTGAGGAAAACAGTGGGCTTCTCACATTGTTTGTCTTGAAAATTAAAACCTCAATAATGTAAAAATGCTGAAAAGCCTCTAAATATATTCTATAAAATCCTGAACGTGTACTGCCAAGAGGGTATTTACTTATGTTAGGGCTCCATCTGCAGTCATGAGGAGGAAAATCTTACCATTGATGGTAGCTATCTCTGCTTCTGAGGCTTCACCCATTCACCATGTTTAACATAATAAACTCTCTCCTTTTATTCAGGTCAGCATACTTCAAGCTGATTTGCAGCCACAGTGAGTGTCTGATCTCTAATTATTTCCCGTATAGCAGCAAATAAGGTTATACTGACTATTTCTTTATATGCCAGTATTCTGTTAGGGCTGGCTTAAATTTCAAGTAGTTTTATTATCAGAAGTTTAGCCCGCACAGATAATTTTACCATATAATTTCACTGGCACAATTATTAAGTTCCATTTTTAAAGCTGTTAGGATTTTTGTGCCCTCACTGTTTCAGTTTGAGAGAACATTGTTCCTCAGATGATAAGCACCATTCCAGTACTTTCAATCTAAATGTATTAATGGTCGTCTTGTATCTTCTTGTATCCTCTTGATTTTAAGCCACCTTGAGTTAAAATAGATTGGATGTAATCCTCACCCTCAATTTAAGATAATGTTTAGAAAGAGTTATAGTACTTAACATAGCTAAATAACTGAAACAGTGCTCTTTTATTTGGTTCTTCTTGCCATCCACATCTGAACTGGCATTTGACTTAGGTCTCCCATTTCTTTGAAACAGTCATCCAGAAGAGAAAACAACCACTTGTGAGGAACATGGAAGCTGAGCAATATGTAAGTGCAAGTATGTTTCTTTCTTTACTACTGCCTGTATGCTAATCTATTAAATAATTTACCTTATATAAGTAAAAACAAGCAAACAAAAAATACCCAAATTTTGTCTTTCACTTACAAACCAAGTAGAAATAGGTAGTAAATTAGGGTAAATAGTTAAATATCAAAACCGGCAATTAAAAGGAGGGCTAAACATAGGACAATACAAAGCACTGACATGGTTTACTCAAAGTCTCACGCTTAAGTGACTAGACGCATGAAGTTGATAGGACAAAGCTTAGAGGTACAAATATCAGTCTTGCAGGTTTTGTATATAAACTGCTAATCAGTACTAATGAGAGTTTAGCTACTGACTGCGTAATAGTAGCTAAGAAACTCATGGAATAGTGGGCATTTGCTTGAGCATGAGCAAGCATGTTAAAAACTTGTAAGAATCTAAAAAGAATGTTATTAAAGAATGTGACAACTGCCTAGTAACTAATGTTGAAGACTGAACTTTCTCTTTAGAAATGGAAGACTGAGTGATTGAAATAATGGATAAACAAAAAACTATTTAGGGGGTTTTAAAATCATTAATAACTTTTTAATAAACAGCACACAAAAAATTCCAGTTCTCAATTTTCTTCTAAAATAAAACTCACACAAAGTGAATGCTTTCTCTGCATCCCTTTTCAGCAATCCCCCACGGAGTTGGAAAAGTCTTAGCAACAGCTGTCTACCAAGGGTATATTTAAGTTGCTTACTTCCAGTACCTCCAGAGCAGTGAGGTACACTACCTTCCTATTTACTGGAGGGTACGTGTACAGTAAGAGATTGCACACATGATTACTGTGAGCCAGGGATGGTACCCTCTGGTAAACTCCATGTCAGAACTATTATATACCAATGTTCTTGTGGATCTGAAACTGGAATGGATGTGTGTCTGTTTCCTGAATGTTTGTGAGAAGTAAGAAATATTAAGGAAAGAAACATGAGTTGCAAAATGAGAACAAGCAGCTCTAGCAGATGGTGCTATAGGAAAATATTGTAAAGAAAAGTTGAATGTGGACACAAAAAAATGTCTCTCTAGACAAGTTTCATTGTAGTGCTCCTCGCTTAAATGAGGAACAGCAAAATTATTAAAGAAACTATCTGGTTAAATTTGGGAATAGTACTCCAAATCAACAAGACTGAGCTAATGCAAGTTCTAAAATACAGGAGAAACAATTGTTAGTGTCATTATCTCACCATTTGCCAGTAGAGGGAAAGGAATTTTCTTTACAGTTCTTAAAGAAGCATAAAAAGTGCTCATGGTTCAACTAAAGAAACAGCTTGCAGTACTATGCATTTGGCAAACTATAGGAAGTTCAGTAAAATAATTTTGAAGGGTTTGTGTGTTGAGTTTTGGTTTGGTTTGTGGCTTTTTTTATATAATGAGTAGATAATACCATTAACACTGTGGCAGGTTTCTGCTGTTCTCCTAGAGTGGATTGTAAAATAGATATCAACACATAGGAGAAACTGGGGAAGACAAGAGCGAGCTTACTTACAGAGAAGGTCAGGGTCTGTGGTCATTTAAAGTGATGGGGTTTTTGTCTTGTGTTGTTGTATAACCATGTTTTACAGGCTTACAGAACACTGTTGCACTCTTTTTTTTTTCCAGACTACCTAAAATGTATTTTGATGCATACAAAGTTTTGATGAGCAGGAGCCAATACATTTATAAATAGAGTAACCTTACAGTATGAATTTAAAATTCGATCCAAAGAAATGTAAGTAGTTTTTAAAACAAGTAAATTATTTTGAGTATGCAATCAGTGAGGAGAAATTGTTACAATGAAAAGAAAGCTAAGGCTGTTCAAAACTTGCCAACTCTTTGGATGCTCACATATGTTCAGAGTTTTTAGGCCTCCTATTACAAAAAGTTCATTTGTAGGTTGGCCAGAACAGCCAAACCACTACATAAGTTGGGTACAGAAAGGAAACCATTTCAGTGATCAGCAGTGTGTGATTTAGCATTTTGAGAGTCAAAGAGGCTCTTGTGATTGCTCCTGTTTTAGTCTCCCTGTGTTTCAAAACCCCTTTCATATTGTGCACAGCTGCTAACACTTACAGTTTGGGGATAGTGTTGACACAGGAACACAAAGGGTTTGAGATATTGCTAGCTTATTACCAGGGTGGGAGGTCAGGGGGAGGACGTGTGGGGGTAGGAATTTTCCAAACACAAATTATTGCAAAAGTAACTCATGACTATGGCTAAAGACTATTTTCTTAGTTGGAAATTTATGAGCAGGATAGACCATGCATCTCATTCAATGATTCTATAGATTCAGGTATTCTGAGGGAAACTTGCCAAGCAGATACAGATCTACCACACTGTGCCTCAGACTTGAACACAATCATGGCAATGCTGCTGTTGCATTCATATGGCATTCGACTGCTAGTTGCGAGTATCTCCATCTCAATGTGTGAACTTGGTAAAAAAAAGAAAAAAACAACAACAAAAAAAGACTATTCTAGACCTATGAATTGCTGAAACTGAAAGTAGAATCTTGAAATTTGTGCTTAAACTTTAAGCTTAAATTAAGTTTAAGCTTAAACTGCTTATTGAGAAAGTATCTTTTTGAGCTCTCACCGTGAAAGCTTGTTATTCACAATGTGAAAAATGAAGTATTCCATAGGAGATGAAAGACAGTTGAGGATGGCAAGGTTGGGGCACTAGTGTGCACAGATAAATGTGACTGATATGTCAGATCACAGGACATGGAAAGATGAGCAGCATCTGGCCCCTCTAACTGTGGGCTCATTTTGATTAGGCTGGGCCTCTACAGTGATGGGTACCAGTAATATCAGTTTTTACTTTATTTTTTGAGAAAATGGAGACAACATAATGATTTTTAAACCACTGCACTGCAGGAACCTTGGCATTTTGCACATTGTGAGGTTCTCACAGTTTAGCAACTCTGGACATTTTCACAAAATGGCCTGTAAGAAACCAAGGAGAAGCTGGCTGCACGTGGCCTGAGGTTAAAGTCTTTAAATTGTTTTACTGAGTTTGTCAAGCTCTCGAGTGTGTAGAGAATAGACAAGTTGTTTGTAAAGTGTTTCAGATCAAGAATTTAACCAAACCTTAATGGACCACCTTTTGGACTGAATCATTTCTTGTCAGAGAGAAGAAATGGGGAGAGCTTACACCAATAGGTTAAGCACAACCTTTGTAAATACACTGTGTTTGATAGTGAAATTTTAAAAATGCTGTTCTCATGGATGAAGTTCCTAAAAAGGAAAAAAAAAAATAAAATATGGATGATGTACAAAACCTATAGATAAAAATCATGTTTATTTCTGAAAAAAATGAAAACACTCAAGCAAGTAAAGACACTTAGCTGTACTTTTTATAATGTATCCAAGCATGATTTTACAATCCTAAGAGAAAGAAAAGCTGAACTCCTTTGAGAAAGCCAATATAATACATATATAAGAAGTAACGAATGGAATACATTGTGTCCCAAGACTTTATTCAGAGTTGTTCATAAGGAATAGACGATGTGATAACAAGGATTTCAGTAAAATTGCCTCAATATAATGACTGTATGATGTGCTGACTAACAAAGACTTTGAAGCAAGAAGCAAAGAAACAATTTCCATCTGTTCAAAAATGTTGTGCATTCTTTATAGATACACAGGATTAAAGGAAAAAAACACCTGATATCAGCATCTGTTTCTTTTCAAATGGAAACAATGAAGGTTAGTAAGCTTTCGGCTGTTGGAGTAGTTTTGGTGGGGTTTTTTGCTTGTTTGCTTTTTTAAAACTTAGGTAAAAAAAGGGGTAATAGTATGTCCAATAGTAACAGGTTGGTGTTGTGCTCATAGAGAAAGAATTTGGATTCCTATCCAAAACATATGTTTTTCTGTAAAAGTCAGAAGGGGTGGAAAAAAACCCTCAAAACTTTAAAGCTAAAGAAATTTTGTACAAAATGAATATGTCAGTATGCTTCCACTGGCAAACAGTGAGTTACCTGTAACCTCCAGGCTGTTCTTAAACTGCGGGACAATCACTGCATAGAGCTGCAGTTTCACCTGATTGCTATGATACAG
The DNA here is from genome assembly GCF_965140245.1 of Athene noctua. Classification (NCBI taxonomy): domain Eukaryota; kingdom Metazoa; phylum Chordata; class Aves; order Strigiformes; family Strigidae; genus Athene; species Athene noctua. The sequence goes on from NC_134045.1 coordinate 9,802,252, forward strand.
GTGAGATCTTCACAACTCCTTTCTCCTTCAGCTTTATTTCTGTGAAAATTCTACATGCCCCAAACTGTTAATATTCTGCTTGTGGCATCTCTGATTTTAATGCTAAACTATGTCACCAAATTAGTTGATTTTAATGTTCACTGAAAATTGAGAGGTTGGAGTTGAAAAAGTAGGAAAACTTCTATTCCTTGGGGTATCTTGTTGGTTTTAATCACCATGAAAATCCACACGTTAACCAACATGAATCAAATCAACCTACCTTGTCACCATCAGAGTGCAAAGCATCCATCTGAAGAGAATGCTTAAGGCCTCGACACGTAAGGTGTTTGACTGGACTTTCCACTCTGCAAAGCACCCAGCAAACTGCTGCTGTACAAACGGATTCATAAAAGTCTTATGAGCAAGGTCAGTCCTCGACTTTGTCTCCTCTTTCATCTACTCTCATGACCCCTTGCCTTAAACTGCTATCACACCTAGATCAATTAAAGTTGTTTTTTTGCAGCTTTCTAGATGCTTACTAGGTAAGTTATATTTGTCCTTACTGGCTTTTGTCCTGTGCAAGGAAATAAAACATTCAGAAACTGATAGACATGGGGGAGCATATATAGCTTTAAAACATTAAGGGGTGGATGGGTGGTGGAAAGCGTTTTGATGTACAGACTTCAATCAGAATTAAAGCAGTTGCATGTTTGGGCTTGATATTTTAACTTTGAATTTATATTGATACCATAGTGGAAGCATAATTTTAGCATGCATATGTGCTTATCACTCTTTTCCAGTCAAATATATTACAGACAGAATTTAATTGTAATTTATCTTTTCTGGTTAAATAGATATACAGAAAATAAAGGGGACAAACCACAGGTTTATTATGACTGAAACCGTAAGACATTTGTATCCATGGCAAGCAGAGATACCATGTAAAATGTGAATATTTTCAACCTTGCTTATCAGCAAACAGAAGAAAGTTCTGCTGTTACAATACGTATTCTGTTTTTTTTTTTTTTTTGTGGTTGTTGTTTGGTTGGTTTGAATGTATTAGCCAGCATAACTTGCCTAAATGATAGCTGTATGTGGTAGACTAGAAAGGAGCTAAAACTTGAATTGTGTAAACATCAAAGATTATGTTTATTTATGTTGCCATGAAGTGATGAGACTGACAGAATGTAGATCACACTAATGAAAGACAAGGTGAGATGTGTAAAGTTGTAGATTAATTTCACAAAAAGAATTCCCACTGCTGAAGAGTTTTTAAAACTATTCCAAATATGATGCATGTTCTCAAGCATGAGCTGAGACAAAGAGGCTGAACTATGAATGACAAAGGCTGCTACTCCATCTCAGTACTTAATATTTCACATTATGACCCATAATAATCACGGATATTAACAATTTTGAGCAATTATACTAGTGACAATTACTTCTTAAAAATCTCTGTTGTGATTTGAATGATAGGATTTTGCTGCTTCTTACATTGGAAGAACCGACAAGAATTAATATTCCCTTAACTTTCTAAAGGTTCGTTTGTGTTCTCACCAAAAAAAATGTCAGTATTAAGAGAGTTTTAGGGCACGGACCTGTGAATAGATGCTGCTCTACACTAAGAAGCAGTAGAATAGTTCTTGGTAAATGGAAGTAATTTGTTACTTACCGAAAGGCACTTAAGCTACCCCACACCTATAGATCTGTCAGTCAGCTTCCTTTGCAGCTCATATGATTGCATCGCAGCAGTGCTGTCTTTCTGCTTTAAACTCGGTGTGTGAGACACAGGAGGTCATCTGCCCTCCCCTGATACAGGAGAGCTGGCGGGCATGGGCCGCGGATGACGAGAGAGGGTGCGGGTGTGGGGCTGCAGCTGCCGAGTGCATCGTTCAGCAAGGTGCCTGTCCGGAGGAGTCCCTTACAAACATGTGGTTTATGCCACTCAGGATACTGTGTTTGCTCTGGAGTACAGGTATTTGCATAGGGACCCGGGTCCAGACCTCGTTCCCCTGAGATCTGGAGGAGCCACTCCCTCCATGGATTTTCTAGTTTAGGGAGACCAGAGTGCCCTACTGGGGCCTAACTGAGGTGTGGTAAGTAACTACTCTCTTATAAGTTCATACCCAAGTTTACTGAGTAGTGATTTTCTTGTGCAATAGATCTAATTTTCCTTGTTGTAGTCCATCTAAGTAGATGGTTAGTTGTGTTAAGTTTTGGGGTTTTTTTGTCAATTGTTATTTTAAAACTTGGAATCACTTGATTTAGAAAAGTACACATATTTTGCTTAGTAGTAAAATTTTACATTCGTACTTCTGGAATAAGATTTGTTAATTTTGACATAGGCCTTTAAAAATTATGTTGTGTGCTATCAAGCACTTATATTGCCATTGAGTAGTATGATAGCTTTATAAGTATTTGACTTTTTCTATATTTTTATGGGTTTTATGTTTAATGAAGTCTGACATTATCTATCCAACAGTGATGCATCTTCATTTTGATAATCAAAGTACGATTAATAAGGTCCCATAATAAACCAAATTAAGTTGTACTGAAGTTGTACCAAGCTGTAACTGCCATTTTACTTGAGAAAGCCTTGCTATAAAATACGGTGTGACTTGCCTGAAGCCACACAGCAAATCTTTCAGAAAGCCAGAGCGGGCTTCTTTCTATCTTTTGTTCTAAACATATTTCTTCGAAATAAGGTAAGACATGTAGGGGGAAACGATCATGGTTGTATACCCCAGAAAAGAAATAGATTAAGCAGTAGTGTACCTTAGCATATATGTTTGCACTTGCAAGTTAAGATCAGTCATCAAAAATTTCATCTTAAATGAAAATTGTAATAAGTATGTCCATTTGAACAACTATACAGCTTTATTATCTGAACTGTGGCTTACTCTAAAAATGCATAAATATGCATCTACTTGAAAGATTTCTAATATTGCGTTATTAAAATTCTTATTATCAATAAAAAAATATCTGTGGAATAACAAATTATTTTTCCATATGCAAGAATCTTTAGAACTGTGTGGTCTAAAAATGAGACATTTCCAAATAAAATTGAGCTATGCAGAAGAAATTGAGGGAAAAGTCCTTAAGGTGACTTTTAAATGAAAATGAAATGTCTTTTAGTAAGTTTCAGAGGTACAATATTACAGACTAGTAGAATTGTATCTCATTAATTTCAAACATAGATTTTATGTGAGGCTATTTGATTATAATTTGATTATCTGACCCTGTAATTAAAGTTTATTGCCAATTTCAAAGCTTATGTGTAAAATGAACTGGTTTTCTTCAAAGCAATATACAATCCATTGGACTCATTGACTTCTAGTTTTGCATTTAAATCGAAAAGTCTGTTATAACATGACAAACAGGTTCAGTTTTTGATCATTAATCCTGCTAAGCAATATTCATAAATTCAATTTTGAATCAGTTGGAATACTTTTCTTTTATTAGTTTCTGTGTTATTAAATGAGATTGTTTCTGACTAATATATTTCTGGACTCAAACTGTAGCTCCAAGCTGTTATTCAAATCAAATAACATGCCCCTTACTTGTGCCTAGCACTAATAAATGCCAACTTGTGATACATTTGCTGGAGACTGTCACGAATATTAAAGGAGGCAATAATGCCACTAATGTCTTATAAGTAAGCTTATTTTTCTAAAGGGCTGAAATCAGTCATCCTACTGAGGGGGGCAAAGGGGGAAGAACCTTTAAGACTTAAAGCCTAAAGCATTATTTTACTCAGCTAAACATTATTATTGAGGAGGTAAATAACCAAGAAATTGCCACGGGAGAGAATGAAAAATATAACATGTAACTTCTGGTGCCACCCTGAGCAACAGAAATGCGTCCACTGGCTAAGCATATGCTGGGTTTAGTAGAATTGCATGTTCATTGGTTCAGAGGCATGTTTTTCTCCCTCTGAGTACTTGAATTAAAGGAAGAAAAAAAATTCTGTTTTACTGTTATTGTCAACCACCTACTTCAGTTCTTTTGAGATATTACTGGTAATAGCTAAGGGTTTTGGTATAGAACACAAGCTTAACATGTTGACATTAAATTATCTAAATAAAATTAACTTGCCTGAGCATCATCCCGCGCTCTGGACAATTTGGGAAGGAGTGCATTGGGTGGGGCGAGGGTATTACTGGGACTGCGAGATGTAGCACGGACCCTACCTGTGTCTCAGTTGGATACAAGGGTAGTGCTGAGATCTGGATGCAGTCGTTTTACCTATTTTGCTTTCTCCAATCTCAGAATATTCCCCCTTTTTTGTTAAAGGTAGTATATTAATAATGAATATCAATTCTATGACTCTATGTACTTTTTTATGCCACTTTGAGACACATATTCATCCCTTTGTTTCTCTAGCATTTCCCCAGATGTTTAAAACTTAATTTTAAAAAGAGATAGCTGCGGTTTTTATTTTGTGCAGAATGAGTTCTTAGCTTTCCTACTTTCTCAAAAGTTCTGTGTAATAACATTGTATTTTATTTTCCAAAATAAACCCTCTTATCTCTATTAAAGTTCATGAGTGTCAGTATCACAGAATGTACCAAAATAAATGATGTGTTTTTGTATGGTTCACTTTTTTTTTTTTTTTTAAATGATGATTCCTACATTAAAGGTGCTTTTAATTGGAAAGGGTGAAAGGGTTGAGACAAAATCTGATGATCTGTTTTATGCCTTTAGTTTTTACAAACTGTTCTGTGTTTTTCAGGATTCATTCCAATTTGATTAAGTTTACAAACTGTCTGTGACCGCCTTATTAACTGTTTCGGAAAGGTGCTCTTTCTTAAGGACATGATTGAGCATTTTGTAGCCTAGCTGGATTGCCTGTACTGCTCACACATTTTGTTATGGCCTCCAGCCATACCACCTTACCTCGGGCAGTCATCTTGTCAGAGTTCATAAGCTAACAGGTCACGTGAGATGAGTTATGAATGGGATACCCATAAGGAGGCATCATTTTACCCTCTGAGCTAGCAGGGAACCCCTGGCCTAGCACTTTGCTTTCAGATTTTCATTTTTTTGTGTAAAATACAAACTAATCATGACTTCTCATCATTAGAGATATTACTGGACTATCTGGTGCTGAGACAGAACTACAGTTCACAGAACAGATGAACAGTATGTGCCTAACATGTAAATTAACTGATTTTTTTTTCCTTAACTCTAAAATGTTGCCTAGTTTAACAAATGCGGTGATACTCCCCAAAGAGGGATTCATATCAGTGCCTCCTCTATCTGCAGTGTGTCATTTTTTCTGTAGTGCAGTGGAACCATTTGGTTTGAATGCTTCTATGTTATTTTTTTACATGGCAAATTTTTCTGGCACTTATTATAGATATAATACTTCTTTCAATGACTATAGTAATGTGATGGACTGTCATATATAATGTATGATAAAAAAATGACTTGAAATGTATTTATATTTCCATCTTCCTGTGACCAAGGTTGGTCCTCAAATTGTGAGTTGAACAGCCTCAGCCTGCATGGTAAGAAAGAAGCCCATTCGAAAATGACTTTGGTATCTAACTATCTTAACTACATAACGGTGGTTTAAGTTCTTCTGTCTAGTGTTAAAACTATGTTATATACTGCACTGCTTTGATAATACCAAAGAAACTAAATCCAGGCCAGGATTTAGTGGCCAGGGCCATTTCAACATGTAGTTTTCTCTAACAACAATTGAGTACATCTTTTCTCACTACACTTTTTTCGAGATATTTTGACTAAAAATAAGTTATTCTGGATGCAACCTATTTAGCTGAACAGGCATTTGATACCTGTATTTAAGAACCAACAAAACTGGGCTTGTAAGAAAATAAGTTATATCTGATGCAGTGATATCTCTAGGGTGGAAGAAGAGGTATTGTTGGTCCCAAGTTAAATATCTAATATCAGTATAAATTGCATGGTATACCAAAACACTCTTAACAGTTATCTTTCATATTTTTGGCTTTAAGAGTAAACTTGCTGACTTGAGTTCACATCTAATTATCATCTTCTGGTTTTGAAAGATAACACGAGAATCAAGAAGTGTGCTAAGACTCCTATCTATCGTACTCAGTTATATTAACAGCAATAACAAAGGCCAATAAGAGTGCATTGATTGCTGCAGATTCTCAATAAGCTTTCTAAGAACTCCAGAACAATGAAAGCTTTTGCGTAATTAAAAGCTGAAGAATCTAGGGCTAGATGCACTGGCAAGTTGTGGTTGGTTTTTGCTGCATGTTTACCGAGATGTGCAGTGATACACGCTTTTTGTCTCTATAGCCATAAATTAATTTATACAAACATATAGCCCATAACACATTTTGGTTTAGCTTTCAAGAGATCATATTCTCCAGATTTCCTAGATCAGCAGAAGTTTGAAATAACACTTCACATATGCTTACTCTTCAATACGTGCTTAAATATGTCACTGAATAGAAGTGGGAATACTGAATGTGAAAATTAACATTGATGTCAGTGTTTTCTTAAGGTAAATCCCTAATTGTTAATACTTCTTAAGCAAATCCATTTAATTTTTCAGAAAAAAAATGGAGCATCTGAAGATGCTTGCTGTTTGACATCTAATAAAAAATTAATTAGGCTTGGCATGATTGTTTACACTTTGGTTAGGTTGCAATTCTGTTTTGAAGAATTATTTCAGAGAAACATTATGATAGTGTTTATCATAACATCTGGTTATCTCCCTCAAAGGATCTCTGAAAATAATTAAGAAATAAAATTTTTAGAAAATAAACGTAAAATGCTTTTCATATTTTAGCTCTGGGAATATTTCTTTTTAGTACTGGACAACTAGCCATTTTTTATTCTTCATAAATATTCTGTTAAAATAGTAACATAGATAAGATTTTAATGATACCAAAAATGTAGGGTCAGTAAATGCTGCTTGCTGCACGCTTCATCACAAGAACCTGTGTCTCTCAGATTAGGGTCTATAATCTGCCTTCCGTTTGTTTGACTGAATTTTTTTTTCTTTTTTTTCCTTTCAGGAGGGCCAGCCTTACTACACATTAGAATCAATTTTGATTCCACAAAAGCAAGGAATGAAGATTGTATCCCCAAAGGGCTAACTAATATTTGCATACCCTGAAACGTAGGTTTACAAAGTGAGTCAACCTTTCAGTCTGCCTGACAATCATGACCAGGTTAATGTCCGCTTTTGCTCAACTTACCCACTCACATATCCATACTCATTCTGCACAGAATATGGGGGGTTTTTTAAATAAAATTGAATTTTTTCCTTACAGTGAACAGATTCATGTTGTCTTCTGCAAAATTTTCAGATTTCCACTATAAGCACAGACATTGTTCTTTTTTTTACGTGGATCATCATAATTTTACAGAGAAGTAAGACTTACATAGCATTCCTTCATCTTCTCAGTCCTATTTCCTCAACTGTAAAAACTTCGGGATTTTTTTTCTATTTTAAATTTTCAGAAAAATAATAGCTTTGTGGGTCTACATTACTTAAAACTTGAATTGAAGATATGCACACCTGCCACTTCATTGACATTGTTAAAGGAGCCTGAAGGTTAAGGAGGGACATGGGAAGTTCTAGCCATACACTAAAAGTAGAAGGTAGTGCTTCAACGCTCTTAATACATTTGATTCTTTTAAGAAGAGGAATTATTTATTTTGATTTCTATTTTAAGAGTGACAGAAGTGACAATAATTTTAACACAAAAATAAAAAATCTTTTAAATTTTTTTTTACAGCGATTGGCAAAGTCTTGAAACTGTTTAGTACTCCAGCTTAAAATCTCTCCATATTAGTGACGTTAACAGGAGAACGTATTAGTATGATGCTTTAATATATGTCCATACTTCTTTAATTTCCTGTAATAAGTTTAAGTAATTTTTTTGGCATGCCATTAACAGCATCTCAGTAAAATGAACAGAGATTAGCAATATTTTCTCAAATCTAGTCTCTGTACTCTCAGAAAACTTCACTGTGTCAGTTGAGTATGTGATTAATATTTTTGTTTCTAAGGGCTATAAGTTCTAAATTGTCTCTTAAAAGAAATTTTGCCTTTTAGATCATAACATACACTATTTTTGAAGTGACAGTAATGATGTGATTATAATTTACACCAGAAGGCTCACAAGCACTTTAAGAAAACTCATACAACTGTTTTAAGTAGTTAATAATTGGTTTAAATATCAAATAGTTTACTTCATATTTAAATCTTAAAATCTAAAAATTAATTTAATTGTAAAATTTCAGACATTCTCCTAGAGGAAAATTAATTTTTTGGGGAATAAGATGGCTTGGACTTCAATTGATTTATTTAGATACTTGTTTAACTGCTCTGTGGTAAAAAATGCTGCATATCAGTAATTAGGTTTTGAAGATGCTCAAAATCTAGTAACAAGAGTATTTACTTCTATATTTAATGACAAGAGTGCATCAACTTGAACAAACATTGAAGAACATTAAGTACTCTAAAATCATCTAGGATGTACTATTTCTTAATCCTGTTTGAAAAAAAAAAAAAAAAAAAAAAAAAAGAGTTAAAAATTATATTCAAAGTATTAACAAAACCCCAAACACACAAACAGCAATGCAAAAAGCATAGGAAATTCTTATGCTGACATTTTTGCCCTGGTGTGTAGATAGTTTTGCCTATATTTTTGCTACATTTTACTCCAAGACAGTGAAAAACCTGCAACTGTATGAAATTTCATTCAGATTTTCATATAAACAACAAATTACTAATTAATTTCCAACAACCGGATCAGGTTAGCAGAGTAAGATATTTCACTGAATTACTCTAGATCCTTTTTGTGAAATTACTGTCATCTCATGCTTTTAAATGTTAAAATATTTGTGTAAGTACAGTTTTTATTATAATGAATGAATTATTCAGCCAATTATAACACATGTTATAACAAATGGATTTTGTACTAAATATTCTATTGTGTTCTTTTTTCGTAGTTCATACCCTTGGAGTGCTCATTTGCGTTTGGGAATCTCACACTGTGGAAAATGTATCTGTGATATCTTTCATGTAAATTACAGCGGGATTAAGTATTTTTTATCAAGCCTCAGTTACTGTGAGCATGTCATCTCTGGAATGCCTCTGCTGAAGTTTACTTGAATAGTTAGCCAGTTTGCACAGTTAAGCACAAAATTTGTAGGAATCAGCTCAGAGTATGCAGAACCTTGCAAAGCTCATCTCTTTGAAAAATGTCCGAATAGATATTCAAATCAGTATTACAACATAAATCAGAAATGCTTTCCACATTTTACAGTGTACTTCATATGACAAGAACATTTCCTCTCAGATATAATTCCTTTTCAAAGAGTGAAAATCTTCAACTTGATGGCACTTGATGGCAAAAGAATGGTAACTGAAGTGTGGCATAATGCTGTTGCTTGTTCACATTCAAATTTAAAACAACAAAAAAAAAAAAAAAAAGGAGGTGGAGGGAAACGAACTGTTTATCACATGGTTTATCCACTGAAACAGTTTCAACTTGTAAGCCCAAATTTATTCATGATGGTAGTGCCATTACAGCACAGGTGATTTTACCCCTGCTGCTTTTCTTCCATGGCTGTTGCTGTCAAATCTTCCCAGTCACCTCGGTTAATTCATTCCATGTGCCAACAGTAATTATGCTAAGTTCCATGCTGACTGCAACGATGTGAAACTTCAGAATCTGTGCAGCTATGATGTCATAAGGGAGTCATTAATGTAAGAGTGGCTTATAGAGAGGCCTGAAGGCCCACGCCAATTAATCACATTCCCATATGAAAGGTATCGATTTAATCATTCAGATGGCAGGCCTGTCAGAAACGTAATTGTCCACTGAAGGTCCAAATGTGTCAATGGACATCCCAGCAAAAGGCAGCAATCTTTCAGAATAACACTGTACAGCACTGAGATCATTGCGCTTGTTTTCCTCCTCCTCCTCCTCGTGCCCCCAGCCCAAGCCTGTTATTGATATAAAGGTTGAAGCTCAGGCAGCTTAACTGTTATGTGGAATGACCTTTACTTTTAATATTAATATATTATTGTAAAGTCTATGAGACTCATAAATGCAATTTTAGAATTCATATGAAATGCCATGTGCTGAACCTATTGCAACTTTTCCTCTAGTCCTGTGGCAGGTTGCAAACTATGCGAATTAATATGCATCATATTCTTTCCCCTTTATTTACTTAGAGAGGTTTGCCGAGCAACTTTATCAAGAGTAACATTATCAAGAGCTTTCCTGCAAGCTTCTTTATCATATTCACATCCGTGTCTGCTCGACACTTGTCACTGTCAATCAAATCGCAATAATACGCAGATGATTTGCTCATTTGGTTTAATAAAATCTCTCTGCTTATTTGCACTGCAGTCATTATGCCACATAATTGCTCTGCCGCTGAGGTGAAAGGCAGCCAGTTGCCTGGGGGATAAGAAGAGACTATTGCTATATGAAGGATTTGTTTCTTTGCCTCTGTCTCTCCCTAGTCACTCATATCCCTAAAATTAATATTGTATTTGAATCCAGTCCTGCTATTCTTATGCAGGCTAACATTGTTATTACTTATTATTTGGATGTGAAGTCATTTATTTTTAGTTTTGATGTCCAAGCTGTCAAGCTAAATTTCATTGTGTACTGCCACATACAATTTTTAACTGCCATTTAAACTTGATTCAAAATCCAAATTATGAAGAGAACATGTTCAAAGGAATGGGCTGACAGGAAGTATAGCTACAATTTTTATTTCCCATGAAATCAAAGTATAGATCTTGTTATTGTTCTGTGGTGGAGATATGTGCAGTTTTCATACTCCATAATCTTTTTTGTATTGGCTGGACACTGTGATTCAGAAACAGAAAAAAAAGGGGGCTATTTATGCATATGAGCAGCCCTTAGGGCACAGAACAAAGGCATTCACTTGCGGAAATGATATAGCACAGAACTAGCTCAACTTACTGTTGTAAATTCGTGAATGATTTGCACTCCATTTTCCAGTAGATTCTACTATGATGGATGGTGGAAGTAAAAATGAGGAATCTATCCATGCAACACAAACCTTGGCTCCTTCACTGCACAGTTAATATAGCAGTCACTGCCATGTGATAGCAGTCATCATCCCACATTTTGGGGGTGATTCCATCTCAGTCCATACTCATTAGGAGACTAAAACATTTGTATTTTTAAATGTATTCCAAACAGCGAGTACTTAATGGTTTATTTTAAAGAAAATTAAAAACCAGACTAAAATTGCCTATGAGAGAATACATCTATGTTCACTTTCCCTCTTTTTATTCAAAGTCCTGCATTGAGCTTAACTGGGACTCTGCTGGTAGGTCAGAGGAAGTACTAATATTTTAAGGCAGTTGAACTGGAGGACATCTTTCCCATTGGTATAAACTCCATCTAGTAGTATTCAGATATAGAGAGTGATTACTCATAATTTTAACTTGGGGATAGTTTCTCTAGCTGCCTGAATTCAGAAAGACCACGTTTAAATAGAAGAGCCCATTAACTCTCGGAAGTCCAAAAAAGGACTAAGTCACTTGGAGCCTTTGTGGTAGGCCGTTATGTTTCATCCAGTCAATATGATATTGAACCCAGCCAAAACAAATTTATATGGGTGAGACTTTCAACCCCACTTTGAAGAAATCAAGAGATACAAAATAACTTCTTTCAGTAGTTAAAGTGGTTAATCCCTATTAAAATGTTTACTGAATGAAATTGGTTCTTGTTATGGCCTTTTGCACTAGATGAAAAAGATATTTATCTTCCAGCATTTTCTCTCTGTTTTCTTTCGTCTTGTAATTGAGTTCTTTCTCAGTAGTTTTTAGCAAAATTAACATATCCCTTAACATGGCATTTCACCAGCTTTTTATGTGTACATGGCTCTTTGTTTTCATCACAAGTATCGACATCAGATATCTGAGCAGTGTTTGGTCTAACGTTAATCTTTATTTTGGGGTGCAAGGAGGCATAGCAGTTGTAATGGGCAGCTAATATTGAGCTTTTTTAGTTCTGTAATTTCTTTTTAAATACAAGAAAGGACTGCATTTCTTTTTTTCTTTGCTGTATCATTTAGTATTTAGTTTGCATTTTTGTTTGAATGAGCATACCTATGAAGCAGTTGTGACCACCCTGTGACTATGTATCTTGGTCATTATTTACCACTGTGGAATGGATCAAACATTTGTATTATCCAAGTATGTTTGTAACTTTTATTTCCTAGGGAAAAATGTATTAGGTCTGTTATCAACCCAGTACTGGGATCTCTTGTACTAAGACAGGTGCTGATATAAAGCATTCTAAATCTGACAGTCTGTACAATGGAGTGCAGCTGGGCTACATGCTGTATTTCCCCCCAACATGAAATGTGGGGGGGGAGGTATCAGAAGCACCCTCTAGCTAGATGCCACAACGTTACTTGCCTAGGCTGCTTCTGCTTCATGAATGATCTTGGATACTCCTCTTCCACATTACACATAGCAGTGCAGATTTATTCTAACTCAGAACTCTCATCATCCTTTTGAATAACAAAATGATCATCAAAGGAAATTGATAAAAGCATATACATTTCCTTCAGGTAGTTAAACACCCATAGATGGAGATCTAGTGAGTAGGAAAGAGAGATGAGAGGTTTTTAGACTACTAAAGATCTTTTCACCAGTCTGCATGGCTGTTAGAGCTTACATGGCATTTTTTTCTTTACAATACAGTTCCTCATTCTGTTCTCTTCCATAATTTAGCTTTGCGTACGGACCCAAATAGCTGTTCATTACAGACTGTTGCTACTACACCACAGTAGCCTATGCAGACAGATTATGAAACCAGAGATCTTATGAGGGTATCGAGCTGTGGATCAGGTTGCTCAGAAAGGTTGTGATGTCTCTCCATCTTTGGAGATATTCAGAACCCAGCTGGATGTGGTCCTGAGCAATCTGCTCCAGCTGACCCTGCTCTGAGCAGGAGGGCTGGGCCAGACAATCTCCAGAGGACCCTTCCCACCTCATCTTTTCTGTAATTCAAAGATGCAGAATTGCCATATGACTTATAAAAGCCCTTTATATAAAGAATGTAAAGATATAGTACTATTTATTGTCATAGTTTGGTAATGAATAGTTTTATAGTGAGATTAAAATCCTAATCTGCATTACAAGTTGTGAAGAACTTTATTTTGCCTGATCACTTGGTTTTTTGTTTTTTGTTTTTTTTTGTCGGTTTGGTGTGGTTGCGGGAGTGGGGTGGGGTGTTTTTAAAAAATACAGATCTACTTAACTAATTTTAGGCCTGATGATTCCATGCCATTTTAGTCCGTAGGAGCAATTCAAAATATTTTCTGCTAATTAAATGGTAGATAAATTCTGAACCAGATTTCTAAAGAGGCCAGACACAGAAAACTTCAACACAAAGCCCTAAAGATTGTTTGAAATAAAATCTTCACTCGGATTAATCACATAAACACTTGGAGAGGAAGGAAGGAGAGTTTCATTTTCTTGTTCTTACGGTAATAGTTGATCCTTTTTAATCTCTAATATTAAAAAGATCTTAATTCTACATATGCTTATTTTGTCATGGTGGCTGATTTGGCTTTATGAAATGTAATGAGTGTTTGGAAGAAACGTTAACTATTGTATGCTTAACAGTTTTCTCATATAGAAGTACAGCTGTTGTGTTACTGTTATTTTAATGTTGCCTCACTTTTCCTTTTTGTATACAATCCATTGTATGTTCCTTTTTAAAAGCATGTTTATGCAGTTTACAATGGAAAGCAGAAACAGTCTTAAAAAGAAATTGTTGCCTATATTTTTTGTAGAGTCATCTTAGTTTCAGACAGATTGTTTTTAGAAGTTGATAGGATATTGACTTGTGTATTACAAAAAATAAAAATGTGAGTTTATTTAAAACCACAGTGCTTAGCTTGGAGTGCAGCTGCCATAATTACTTAAATAAGGTATTGGTGTGTTTGGATTAGCAGAGACTTGTGCATACACATACACACAGAATGGGAATTTCCCTCCAGCCCAAACACTGAAAGCACCTGCCTGTGTTCAAAACTTTGGTGAGCAGGATTTTCAGAGGTACTGAAAAGAAAAATTAATTTATTTTATTACACAGTCTGTACTGAAATAATGAAAAGTAATTCAATTGTGACAGTAGCTCTTTGCTTGGCTATTGAATAAGTTACTTAACATTTTTCAGCAATATGCTCTGCTATAAATTGGAACTAATATATAAAATAACACAGAAAATACTGCATCTGGGAACATTCTATCCAGGATTTTCATAAGAGAGAGAAATCTAATATTATACCCTGCTATTAATTAACATTAGATTTAAGATCTGAAAGAAGGTGTTTAAAATTCTGCAAAATGAGACGTGATTATCTTTGTATAGTTAGTATAATCTTCATTTTCCAAAGGCATTAAGGGACCTTATATTTGCAAAGTGGAAATTATTAAGAATAATTAAGGTGAAAGTTTTATTTGATAGAGGAATTCTCATGATGTTTGGAAATACTTAGTTTAAATCTAATCTCAGTTCACACTCTTGCTTTTGAGAATGAAATGCCATGTAATAAAGGGAAACCACAAACAGCCAAGCACATTTTGAAATGTCTATTCTAATGTCATATTCTAATGTCTACACTACTTGTGTCCCTTAAAAAAGAAGAAAAAAGAAACTTCCCAGCATCTTGTGGTTTTGGTGACTGTCAAATGCATAGAAGATAGGACTGAATGAGAATCACCATACCTTGAGGAAACAGAAAGAACTGAATGGGAGGTACAAACTTGCACTAACTTACAAAGAAAAGGTTGCTGGTGACATAGAAATGTTACCAAAATTCAGCTAAAAAATAAAACACTTGAAACAGATGTGGACAGAGATGTTCTACTGAAGATTTTTTTGCCAACATAAATTCTTATTCACAGATGAAGTATCTCAACTGGAATTTTGTTGACGTTAACAGGAATTTTGTGACTAGTCAATTTGTTTGTGAATAGTCAGAATTGGAAGGCAGACTAAAGTTTTTATATCTTGGTCATGATGCAGTAGAAGCTAACAATAACCTTCTTTGACTTTAAATTGCTTCCTACTAAGCAGATATTTGATTTTCCATCTACCAATGTTCATTTTTCTGGGCCTCTTCAGCTGTAATTGAAGATAGCCAGATCCTGAATCCAGCTGCATTTCCAAGACAGTCAGTCACCCGAGTCAGTGTTCTCCTTGCCTCTCTCTTGCTCACTGCAAAGGATCCATTTGCAGTGGAACCGTAATGTTACTCTGTCTTCCCACACCACCCATCAGCTCAGCTTGTGTTGGTTAAAAATTTGAGAACGAATCTGAGACATGGAGCTTCCTACACACCTGTTTCCAGTGAAGAATGGCTGTGCCACATCTGCTTCAACCCCAAATGCCAGGATGCACAGGCAGTGGGAAGATGCCAGGCTGTTAGTCTTTTACTTCTCTTTGTGTTGTCTAGCTTTAGAAAGAACTAAATGTGGTAACTGTTTTCTTTATATACTGTCTATAGTATTTCTGTTTAGTTTCAATCAGAAATATATATGCAGAATATAGAGCCCCCCAAAAATTGGAGGGCTAGAGGGGCGTTTCTGACTTATCATTCAGTCCTTATGTTTGCAAACGTAGAAGCTCTGAGTAGGTAGCATTGGCTATAGTTTCTATTTGGAGGGATGGAGGGAAGAGAAACAATCTTTTTCACAAACTTTTCATTTACTGCACTATGGAGGTCACCAGCCTCACATTAGACAGCATGACGGGGCAGCTAGTAATCGAGATTGGCTCACTGAGGGGTTTTGGACGAGCCCTGAAGAAGACAGACAGCATGCTATGGCATGGACTGGAAGCATGGGATATAAGGAGCTGCTAAGTGGCATGCCATTTATTTAAACACGTTTCTTTCTGCATGGGTGTTTACTAGATGGCATGTTCATATCCTGCTTTTTCTTTCTGTCTTTGGAGCAAGGAGTCCAGTGCTGTTACATAAGGATGAGATGTGTTTAGGGTTTTTAGTGGAAGAGAGTTAGAGGGTGTAAACTTCTGAAGTCTCATATTTGAGCTGTGAGATTTAACCGGTCTGATGTGATATTCTTTCTCACATAGAGAGGACATTCTGCATTATCTCTCTAAGTATCAGATCTTGATAATTCTTACTGATGTGTTCTGGACTAAAGAGCCCTAAATCATCTCTATTTGGAACTGTATTAGTTGAGTTAGGCAGACACAATCTTTGGTAGCTTTTCATAGCTGTTTCCCATTGAATGTGATAGCTTCCTTTGCATAATCATCCTCTCTCTCCAGTCTTTACTCCACATTCAGTTCTTTGATCAGTCGTACACTAAGTTTTTTAAATATGCAGCTTTTTAAAATTACCAACCACTTACATACCTGCTTAATATGTCACTTTACCAGGAAAGTAATAAGAAGATGAAAGGAGGAAAGTGACTTTTGCGTAGAAATCTACCTTAAGGTGTGAGTGGAGAAAAAAAAGTCCTACTTTATTATGTCTTATCATCTCTGAAATTATGTAGGTATTTTTCAGTCAACGAATTAATTTTCAGATGGAAAATCACAGTTATGAACTGATTTTGGTCTGCCTTTCACTCATCATATCATACCATTACAGCAAAAACTGGAGTTCATAATGATATTGTGGAAACTGCTGATCAAAGGTTGTTTACACGGACTGTGTTCACTGATTTGCCAAAGTTGTCTCATACAGATGCGCTTTAATAACTATTCTCTGAAAAACTGATGTTTCAAAAAGATTCTTTAATCTAATTACTCTGTAATCTTAGTTATTCTTGAGAATGTGAGATTACACACATATTTGTTTGAAAGTATGT
Organism: Athene noctua; assembly: GCF_965140245.1. NCBI lineage: Eukaryota > Metazoa > Chordata > Aves > Strigiformes > Strigidae > Athene > Athene noctua. The sequence continues at coordinate 9,819,092 of NC_134045.1, forward strand.
TTTACATGAAAGGAAGGTATTGGGGAAAAAAATAAAACCTTATTCATAAGGAAACAGTAATTACAGCACTAAGTGAAAAATCATCAATGAATTGCTATAAAAATACAAAATGAGGAATTTTAATTTATCAGTGCACGTATGTAGGTAGGAATTAAATACAGGCTCTTTTCCTGAAAATGTCTATATATGAATAAATTGTACGGATTTGTAGTTTTTAGATTAATTTTATGTGTTAGCATTTACAAGGCAGAGGTTTCATATGATTTTCATATCACAGAACATATTTTCGGAACATTTGACAAACAAATTTAGTGCCTTTCAACCACTTATCTTTTCTGGGATATTCCTGTAAGTAGAGAAACAGTGCAATTGGGATCTAGGTCTTCTTTAATGGGATTTTTTTTGACACTATAAGCCTCTAGTCAGATTCAAGTCTACACATTTTTTTAGAATATATTGATAAAATAGTCCTTCCTCTCATCAAAATGGGGAATTACTTCCAAAATCATACTGTGCAGAATCAAAATTCATCTTAGAACTACAATTCTCATTCAACTACATTCGAATAAGAGCTACTAGGTAAGCAAATAAAAAAGGAATAATAAAAGCATTGCAAGTCAGTTTTAGAAGTTTCATGGTTCTGAATTCTGCACAGTTGGACTCACAGTAACTAAGGCTTCTAGCTCATAAATCAAGGAATCTAAAACATTCATATTTAAATGTTTAATGTACTTTTTCTACAGTGTGAGGCATTGAAGAAACTGTTGTTTAAAGGTTATGACATGATCTTTAATTAATCTATGATAGCTTCTGCTATCCAGGAACCATTAATACAGCCCATGTTGTTAAATACATTGACAGCCATGCAAACATAAAAGTGTCTCAATATTATATACATATGCATTCTTTTTTATATGGAGTCTAGGTAGGTAAGAGGCTTGCTATGGGGAATAATATTTCTGCCCCTCTGTTATAATAGTGAGCTTGCTGCTGACTGAGCAGATACCAACACTAGATCCTGCAATTCTACTCCAAGAACTAAATAACAATTTTTGATGATGCAGTTAGTGCTGCTTTGTCTTATATCTTCCTCAGGGAAGCATTTTTATGTTGGTGTGTCTATAGCTACATCCATTCTAGAAACTCCATTGTAATAAAAACATTAGGAAAAATAAATATATCTTTAACTGACAGTACTATAAGAGTTTCCAGCTTATACTTGGTTTAAGAAACTAGAGAAATAACATACTGTTAAGTGTAAGCTAGAATGGGGGTTTGTATTCGATTTGTTTCTAATCCTGTTCCTAAAAAACCTCTGAACAACTAATTCAGCTTTACTGATTTTGATCTTTTCTTTCTTACGCTTTGTTAACAGGATTGTCTTGTGCTAAGGTACATCTGGGTGAAACTGAGAAAAATGGCACTTCCTTTCAAACCCACCTGGAGCAGTGTGCCAAAGCAGCTGAAGAGACCCATACTCCAGCTTGTGTTATGGGAACCGAGTCTGGGCAGCCTTTTCTGTCAGGCTGTGAAGGCCTGTACGGGAGCTAGCGTTTCGGGGAGGCCTTCCCAAATCAAACACCCTTCGGCACAGAGCCGGCATTACCTAGCCAGAAGGGCCAGAGACATTCAGTGTTTCCAGCCTTACCAGAAAACATCCATTCCCATTTATTTACCCAGCAGTTGTTTGCGCTACTGTCCTTCAGAATGATGAGAACTGCGACATGAGGTATTCCTCCTCATGGACAACTTCTGCCGTTGTGCCCTGTAAAATAACCTCCCTCATTCACTGAGTCACGGATGTATTTAAAATGAAAACAACCGTTTAAAAAAATTCTTGTATGTTTATCAGCATATTTTAGGGGTCTGATCATTTCTCTTGGTTTACTGGAAGGGTATGTCCTGTTATCAGCAAATCCACATTCGCCATTCAGTAATCATACAAATAGAGACCAGCATGGAGAAATTTCAAATACTCCCTGCATCAGAAAATACACCATCTCACAGAGGTAAGGGGAAAAAAAATCAAAACTGACTACTTGACAGCTTTTATTTTTACTTAGATTGTTCTATAAAGTGTTGGTAGGATGTTCTTCTGGTACACAGAGGAATTGTGCTTGAAAGTACAAAAAAAGATGTTCAGGAGCAGAGTTCAGGTTTTTAACCATGTTTGTAATTCTGCTTATTAGCTTTGAAAAAGAGAAAATACCGCCGTTCACCTTCGCATTTTTAGAGGGAAAAGTCACGTTAACATGGGTAGTTACCAGGTAGGTCATGTTTGGTGTCGTTCTGCAGGTTACTTTTCAAAATCCAGCTCTCGGTCTCCTGCAGACCCAGGGGGGTTCAGTGGGCCATGAGCACAGGCCCGGGTCGGCAGCCGGCAGCACCGCGCCGCCCGTCCCGCCCGCCGCCCCGCGGCGCGGCAGCAGCCCTGCCCGTCCCGCCCGCCGCCCCGCGGCGCAGGCCGACCCCCTGCCCGCTGGCGGGCAGCGAGCGGCTGCGGCAGCTGCGGGGCGCCCCCTGTCGGCGCTGGGCGCCCCCTGACGCCGCCGGCAGCGCCGGCCTTGACTTCCGGTGCGGCGGCGGGGCCGAGCCGCGGCCTGCGCCCGCCCGGCGGGGGGGGCCCGGGCTGAGCCCGGCCGAGCTGAGCCCGGCCGAGCTGGGCGGCCTCTTTGCAGGCTCAACATCGAACACGCCTTGAGCCACACGGCCCTCTGCCACGGAGATGCAGGTGGGTCTTGGCAAGTTTCGGTTCGGGTTACGAGCAGATAAGGTTTTGCGGTGTGCGCATACCTACTGGGGAAAATCTTGGCCAGCACTTTTTTCCTGTGCTAGCCGAAAAACATTGTTTTAAAAGAAATTCCTTACTTTGGGGTGAAACTGATACAAAGTAGCAAAAGGTAGGGAAAAATGTATCTAAAGGTTGTTTAAACTTGTATTAAGCTCCTAATATTTTCTACAGGTACCAAGCCATAGGGAAAGAAACCTTCGTAAGGTAAGCAAGACACAAAAAACATTCTAGGCCGGATTATTCTCCTCTACCGGTCAAAATACAAAGGTTTTTTTAAGTAGAATTCATTCAGATCTGGTATGACCAAGAAGGGAATCTAGACTACCACGTAATTTTTTGAGGCTTCTGTATTTTAGCTCAGCTTGCAGGACAACTCTCAGCATTCCTCTTCGAAGTCATTATATTTAAGTTCAGTTATTCCGGTGTTACTGATTTACCAGTGGATAAACTATGTATTTGTTTAACTTTCCTGATACCTAAAGCTCACCTGAGGACATCTATATGGCTTTGGGTTTCAGAAGAGGGAATAAATTTTATTACACTGCAGTTGTACAGTCAGTACTGCTAAGTGAGGTTTATGCACACGCTGAAAGATTTACTGTCGTATTTTATTGAAAGCCATGTGTTCAGATTTCCTCACTTGATCATACACAGGACAGAACAGTGCAACAAAACCTGGGGACCTAAACCAGAGTGCTTTGATATTTTAGGAAAACTTTTAGCATCATTTGAGCACAGAGACACTATTTAAAGTGATGACCTTGCATCCAGATTGCAAACAGATACTGTTTCTGGGTTCACACAAATGGTGTTGAAGATCTGGACATTAATTACAGATGGTTCTAGTAAAAACAGAAGAAGAAAGGTTTTCCTTATTAGTGGTTCAGAAAAAGAGCACTAAGAAAATGTATTAGACAAAAAATAGTTTATTTCTTGTCTTGTTTTGTTCTTTCTGTAGTTGGTAAAATAGGAAATTTTGGAGTATAGTGGAGTTTGGAAGATTAACAGTGTTGTGTTCAATGGCTCAATAAAGTATTCCTCTCAGTCCTTGGTCTCGAAGTTAAAATATTATGCACATTAGGGTTGTGATATAGTTTTGCAACATCCTGAACATGTACACTCAACACTAAAATGTTCAAGACACGGAATTTTGCAGTATAAGATCTATGACATCTACATAAAGTGTAAATGAGCATTTAACGAGCGTTTTGCACTCTTTAGCAAGATCGGGACCTGATAAGGGCAAGACACTTTAAGGAATGATTAGGTCAGAGAAGACCACTGATGAAGGTAACCGTGTAAAAAAGATGTCTAGAAACGTAACCTTCAAAGGAGAGACGGTGGGAAAAGATTTAGAGCAGAAAAAATAAAATATGTATAGCAGGCAAGAGACCAGGAAAGAAAAGGAGGTAATGGGTGACTGCTACTGCATGTAGCGGTGGGAGGCAGATAATTTAGGATATGAACCTAAATGAAGTTGTGCGGCATTTCAGGGGTGTGGGCAAAGAGCTTTCATTTGAAACACTAAGGAACAGGAAATTACACAAGGGTTTGCAGAAGGGTTTTAGAGACAGTGGTTAGGCCAGAATAATGACATTATTAACTGACTGAAGACTTTAAGGTGGCATTTTGAGAACAGAAGATAGGAGAAGGTTACAATCATTGAGACAAAATATAATCATAGCATGGTAGTTTTGCTCAGCTTAGGAACAAAGAAAATCCACCCTGTATTCACTGATTTTTAATTTTGTCTGTAATTTTCATACGTGAGATAGCATGGATTTTGTTGTCATCTTCTAAACGCTGACAAATTCCAGTTTAGTATAGCATTTTGGTAATTGCTCTACATGGCTCAGAAAAGACCAATTACAAATGAAGTTTTGTTCTTATTTTTCTCCTTCAGTGGTTTTAGAGGTAACTTTTGTGTATATATACACGTATAGGTATAGTTAACTATAAACTAACACCCTGTGTGTGCGTGCGTACACCTGCTTAGCGATAGTATTGTAAGCTGGTATTATTAACTTCCGTAAGGAAAAAAATCCAGCTAAACCGTGTTCTGCAAAATGCCGATATTCAGAAGCTGCTAGAAAGCGGCAGAAGCCTGAGGGGTGAAGTCACCGCTCGCGCTCTCGGCTCGCACACGCACCGCCGGGTGCGCCGTGGCCGGGCGTGGGGCCCCGCAGCCCCGAGCGCACACCCGCCCTGCCCCGAGCCGCAGCTGCCCGTACCCGCTCCGGCCCGGGAGGCAGCCGCTGCCCCCGCACCCAGCGTTACGCCCTTCTCTGCCTTTTTTCAAGTCCCTTTCAGGCCACACGTGCGGCGGTCCCGCAGTCCCCCCTCCCCGGCGGCGCCGCACAGCGCGGCCACCTCGCCCCCGGTGCTGCCAGGTGCTGCCCGGACAGAGGCACGCAGGCGGACAGACGCCGCGGCCCGCGCCCTGCCGGTGCGGCTGCGCCCCGTCCCTCCGCGGGCTCGGCGGCGGCTCTGCAGCAGCGCCGGCGCCCTCCGGACCCGCCGGGCCGCGGCCCCGCCCCGCCCCGCCTGCCGCCGGCGGACGGCCGCGCCCGCCCCGGCCCGCCGGCCAATGGCACGCCGCCCCGCTCCCGCCGCCGGCCAATGAGAGGGTTCGTTTCTCTAAGGTCCAGCCCCAGCGCTTTCTTCCTGCTGAGAGTGTGACAAGTGCGTCATCACCGCCCCATTGGTCCGCCCGCCCCAGGACGGACAGGCCGCCGGGCCAGTCCCCGTCCCCGTCCCCACGACGGAATCCTCAGCCGCCGCCCGCCCCGCGCCGTGACAGGAGAGGGGCCGGCCTCGGTGCGCCCCGGAGAGGACCGCGGCTGCGATTGGCTGGCTTTGTCCCCGTCGCCCCGCCCCGCGGGTCCTTCCCGGAAGAGCCGTGCGGCGATTGGCCGAGAGGAAGGCCGGGCCCGGATGTGCGATGCCGAGGGGCGGGCTTTAAATGGGGCAGCGGCGGGGGTAAGGGGGGAGTGGCGGCGGCTGGCGGGGCCTGGGCCGCGCGTGCAGCGGAGCGGCGGGACCCTTGGCGCGGGTGAGCGTGCGCGCTTGAGTGTGGCAGCCGGGCCGGGCCTTCCCGAGCGTGGCGCCGCTCGCAGGGAGACGGTCCCCGCCGGTACGGGAGGGCGGCGGACAGCTCCGGCCGCGGGTCGCCTGTCTGCGCCCCGCGGAGCCGTCGCCTATCGCCAGGAGGGGCTCGGGCGGCGTCCGCCCGTTCTCCCGTGTGTAGCTGCCACCGCCGCGCAGCGCGTCTGCCGGCCCGGACAGCCCCGTCCCTGCCGGGGGACCGGTCGCCCGCCGCCTGAGGCCCGCGCGGCCCCCTTCCTCCGGGGAGCGGCGACGGGGGTGGGCACCGGCGCTCGGGGCGGCCGCCGGCGGGGCTGGAGCCCGGCGGGCCTCCCTCCACGGCCCTGCGAACGGCGTCGCTCCGCGGTGGCAGGCGCAGCCCTGGCCTGGCCGCGAAATGCCGCCGGGGACTGACAGGAGAGGCTTCGCGCCGCTCAGCTCCCGGCATTTGGCAGAACTGGGTTTTTTCCGTCCTGTGACCCACCCGTCCTGCAGGTGACAGCCCCCTCCGGAAACCCAACTCTCCTGCCAGTGCTGCCGGGTCACCCCCTTGTCTCTTTTAGCTGTTAGCTGTTGTATATGAGCTGCTTTCGATGGCGTAGACTCCTTCAGGAGTGTGTTAGAGGAGTGAAGTCACCGCAGCAGGTGTCGATGTGCAAGGTGTAACCCACCCGTGGAGGAAGGGTTGGTAAACAGGCTTGGCTGGTCAGCGTTCCTGTTCGCTGCCTGCACCCAGCCAGCGGCTGCCGGGCTGGCCAGTAGGTTAAGGGGTGGGCTAGTGAAGCCCTTGGGTCCTGAGAAGACCAGGAGTGGGTGTGCTGAGGAGAAATGAGATTTGGTGTAGACTGACGGTTACAGTTGCTGGGCAAACATGTATTGTTCTCTAGTGCTCTGCCCAGTCTGCTCCTTATTTTCAAGTGTAGGAGTGGTTCTGTTCGCTTTGGGGTATGAAATAAAATGTGTAAAAACGTATATACAAAAATCTGTATTGTATGTTTGTCTATATGTTATTTGTTTTCTTCTAGAGGAATCATTTATGTTTCCAGACAGTTTTTAGAAAAGTGCTGTATTCCAGGCAGATGGAAGTTTTTGTCAAATTGGTTTAGTGTTGTATCTAATCTAATGAGTTTGCTGATGACAGGGGAAAAATACGACACGTGGTATGACAGTAGGTGTAAGTAATAGAAGTAATCTTTAATGAAAATACCTAGTGTGGAGCAAGCAAAGGTGAAAAACAAAGCACTTAACATTTAGTTTTTCCTTAGTGATAACTTTGGGTTTTGAAGTATTTTAGAGTGCTGATGGAGTACTGCCTGAGTTTACCCTCTCTCTGACTGCTCTCGTGCACTGTGTGCCTTGGTGCTGGTGAACGTCAGCATGAGGCTGTGCCTGGCAGCAGGTGGCTTTCGTAGTCCGCTTGTGACAGAACCTTGGTATGCCCAGGCTGCACAGAAGCTAGGCGGCCTTTCCAAGAAGCAGCATTTGGAATAGTGTTTCTTCACAGATTTGTGTTGTGTGGGGTTTTTTAATTGCTGTTGTACTAGAAGAAAAACGGTAGTGAAATAAATACCTATAAAAAGCCCATGTGAGGAGGACCACTTAGGAGGGTTGCTGTTACTTCCTATTCGTGAAGTAGTAGAAATTAGTAGAACATATTAGTGAGCAACATGCTATTAAGCCTGTTCTTAGATGAGGCACTGTGAACGATGACAGTGTGAGAGTGAGTGATGATTTTGAATGTTTTTTTTTCATAAAAATGAGAGTGTATTGGGTTTTTGGGAAGTCCATGATTTCAGTAGTTGCACCATAAGATACTGTAATGGCAGGTATCTTGTCATAGACACTGTAGCACCATGTAAGACTGGATGACCAAACTGCCTAGACATTCCACTTAATGGTACTGGGAGTTGGCTCTCCTTGTCTGCTGCAGACCTCTGACATAGTAACAAGTAGGATAAATAGTCTAACTTAAATGTGCTGTTACTTATTTTTTCAATATTTTTAAAAATTATTCTTGTGATTAATGTGGGGTGGTAAACTGTGAGGTGAAGGCATTAGAGAGCATAAGCAGTTGCAGATCAATTTTTTTGTACTGACAACGTTCTCTACCCGTGTGGCTTAGCTAGAAGGAGTGGGTGTGATTAGAAATAAGCAAACTTGAATGCCTTGAAAAGGCTTTTTAAATGACCCTCCTCTAGGAAACTGGTACTATGAGGTTATTAGTTCTCAATCATAAATGATATTTTAACAGGTGAATGAGACTGGAGACAGTTTAACAGTAAGTTTAGGACAACACCATGTATGACTTATTACTGGCAAGCAACTGGATAAAAGATGAGACTGGTGTGGGAGACTCTCTGGAAGTTACTCTGTAGTTTAACTAGAGTTAAAATAATGTTTTATTTGAAGATATAAAATGCTCTTAATAGCCTGTAAGTAGTCATCTCTATATAATGAAAAGCTTTTTAACAAAGCTGAAAGTGTACTGAGATGCACAGCGGCTTTTGGAAAGGTGGAGTCAGTGACTGAAGTCTGTCTAGCACCAGTTGTCAAGCTTCTAGATCAGTTCCCTGTTTCGCTGGTAGTAGGTCAGGCTATTTTTTATATACGTACATCATTCTTTGTCCTCCTTAACTCCTGTATCTCCTGTCTCTGGAGTAATGCAATTTATATTACCTTGTCTTAAAAAAACACCAGCCCAAAACAAAGAAAGAAAAAAAAAAATCCCAAACCCAATAATCCCTCCAGATTCCAGCTAATTGTTTTCCAGCCTGCACCTCAGGTGCCAGCACTTTTTTCTCTTGTCAAAGCTGTAGCACTCAGGTGCTCCCTTTGGTGTCAGTTCCTCCACCCTCTGCTTACACTGGAGTTTCCTGAGGAGATGTCTTGTACCTTCCTAGGTACAAGGTACACCCAAAGTGTGTCCTGCTGTCTTAGTCTGGCTGGTGTTTCATGGAGGAGAGAAGGCCTGTGGCATTGCCCTCTGGTGTGGCTCTGCTTTTCAGACAGGACATGGGGGGGAAAGTGAAAATATCTTCTCCCTGCTATTGCAGGGCATGCCCCAGCACAGTAGTTATGCTTTGACTTTCTGTTTTCAGTGGCTCAGAATGATGTGAGACTCTGGCTGCTGAAGAGAAATAATATCTGCAGGAACCATGTGTACTGGAATGTGAATGTTTGAGATGATTTTGGGGTGGGGAAATCAGTTATCATCACTTTTCTGAATGGTGCTTGCATTTTTCAAATACTTGGCTGCTATATATTATAGAAGGATATCTGTGACTTGGTATCAATGTTTATTTTAAAATTTACCATTGCTAGACTTCCTTTGGATAAATTGGCTCTTGTTAAAGAAAAAAGATTAAAATTAATTTTTCTTTTAGGAAGACTTTTGATCATAATGTTACCATTTTCTCTATAAACTATAATCAAAGCAATGGGTGAACAGGTGGTACCTTGCTTACTGTAGAAAAAGCGTTGACCACAGTAGAAGCCTGTGCCATTCTCTCTATTTCTCTCACATCCTGTGAATTGCCTTGGTCGGTGTTATACAACTTCCTGTTAAAGAAATTGAGTAAAGTGAATTGCCTCAAAACCTTACTTAGTGGAGCCAGAAATAGGGGGGGAGGGGAGGGAAGAGGAAGGGAAACTAGGAGAACTGGAGGAAAAAGAGGAGGAAATAGGTGGTGCCAGACAAGAGGTGCTGTAGATTAGAATTCTTGCACAAATAATAGGAAAACTTAAAAAAAAGAAAGAAAACCAAGGACATATGCAGTAGATGGATGATACACTGAAACTCCAAATACTGCTGAGGTCCTCGTTGCTGAGCTGCTGATCTACAGAGCATTAAGCCTTAGTGCTCATAATGCAAATAAGCTACCGAAGAACTTCTGGGTTCTGTGGCTTTGTCTGTTCCTGGTGATGTTCCAATGCAGTTGAAAACAAAATGACACAGACGTGATGCAAACTCAATGGGAGGATCATCTCTTTCAGTAGGAATAGCAGAGATTTTTTCAAACTGGAGCGCTTCAGAAACATCCAAAGTCATCAGTGTGTGTGAGGGACAGCTCTTAACCATGCTACAAGAGTTAGCTGTTGAAGTACTGCCTGGTGCTGGACTGAAATGGTGAAGTGATAACTTCTTAATATTTGCATGTGTAGAGGATCTTTCTTGACTGTGCTGAGTCAACAGACGGTCTTTTTTTTCCAGTTGGCATGATAAACCATGGAATGTAGAATCTAGAATGTGTTTTTAGCAGAAATAAGGCAGGGATTCATGCGTAAAAAATATTTCATAGACAACTATATTACTGTCCTGGAGTCTAATATGTAATAGAGCTTGGGCAACTTTAACTATTTTCACTCAACTACAAGAAGTTTTGTTTTGAAGTTATAGAAGTATAAAGCTGGCTGCAGAATTACATCTGAATCCTATTTATATATTGAGCCCTGTTTAGAATGCATATTCATTCTGTGTATTTTTAGGGTATAAACCAGAGGGGCCTGAGGATACTCTGAAGACACCAAGAAGTTGCAGTCCTTTGTTTGGAATACACGTTATGAACCCTTTCTGGAGCATGTCTACGAGTTCTGTGCGCAAGGTACTTAATGAATGAATGCCATAAGGTGTCAGCATGCATTGAGGGGTGGTAGTAGTTCTGGAAAAGACCATCGGGCAATCTACAAATACAGTTGAAGTCTGTGTTTTATCCTGAGGTTTGTGATCATCTGCAATAGAAGTGTAAGCTAGCTTTGAGCTTCATTAACTGCAGTGTGCCTGTGCATGAAGTCTACTCCAGAGCTTGTTGACTTTTCTTACCTGAAGCATTGTAGGAAAGATGAAACAGACTTGTTCAAATGGTTGAAACACTCGTTTCTTAGGACATTTGTTTACTGTCTTATATAGACATTAGCCAGGCACTGCATGTGCAGTGAGTGTTGACAAAACTGTGCCTCCATAATGCTATTGCTGCTTTAGATTGTAGCAGTGATAAAAGCATGATAGTTCTAGGGTTAGTCACTTCTCAGGAATTTAGTGCTAGGACCTATTATATAACTTTGATGCTTGTAACATAGCTGTTGTTACTAGTCCAAATCTCAAGCGCTTTAGTCACCACAGCTAGTCTAATCACAAGTCTATAGCCTGTAGGTTTGTCTTGGCGATCTGTAGAATGAGTCTGAGGTCTGTACGTAGTGTGTTCACTAGGAGTGTAGGAGTAACCAATTAAGTAGAAAAGGTTTTGTCTTTTTTGATAAAAGACAGCATAAGCATAAAAAGATTGCTATGGCAGAGCCATTTAAACTTGCTGTCAGTGTGATTCTTTCACAGTGGGAATGGGCTGTACAATCAGTTCCAAGTGGGATGTTGCTGTGTTAAGCACAGGCAGGATGTGAAATACATGAATTTTTCCGTAGAAAGTTCTTCTTGCATCTCGGGCTTACTATACTACTTTTAAAGGTTCTCTGAAGTCTAGAATATGGGAATGCTTGTCATTAGAAATGATTTATCTTGATGCACTGTGTGCTAGAAATAGATTGACTTCTAAGCTGATGTTATAGACTATCTGGTTCCATTTTCTAAATAAATGTAAGCCTTCTTAAGCATTTGTCCTAATCTGCAGATTTCCTGTCCAGCATTGATTACTTCTGTGCTTGTAGGCCAGGTTTGACTGAATAAAAGCATATTTAAAACAAACCCCAAAGAGACACAACCTCCACCCCACCACCCCCAAGCAAAAGAACACTGAAACCCAAGATATGTTTCATTGGCCAAACTTGTAAGATCAGGCTTAAACCTGTCCTAAAATATATTCATATGTTAAATGTTTATGAAATATGGCCTGTAATCTTGTGTTTCTCTTTTAATCTAACAGAGACCTGACACTGAAGAGAAAACGTTGAGTGGAGAGCTGCGAACCAGTCCTCTACGAGCCTCTACAAAGAAACAGTTGCCTTCTATTCCAAAGAATGCTGTGCCAATAACTAAGCCTGCTTCACCTGCTGCGGCATCCCAGTCAACAAATGGAACACATGCTTCTTATGGGCCTTTTTACTTGGAGTATTCTCTTCTTGCAGAATTGTAGGTTTTCACTTTTTTGTCTTTATCAGGTCACTGTGCTTATGCTTCAATGGGAGAAGAACATGCAGGGATCTAGTTCTTGCAGTGTCTCTGCCACAGTCCTTGAAGAAGGCAGTAAAACTGAAGTTCCACTAAATTCTTTTTCTGGAACAGCAGTTTAAATCTCTTGAGGTAGAAGGGGAGAGGAGAATGAGATGAGATTTTTAAGGGGTGTGTTTAGATGCAGTTTCTCAGTCTTGAAGTAAACACATCTTGGGTTTAGGCATCCTGACCAGTTATCCTAATAGCTTTTTGGTCAGAAATACCAAATTTTTTAGAAAAGTATTAAAAGAGAAGCAAGCAGATATCTAGTGGGAATATGGTTATGAATGTATAGTAATGTTTAATGGAGTTAGGATGTGGGAGCTTCCTTCAGTTGTTACACAGAGCACTTGAATGTTGCCTGGTACGGCTCACTAAATGGGTATTAGGAAGACTGTATTCTTTCCTGTCTGTCAGTGATATTTAACAGGAAACTTATGAGGGAGGAGTTAGTGTGATGATTTTTTAAATACCTTTCTTTGAATCAGTTGCATTTGATCCAGTCTAGTGATTTGTAGACTGCTGCAGGAGCATACAAATATCTTATTTGTCTGCAAACCTTCCTAGTTATATAAAGTTACATAAACTGTTTTGTGCCACAAAGCTGAGGGGACTTCCTCTGTAATAGACATACTGGATTCTCAAGTATGTAGTGCCTTTTGGAATGAAATCCCTGGAGTCATTATGCAACACTAAGTCTCAGTTCTTGCATTTAACCATTACATTGAAAGTGAAAACTCTCAGAACATTAATAATTTTTTTAGGGAACTGACCCTAACTTCTTAATCGAAGAAAGATTTCTGCATTATGCAGAAATACATTTATATCATAATGTAAACTCCTCCAGTTTAACAAATTCATTATTAGGGAAATAATAATGGATATTGTGGAAATTGTAAGCAGAAAACTGTTAATATTTTGCTTTAAGATTATTGTTTATTTGTGCAAGCATGTGGAGTTCGGTTTAATGGACCTATATGTCAAGTAACTGGAAAATTGATGAAATGAATAATTTGGTTTATCATTTATAGTGTCCAGGAGAATCTGCATATCATACAACTACAGCTGGTTAAACTCACTAGCAGCTTTTTGTGCTCTTTGGTTTGAAAAACATTTCATGCATTTTGCCTCAGTAGTACTGTTGATTATCAAATGGACTTTCCTAAAAGGCGAACAGAGTGGTTGAAACTCTTTTCATAATGCACTGATCATTCATGACTGAAGATTGTTACTGCGTTATCATTGCAAGAGGTGAAATAGCAAATAAGTGCAAGTTTTTAGGAAAATGACTTCATCCATGCTGTTGATGAGATGTCTGGAATCACTTGCTCCAGATCTAACATGCCCTGCTCCTCGACTGTCCTTTTTTATTTGCTGTTACTTTTTTCAGTTACCAGTGTAATTTTTGACCTGTAGCATAGTCTCATCTAGAACTGAAAAACTACTTGTTTTAATAATGAGGTTAAAAGTTTGGTCACACTTCAGAATTAACTACAATTGACTGCAAATCTGTGTTCAAAATTACTTTTTTCTTCTGTACTTTGAAACTGGGAATTTGGTAGAAAAGTAGAAATTGCAGTACTGACATGCGTTAAATGCATCTACTGGGGGACAAATTTCTACTTCTCTACTTACAGTTTTCTCAGGAGAAATAATGTTTCCTATTAGTAACTCTCTAAGTGGAGGGGTAGGAAAAGCAAGAGTGAAAGAATATGCTTTCACTAGTTCTCTGCCACTTCCTCCTGTGAGCAATCTGCACTTGGGAATTGAGTGTAAATTTGCAGAAGTCCCCTGCGGAGATATTGGTAGGACATTCTGGGTTTACTGTTGTCAGCTTGCTGTAGACTTAGTGTAGTTGTGGAGCTATTCTAAATACTGATTCTTATTGCAGTACCTTGGTTGTAAAGCAGAAATTGCCAGGTGTCTACGTGCAGCCATCTTACCGATCAGCATTAAGTAAGTTTAAACTTAACTTTCAAAGTTTTTTATATATATTTATTTTAAAATTCTTTCACTCAAGCAAACTTTCTCACTTGCAGTGTGGTTTGGTGTAATATTCATAAGACATGGGCTCTACCAGGATGGTGTGTTTAAATTTACTGTCTATATTCCTGATAATTACCCAGATGGAGACTGCCCGGTAAGTGGTTGTGTGTGTCTTTGGTTTTCCTTGTGTTCTGGTGTTTTAAGTATGACTTTCTGTTAAAGATAATGTACCAATTAGCTTTTCATTTTCTTGAACTAGTTTTGTTCAGCTGGCTGGCCTCATTTGCAGTGTCTTGTACATATTTCCTAACATCTGTGGAGGAATCCTGTTACTCTGATTACTGAGGCTAACGTAGAGTGAAATTCCTGAGGTTAGATGCATTAGAGTATTAAGTAATGAACAGGTTTTTACCTCAACTCTTGATCTGCTACTTCCTCAGCAAGGTAGTTAACATTGAAACACTTAAAGAAGTATCCGAGTTCTGAATAGTGATATACTGGAACATAAAATCCAGGTGCTTGTACTGTGCTTGCTGTAGTACTGCGGGTTTTCTTGTCTCTCCTAAAATTACATTGAAACAAAGAACTAAAAGAATGTAAGGAGAATGTTGGTGAAACAAAGGGAAGAGGAGATAATACGGTGTTATGTTTCATCTGTTTTTCTCTTCAGGAAAAAGTATCCAAGTAACTACATCAATGAAAAAAAAGTAATCTTGTGGCAATCTGACTCTCCAGAGCAGAGCAGCTGGCCCTCTTTGGGTAGATTTCTTTTAGAGGAAGATTGGGGGACAAGTGTATATAACTGCTGTAGCTGAGAACAAGTTGCTGTGTCAGGAAGCTGTCTGCTGGGTATCAAGTTTTGTGTAAAGCTATTGCCTATAAAAGGACAGAACTAGTAGGAAACAGTTTCTTTCAAAGATTAGACTTCAGTATCTCCCATGCAGCCATTGTTCTTTTGCTAGCGTAGGGCTTTTAAAACCTTCCCACTGAAACTAAGTTTTCTTTTGGAAAAATGCACAAACACCGGAGGAAACTAGTTGTACAGAACTGAAGACACCATGGTGTCACTGCAGAGTTTACTTTAAAGTGTGTAGGATAAAAGAAGGTGTTGATTGTAGCTCAAGTATGTAAAAAGCTTTCAGTCACAAATAGCTAAACCAGAAAAACACCTTCAATCTGATCTTATCTGATATTCTTGCCTGTGTTGGCACTCGTGCCTGTGCAGTTAGCTGGATTAGTTTCCTGATTTGGTGATAAGTGTGTGAGAGGGGACAAGACCCTGCATGTAGCATGGGTGTGCTGGGTTACAGTTTTATGCATCCGTTGGTATGCATCCATTCAAGTTGCTTGCTTTTAATACAGTAACAATTAATTAGTATGTGGAAACAACATCTGACTGACCTTCACCTGGTGGTTTTAATATTAGGATTGAAGTTGTCATAATGAATTTCTTTTTTCTAATGCAGCGTTTGGTTTTTGATCTGCCTGTCTTCCATCCGCTAGTAGATCCTTTATCTGGTGAACTGGATGTGAAAAGAGCATTTGCAAAATGGAGGTTAGTGATAACATACTGATGTATAATTTGAAAGAAGTTTGTTCCTTTCTCATTGTGTGTTGTTCTTTTAGGCGAAATCATAATCACATATGGCAAGTATTAATGTATGCTCGCAGAGTTTTCTACAAGATTGATACAACTAGTCCTCTGAACCCTGAGGCTGCAGTGCTGTAAGTATCTTCCGTGTGTATAGACATGGTCTCTTAAGAGATTTTTGCACAGACTTGCAGAAGCAAGAAGTTTGTAAAATTGTTTCAGTTCATGGTCTCTACCTCCAGAGGTGATTGTACTAGGAACTAAAGTTGAGGCTTTGCCAAGTCTGTGCTTCTAGAGCAAATCTCTGCCTCCTTGCAATTACTTAATATTACTTACTTTTCTCTTGCAGGTATGAAAAAGATATTCAGCTGTTCAAAAGTAAGGTGGTGGACAGTGTCAAACTGTGCAGCAGTCATTTATTTGATCAGCCCAAAATAGAGGATCCCTATGCAATCATGTAAGTACCATGAGCAAGTTTGCTGTATCCAAATGTTTTGAGAAAGATTTTGGTGTAGCTGTTGATTTGAAGCCTTTTTCTGCCAAGTTGACTGACCTCTTTATTTTCTTACCTTTATAGCAATAGTTTGAATATTCCTACTCTCATTTCCTTCTGTTTACTGTTGAGTGAATCTTAAATGTAACCAGACACTTGTGTTTACTGTGTTTTTCACTAAGCAACCAAGACTTAAAAAAAATCAATAAAACCCCCCAAACAACCCACCTCCCTCCAAGTAGAAATATCCATGAAGTAAACATTGCTTTGGGGCTTTCCTGAACTCAGTTTGCATGACTGTCGCTTTTGTCATACTTCTAAAATACTCAAGCTTGGCTGCATGGGGGATGGAGCAGTCAGCTCTGTAGTGAATACGAGTAGTGTTTCATGTAGCCACCTGCTGAATTGCCAGTTCTCATTGCAAAAAAAAAACCCTAAATATTTCTTGTTGAAAAGATGCATGACAGTGTGAATATAGTTCTTAATTATATGTTTTAACACTGAAAACTCCAGACTTGTGATTTACTTGAAATTCCCCAAACTAAACCAAGGAAAATTGCTGCTTTCTGCTCTGTCTATGCTGTAGTTTGCAAAAATGCAAAGTAAGAGATAACTCTACCTTCCCTGTAGTTTTTCTCCGTGGAATCCAGCTATACATGATGAAGCTAGAGAGAAGATGTTGACTCAGAAGGTATGTGTAAAGTCCAGAATCTCACTGTAGTAAAGGTTTATTGCCTGATAAAGGGAGAAAGGTTCCCTGTCTTTGAAAGTGTACCAGACAGACCTTATTCACCCTCCTTTGGATCAGCAGGCATGCCAAAACTGATTCGGTCTCCTAACTAAGCACTTATGTCACTGTTCTAACTTCAGTGTGTTAAGCAATTAATCATTTAGCCAGCTAGAAAGCTTTGTTAGTACAACTGTTGGCACACCAGGCAGGTTTTTTTGTTTGGGGATGGAAGGGCGAGGAAAGAAGATATTTGCTGACTGCCTGTTAGCTTGTCCTGCCTCTGGCCATTACCACTTCTGTATAACCTGACAGTCCCCAACTTCTTTGGTTTTTTTTTCTGTTGGGAGATTGTTCCTTACCAAGTCAAAGCTGCAGGGCATTCTTCTCATTCCAAACTTTTTGAAGCAGCAAGCAGAGTACTTTGCTCACATTTTTAACACTACCATTTCTAATAAGATGTCAGCTAATCAAAGGGTGCTTAGAGTTACTTCTCTCAAAGCACTGGTACTGTTACAGCAAGAATGTGTTGCCATGTACAGCTTTCACCTGAGCAACACCTTTTGTTTTGGAGGGGAGAGGGGTTGGCTTGATCTTTTTTTTTTTGTGGGCTTTTTTTCATTATTTCTTTGCATTTGACAAGAGCTGACTGAATTTGTGTCTGCACTCAGTGGCATGACAAGTCAGTCCAATTGTAGTGCCTGGGGATTCTGAAATGGTGCTTATCTTTCCTGGACTGGCAAGGAAATGCACTCTGAAGGTTTCAGTAACTGACTTGGGCTCCTTGCGCTAGAGCTGTGGTGTGGTTTGCTGCTTTTTTCCCAATTAAAAAAGAAAAGTTTCAGTCCAAACTTCAGTCTTCCTTGCTGCCAGCTTTAACTCATGTTCTTGCATGAATGAGATTTTTACACTGATCTTAATACAATATATTGCTGCCTGTAAGCTCAGTGTAGTGATGTTCCCAACTGCCAGAGTCACATCAGGGCCTGAGGTAAGGTGGCCTTTCTCCAGCCTTAGAGCACACAGGAAAATATTTTGATCAGATTCTGAATTCTTGATGTTGTTATAAAAAATTAAGAAATACTTTTGACTCTTTACCCCCTGCCCCTTCACCTTCATGCTCTACCTCCTCTTTTCTTATCCTTTAAATTAAAGATCTAAAGAGAAAGAATGGGTTGAGGTGCCTGAAATGGAAGGGATGTGACTTTTGTCTGAGACTGGTAGCAAATGGTGACTTTTTTTTTTGGGGTGGAGGGGAGATGCATGTTAATTTCTTTTTAAGCAAAACCTAACATCTTCAGTAACTATTGCATGTGTGGTACTTTAGTTGCTCGAGTGGTTTGCTGATAGCAGGAGTGATGCAGCTTCCGTGCCTCAGGAGACTTGTTTCAAAATATCAGTGTACCCGAGAACATTCTTTTCCCTGTAAAAGGAAATTCTTAACCCTGTATCCTGTCTTTCCCTTCTTTTGCAACCCTGGATCCTTGTTTATTACCTGTGTAGTTCCTATGTCTTGGGAAACACTAGGCCATTCTAGAACTGTAGCCCAGGAAAGGCTGTGACATCCCTGTTCCCATCTGAGCACATGGCATTTGCTAGATGATGTTCTGTGTGCAGCATGTGAGAGGCAGGTGCTACTCTGCCAGGATCAACCTTAACTAATCCCTCTTGTTCGCTGTTGTCTGATGTGTTACTGCAATGATGTCACGCAGCGTTGCCTTTTACATAAAATATGGGGAGGGACAGAAGTGGTGCAGGTTCAGTTTGCTTGCCTACTTAATTTACTTTGTCAGGCAAAAGACTTGAAGTCTACTCACGTAATTAGCACATTCTAGAACCTGATGTGTCATTCCAGGTCTGATGTAGTTGGCATGCAGGTGATCTGATGAGCCTATAGCAGTGTGGAGGCAGGACTAGTTCCTGGTATGCATAAAAACCCCCTCGAAGCTATTCATTTTCTTTGACCTGCTAGAGCAGGTATCTAATATACTAATCTTCTTAAACTACTTTAAATCTACAGATGCTTAAAGTTGCATCTTTCTCCCTCAACTTGAAGCTTTTTCTTCTAAATTGCAATAGTCTCAAATGCTTGTTGCATTGCATTGGGTAGAAATAGTTACTGTTCAAGAATTTATCTGTGATAAATGCTCAGGGAAGGGAAGGAAAGGACCATCCCTGGAAAGTCTAAGAAACTCCATGGTTTAGCGAAGGGACAGGTTGGTACTTTTGCCATGTTAATTTACGTTCAGCAGCCTTCAGTGGAGCGGAGTGCTCCTCCACTGTATGCCCAACACCACGAGGTCCTGTGTTGCAGTTACAGCATCAGGTTAACGACAGAAATGTCCTGGTTTGGATTGATGCTTCTGTCTGTAGAACCAAGAGATCTGGCAAATAGCAATGTGGTAGTGCTGGCCAGTAGTGCCAAGCAAAGGTACTATTCCAAGAGTCTCTTGTAATCTTCATGGCGTGACAGGGTAGCAGTACATGAACCAAGTTGTTAAAACTCTCCTGTAATGTCAGGTTGGTTCTACAGATCCTAGACACATTCCCAGAAATTAAACCAATAGCCATTTTACTGTTCTTCGAGGAGAGGAAACTATGCTGGCCCCTTTTATGCTTGGATTTGCCAAAGGTAGAGTGGATGGGGACTTAAGAGGGTTTGGACTATCTAATAATTCTGACTGCAACTTTCTTCTACCTAGAAGAAGCCAGAAGATCAACACTGCAAAAGCATGCACGTCTCCGGCCTGTCATGGGTGAAGCCAGGCTCCGTTCAGCCTTTCAGCAAAGAAGAGAAGACAATGCCAACTTAGCTGTTCTGGATGATGGTGCACAAAACACTTTCTGTGGGTGGAGGGAATGTAAGGGAGGGAGAAACAGCAAAGCAGCTGTTTCCTTCTTGACTACGGATTAGTACAAACCGAATGGTAGCAGTGACTCCAGTAAACCTGTTCAAGGGATTACTGACTCTTAATGTTTTACATATGCATTAGGTTTTAAAGGCTTGCCTGGAGTTTGGAAGTCTCTCTTGAACACTGCAGTACTTCTACCTGAAGACTGTCTAGGGTGGGTGATTCCTCAGGGCTCTGAAATGCCTGGAGGTTTTGGGTTGATTTTTAAGCTTTTATTTTTTTCCCTCCAGGAATAGCAATTTTTTTAAAAAATCTTAAATTACTGGCAGAAATATTAGCATTGGAAATATGATGCCAGAGGTAAGCTGTGTTCATGTAAACTAATATAGCAGAGTTAAACACTATATTTAATGGTTTTAAATACTTTTGGTTTCTATTGTAAATATATTAGGATTTGAAATTGTAAATAGACGGTTCATCGACTCCATTTAGCACTTTGCAGAGGTAAAGCTGGGGATGATCTATGATGTATTATTGATTTGTAAATGGATATTGTCACTAAAGCGCACATTAGTCTGGCAGAGTGAAAGCTTGTTAGGCTTTTATTACATAAACACTAAAAATTTTTAATGGTGGTCTCTTGAGCTAATAAAATCTTAGAGGATTTTAGATTCCCTAGGTGTCTAGGGGATTACTTAGGAGAGCTTGACTAATGTGTGTTAATAGTGACATCTTAAAATAAAAAGAAACCATGATCTAGCCCTTGTCCCTCCGTTTGTCTATATTGCAGACACATAGCAAAGACTGGGGCTGGAATGGAAGCCGCTGCCTGCCTGCATACATGCCTGCACGTGTGTTCAGGATGTGAAGGGGGCTGAAGGGATGGCTAAATACAGTTTTGTTCCATGCTCAGGAAAACCTTTCTAGAGCATGTGTGAGCTCAGGACAGAATCTCTTACCTTTCATGAGAGTTGTCTTAATGTCACAGCCTGGCATAAGGCCTTATCCTTGCCTAGCAGGACTTTCCTATGAAAACCTGTGATGTTAACCCTTCACAGCTGGGCTGCCTTTTTGTGACTCCTCATACCTGTCCTGATGGCATTAGTGCAAACCCTTCTGTCTAGTAATAAGTACTAGTGACTTTGTGTATAAACGTGACGTGGGGTTTGGGGAGGGGGAGTGATGTGGTCTGTATTTTGGGTTTTGTGGGGTTTTGTCTTTTGTTTTTATCTGACAAGCTAAATCCACTTGTCATAGAACAATCTTTCCCTGTTCCCTTTGAGAACAACTTCTTATGAAAAAGACAAAAACTTCAAGTAATATGCTGTCACATACCAAATGAATAATTTAATGTACTGGTGAGGATGCAGCACTTAACATTGTATAAATTAAGTGCTTTCTCTGTTTTAGGTAATGTTGAAATCTTACTGCATGATGTAGCTTTAAACCTAAAGCTTCCGCCTTTGGGATGCAGCAGTTTCCTGGGGCTGCCTGGAGTGTCTCCAGTACTGCTGGAATTCCTCTTTAGAGAGAAGAATGCAGAGGGTGTGCAGAGAGCAAGGATCCTCTTTCAAGGCAGAGAAGGAAGTGCATCCAAAGGTGCATTTCTTGGGGATACTCTTTCCTCTTCAATGCCCTCATCTTTTAAAAGTGTCTGTTATAGGACCTAGGTTCTTAACTAAATGCTAAAATGTTCTTTCTAAACCTTAGTATAGCCACTTATGCTCAGTGTGATAAGAGAAATATAAGTCAGAGTGGCTTCTTTTTAAACAAATTTGAGGTTAAAGTAAAAGGAAATCTAAGTATATGTTACCAAGCAGGTGCTTCTGAACAAGGTATTTACAACTCAACTATTGCCTTCTGCTCTCAGAAAGCTCTTGGGAACTCTGTATTTATGAGGTATGGGACTATGTAAACCGAAGGCTCTGGCAGGCTCTGGTCATGTGAATTAGTACAGCAGATTTAAACGCAATTAATGGAACCTTTTTTAATCGTAAACTGTATTGAAAGTGGTGGTTGAGTGCAGATCTTCCAAAAGGATGTTTTTGCCAAGCTTAAGTCAGTCACTGGGTGAGATGTCTGACTCAGTATGATTTTTGTAGGGCATCTAACTTAAGAGTAAACTCAGTTTCTATGGTCTTCAACACAAATCTGTCTCCTCTAGCTTAGAGCTCAATCCACCTTTGCTATGAGGCTGAGAAGATGTGTTAAGGGAGTGGATTTAAAAATGGATAGGGTAATCTAGAGCACATCTGCAGTCTTTAGTGGCTCTCTGAAGTCTGCTGCTGCTATGTTTTCAGACATTTGCAAAGTTATTACTGGAGTACTTTTGTGTATTTCCACTTACATCAGTATTGCCGTGTCATCCCCAGAGAAGCTCATTACAGACTCTGGTGCATCAACAAGTAGAATAAAGCCAACAGACTTGGGGTAGGATGTCTTACTGTTTGAGTCTTGAAACGGTGGCTGCCTTCCAAGGAGAAGCTCTGTGTCTGTTTCTGCGGCAACACAGCACTGGCAAGGTAACAACAAACTAAATGTTGCTTTCTTGCTGGTAGTGATGGCTTGTTGGAGCAAAATGTTTGACTCCAAACCTCAAAATAAGCCTTTGCAAATAGTGGATTTGAGATTATTTTTTTGGTGGTCATTTCTCTTGTCTCCCTTTCCTACCCCTTTGGACGGAAGGCTTAGGACTTGCAAGAAATTTGCTCTTACTCTTAAGTATTTTTCTCGGGAAAAAAACCAACAGGACATGTTTCATAGATAAACTATTAAGTACTGTGTTCAGATCAAAAACTTTGAGGAGAGTGCAAAATTCTGAACCAGCACTTTGGTTCCTGTAGTTTTTCCTACAGTAGCAATATCCTACCCCTTTGTTTAAAGGCATTCTTCTCTAACCTTGTTTTTTTGGTCTTGTATGCTGAAGTTAGGTATTTTGTGAGAACAGGACTTGGATGGCAGGTAGCTGTAACCCTTTTAAATTTTTTTACATGTCAGTGTAGGAAAGAGGGAAAAGCCTGTGGATCTTGGAAGAAAGCAAGCAGTTCTCTGCTGTTCCTGTTCTCAGCTCTGGGATGACACGTGCAGAAAGGCTTTCTGTCCTTCCCTCACTTCCTTACCTGCTGTGGGAAAGCAAAAGGAAGCACAAACCTTCTGGAGCAGTTGCTTAGTGCCACAGCTGTTCCTTGAAAAGCTAGTGAGTAACTAACACTGCTAGAGTAGTGTGAGAGTGTGCGTGTGTGCATGGGCAAAGGAAGGAGGAACTGGGACCATGGGACTTCTCTGCCCCAGTCCTCCTCATTCAGTGATCTTTAGGAAACTACTGCCAGTGTCAAGTGGCTTTGAAACTTGTTTTTTCAGTTCTTGAAAGCAAAGAATGTTACTGTCACCCTGTATTGCCACCTGTGGCAGCTGTCTGGCCCCTCCATCGGGGCAAGGGAGGCCCCACGGGCCGGGTGGCTGTGGGTGCCCACCCCCGGGCACAGCGGGCGGGCTGCCTGCGCTGGCGCAGTGGGGGTGTGCTGGTGGTACCTCCTGGGCTGGTGTGGCCCCACGCGGCTCTGCAGAGCTCCTGGCTTCACCTCCCAGCACACCTCTCCCGGGGATCTTTGCTGAAGAAATTGAAGCCCTTGTGGAAAAGGGTGAGTGGTCTTGCTGCTGATCTGCTCCTTCTCGAGTGAGGGAGGGAGAGGGGGAGGTTGGTAGTGGGGAGCCTCCCTCCTCTTCTGCCAGAACAAAAGCTTGGAGGTGATGCAGGACAGGGCTGTAACAGCAGCTGTAGTGTGAGACTCCAGTTGTCTTCTGCCTCAGGTGCTTCTGAAACACTTGTTAAAGCAAAGGCTGAGCTGCTGTATTGTAGAAGCAAAAGCCTTGAGTTCTTGTGCACATAGACTGGGGTTGAAGAAGGGAACTGTCCAAAGACCCTTTTGTTCTCAAGGGCATCCTTAGGTTCTTGGGCATGTTTTGCTCTTTTTAGCACTTGCTGTTTCACAGCCCTGAGGGCAGTGTGCCTGGGGATCGGCCTTACTTGGGCTCTGCTTTAGATCCCTCCAGTGCTTTTGGGCATCTTCTTAATGGCTCTTATTTAACGCTGTGCTTTGCAGTCTGTCTTAGGAAGGGCAGGTGCAGGAAGCAGATCGCACCCAGCTTGCACCTTCCCCAGCACTTTGCTGCTGGAAAGGGGGTAGATGTGTGGTGCCACACATGGGAACATTAGTAGCAGTCACAGCTGGTGTATCATGCCTACATCAAAGGACTTCAGGGAGTGAGGGGTGGCTGACAGCTGCTTGACAACTAGCTTAACATTTGGAAAATGTTTCTTTTGTTGCTCCCATCTCTTTTTTTTTTTTGTTCTTGTGCAGCTGATTTGCTACTTTAAAAAATCCTTTATAGTGTTTCTGGCTTTTTTTTATTTGCATTGTAGGAACAGATTTCTGATAATCCTAAATGTGCACCTGTTCAGCTTCACTCCATCCTCCATGTCATGTGCCACTCACGGGTTGTTAACCTTGTTAACCTCCCCAGCTAACCTAGGGCTTTAGTCAAGCGTGACCCTGCTGTTGAGCAGCTTGCTTTCAGTTGTCCTTCTCTGCTGGGGAGGGCTCTAGGACAGGGCCAGCTGCGTGTAACCTGTACAGAGGAAGAAGATGGCTGTGTCTCCTGACCTCTGTCAGCCTTCTCTTCCATGTGGCATTCCTGCCCCGGTTAGCCTGTGCGGTGTGGATGTCTAGCAGGTTATGAGGAGTCAGGAGGGCTTTGGCATTGTCAGATCCCTGTCAAATATCTTGAGTGTGCAATAGGAAATAGAAGTGGAGGGGCTGACCTGAAAGCTGAGCTTGCCTTGCCTGGGAAGTAGCCCTGTGGCTTTTTCAAGGAAAGCATGTGGGAAAAGTGTTTGAGGGCTCTTGCAGCTATTAAAATGCTGTGAATGTTAGTTCTGTTGGTGCTGTTATTTCTCTCACATGTTTATTGGGAGGGCTGAAATTGAAATGTGAATGCCTCAGGTTTAGTGTTAGTTTAGTTAAAGGACTTGGTGTGGAGCAGAAATGGGCTGGGCAGCGTGACTGAGCATGAGGTGCCAGCTGGGCAGGGACACGGCACTAGTGCTCAGCTGCAATGGGATAGTTCCTCCTTCCTTACTTTTATTATTATTATTCTGTAATAAATCACTGACTTGCAGATTTTCTAAGCCACTTAGGTGAAGGACTTGCGTAGAAGTTTAATCCCTTCTAATCTTGGGATGTTTTTCATCTTGGCTGCAGCAGGGTGGCCGTGGGACTTAATGCTTACTGTGTCCAACGCAGGAAGGTGCCCATGTCCCCATGCTGGCTGGTGCTGGGGAGTTGAATAGGGAGCAAATTGTGGTGTCACCCAACGTCAGCTCTGAGCTCTGGCAGCTGCAGTTTGATTTGTCCCATTGCTGCTGGGGTTTAGAAACCATCAGTTAGCAAAAACAGTGACAAGGAAGAAAGGCAGTGAGGTAGTAGAAATGATGGTTATTTGAGTACATTTTGTTTATCTTTGAGCTGTTACAGACCTTGGAAGGGCTGGTGAGTACCTTGGATTGCTCTAAGCTAAATCCATGCTAATAGCAGTTTACTGAAAAGTATTTATTTAAAGAATGCAGAATTTTTACTTTTAGAATTGAATAATCTGAAACCATCTTTTTTTTTTTAAATTAGATTGAGAAAGGGGAGAGAACACTAATGATGTCTTCCTGTAATCGGATTGCTGTATTAACAGAAGCTGTTCCAGGAGCAAAGTAGGTGAATGAGTAGTGAAACCATCCCACTGAAATCAAATCCTTTTCTCCTGAATGTAGCTGTCAGCTTTCCTAGTGCAGGTGTGTCATTTAATGGAAAACTTAAGTTTTTAAATCCCTGCCAGTACTTTAAGGGACATTTTAAAAATCATCTTTGCAGTTGTGAACTATGTAAAGATTATTTCAGAAGAGAAATAGAAGTTATGCTACAGCAGTCTTCAACAGCTGAGTTTGCAGTTAGACTAGATGATGGTTGTAGGTCCCTTCCAGCTGAACTATTCTAAGTCTTGAAGAATTACTCTGAAGCTACTTCAGATTTTTTTAATCATGTTTACATACTAGATATTTTTCCTTTAGAGCACCTCTGAACTAGCTTTTTTTAGCATGTTTCAAAACAAACTATAAATTCTACCTCTATTGTTTACAACTCAGTGTTTACTAAAAAATTTGGTTTCAGAAAGGCATAGAAACCACAGAAGCAGATAAAATTTAGTGCCAGGGCCAATGGGTACAAGTGCAGGGGCAAACCAGTCTATGCTTATAGAAACACTGTACCTGGCTGCCAGTGGCCAAAACCCTTCTGCAATTTCTATAATTCTTAGCTAACTCAGCTCAGATGTGACTGTGGAGGCTGGTGTGTGTGACAGTAATTCTGCTCTGGCTGGGTTAAAATGTGTGATCTTGAGTGAAGGGTGGGCTCCGGTTCTAGGGCCCTCTGCCTCTGCAGCGCCACAGGAGGAAACGCCTTCAGAACAGACACAGTGGCTGAACAGGGCAAGAGTCGATCCTTTTCCCTGCAGTGGGAAGTTCCCTGAAGTGGTGTGTTTATTGTTAAACCACTAATTGCAGTGCTTGACTGAAGTCCCTGCGGTCTCCTGCACTGTGCTCTGTGGACCCACCTAGATGATCATTTTGATGACTTTCCTTTGCACTGACCAGTCAAATGTGGTGTTTGAGAGCCACAGGCTAGTTTTAGCTTTGCACATAAAATGCTTTTTTCACACAAGAACATAAAATCGTGAGTTTATAAATTCTTTATTGAAAAATACACTTGCAATATTTTCATACAAAGTAACATAAATGGTAGAGTAATAAGAATTGTCAATTTCATAAATATTTTTACAGAAACATCTACACATGTTCTGGACTTCAGCCTTTTGTTGTTATCAGGTAAGAATTCCACTGTAAATTCAATGACAGTAAAATAAAAGCATCTTTCATTAAGTCCTATATTTTCCCATTATTCAGAGGAACAGGAATGACAGGAAACACAGAGCTTTTAAATTCTGCTTCCTGTAAGAGCTTCTAGAATGGGAGTGTGCTACATCTTCATTACCACACCCCAGTTATGACACCAAACAGCACTATGTTGGTGTACTGTCCCAGCTGTTAGTAGGCTTAATGCTTTCCTATTAAGTCTGGTATTTTGGAACTATTTAAAATGGAACAAACTAGTAGAAGCCTAATATATGCATCACTTCCTTATCCTGTTAGTAGGGGAGAGATTTCCCCAGGCAGCCTGATTTAGTCCATTAAAAAAAAAAACCCAAAACACCCCCCACCCCCTGTCCTTTAAAAACAAACAAACAAAGCTAAGTCTATGTTAAGAGCTGGACCCCACTGTCCTTCTGCTGAGGAAGTGGGGGGGGCAGTTCCTGGTGCTCAGAGCGATCTGAAGAAACAAGCATATAAAATTCCTTGAAAAAAGCAAACATCCCTGGCTTTCCACAGCAAGTGAAAAGCAATTCCTAATGGTGTTTGCTGAGGAGGGGAGCTATGGGCTGTCAATTTGAAAATAAATACAAAAGTCAAATTGCTTCAATACAGAAAGACAGCTGAAGTCAGCCTTTGAAAAAAATATTCACATGTAGAAAGTGCCATTGCAAATATACAGCAAAACTAATCTGCCTTAAAACTGATGCTTCACAGCCCTACCAAAAGTGCCACCCTTTGAACAGGAGTTCACGTTAAAACATTGCACAACTAAGACCAATGCATAAACAGAGTTATCTACCTTTGTACAAGGTGCCCAGAGGTTAAAGCAAAGCAAGGTGATGGTTTTCAGGGGCACACGAAACATTCTGGCAAGAGTCCCTTAAGACAGCTTCCTTTGGGGCTTAAAAAGATGATTCCCATCTTCCCTTTCCAAGCAGACCCGGGCTTTGCTGGAGTAGTACTTGTGAGTCATTGTTTTGTGGAGGTGGTTCCCGTGAGAGCCGGGCAGGGCTGAGCAGGGTTCCTGTGGTGCAGCACTCCCCGCCTGCTGCCCCGGGAACTTTCTGGGCCGACGGTGCCAGGGGTCAAGCACTGACAGTGGGGGGAAGCGCTGAGGGAGCGGCCGGGGCCTGGAGCGGCCCTTGCGGGGTCCCGGCAGCTCCTCCAGCCCCGGCCTGGCCGTGAGAGGGGGCAGCGGCGCGGGGCCTGGCTGCACAGCTGCCCGGGCCTGTGGGGCTGCAGCGAAGGAGCGGCGGGCTCAGTGAGACCCCCTGTCATTTGCCACGTCCTGGAGGCGTCTTAACAGAGCTGTGTGATTCTCCTGACAGATTCGCTTCGCTGGCGCTTCAGTGCCATCCTCCAAGAGAATGCCTCTCTTCTTTGTGGGCGTTTCTCCGGTTCTAACCATGCTGTTAATCTCCTTTAGTCTCTGGAGAGAGAAGGGGGAAAAAGGTAAAATTATTTCTCATTATTGTGACTCCCAGAATACAAAGCAGACATTTGGTACTCGCATTACACCGGGATTCCTCGTCTGTGGAGAGCGGTTCTGTACACAGTGCTCCTGGGGACAGAGTGACCTTTCCAAGGGCCGCCCTGGTCTCTCTGTTCCCAGAATACACCAGAGCCTCGCTCAGCCTCACGCTGAGCCACGGGTGCAGTGCCTGAAGGCCGCCCTTCTGCCCTGCTCTGACACCAGGGATGCAACACTTCCCAGCTAGAAGATGCTTCCCAGGGAAGATTTCTGCTTCATTCTTGGTGGCCAGAGACAACAGGATTCAGCCCATTACACGCTGACCAGGTAAGGCCGCTCACATTAAGAGCCATGTGGAGGACTTTTTCCCCGATAGTCAGTAAGAGCGTGACTGTGTTTCACGTTCCCTTTGACCAGTCTCTGTGCCCTCTGTAACCCCCTGTGCCCGGACAGCCCAGGGGCCCAGTGCTGCACAGCCCGAGGCGCTCACAGGGCTCCAGCCAAAGAGTAACTTTGAAAAGTACAGGCGTACCTCAGACACTGAATTGCTTTTACAGCTTCTCAGGTACCTGAGCAGACAGTTTAAAGAGCATTAGGGGAGAGAGTACATGTTAGACAATGCCAACAGAAAGGTGCCTTGAACAATCTTCTTTAATTTCACTACCAAAAAGAAAAGGTAGAATTAAGGATTTATAAGAGCAAACTGAAAACACTTTAGTCTCACCTTAGATGGGCTGCTGCTGAAATAATAGAATATTTTCTCTCGAGGAGAGAGAGTAGACTCGTTTTTGTGTGGTGAGATGTACACGGGGTGGTTCTGGGACAGCTGTATCCTGCGAGGGGAGCCAATCCTCATGAAGGGGTAGGGTGAGAGCGGGGGAGAGTCCGTCTGCTCAGGAGAGAATGAGAATCACCCAGCGGCTGGTACCTGACCTCAGGTGTTACTACAGTACGGCTTCTGCGAGCTGGTCACCTTACACACAGTTTAGGTTGTTTTCCACCAATGCCAGACAGTATGTATTTAGAACAGATGCAAGCTTTGTCGTGTTATTAGGCCAGGTTAGTATTTTTTTATTTACTTTTCTAACGCTGTCTGAGGCTGGTGGGTGACTTGCCCAGGAAGAAACAGTAAATCGGCATTGGAAATACTTAGTATTTTAGCAGCAGAGCATCTCCTCAAGGGAAAACTATTGTCATAAAAACAGAATCCCTTGAATGTGCTTACAGGGAGGTTAGCTAAGAGTGCTTCGCTGCATGTGCAGTAAAAAAAGATCTACTTACTAATGAAAAGCACAAAATTTAACTTACTGCGTTTGAAGTGTACTTCAGGGCAAATTCCTTAATCTGCTCGATGTAGATGTTGTTGTAGAACTGTATCAGGTCCCCCCGCTCCTCTTCCTCGGTGTCACTGTTGGCACCTGTCAGGCGGGTGGGCGTGGGGGGAGCGCTGCTGGGGTGGGGCACGGGCAGGGTGCTGCTGGAGCGCATCACCGGGCTGGAGTCCCTGCTGGCTGCGGGGCCACAGACACCCGCGGTTACTGGCCACCCCGGCTGGCTAATGCCCTTCAGCCACCTCACTAGTCCCCGCCCCCCAGGGCCGAGCCCCGTGCAACCTGGTGTCAGTGTCAGTGAGGCTAAGCTGGGCCCCTCAGACCAGCAAACTGCTGCGTGCTGTACAGAAATTCACCTCATTTCTAACTTTTTACTGCATAAACTGCAAGTGGCTCTTCTGTATAAGCTGTTTCATCACGATATGAGGAGAGCCACAACTCCATTTTTCAGGGATTTCTGCTATACTTTTAACAGTAGCTCTCCCTTGTTGCCAGCTGGCACTATTTCAAATAAGAAACACTGGTCTTTTTCAGCTGGTAGTAGAAATGTTTGGCTTGGTAATACTTCCTGCTGGTTTGATGTGGAAGCTGCATAATATAAAGTATTTTGTCCTCCCCTCCTTGCCACCTCTATGTGACAGAAAGCATGAATACCTACAATTTATACTGTTATCTATTAAATATCTTAAACTGGGAATATACAGTCCCTGATTTGCTTTCCTTTATGAAAGTCCATTCAAGGAAAACGTGTCAGTTCAATTATCAAGGAAAGAATCTTCAGAGACATCAGATACACTGAAACTGATGCTTGGTTGGCAGGTTTGTGCCCATCTCTGCAGCCAGGGAGAGTAGTGGTGAACAGGGCCTAGTGCCTGCATCCTCTCATCCTACAAAGATTTGGGCTGTGGTGCACAAACTGAACTGGAGTTCAGGCCAGCCATCACAGTAGCCTCATGAGGCAGGTGCGGGTGGTGATAGATTCAAAGCTGTCAAAGGGAGGGTAATACTAAGCTTCAGTTACAGCAACTCCTCAGTGTTAGCAGTATATTCTAATTGTGTCCAAGCTTACCAAAGAAGGGAACGTTTGGGGTGGGGCAACACAAAATCCAACTGTTACCTTATGCACATGGTTTTGGAAATGGAACTAAACCCAAATATCTGGAATTTGGAACCACTCACTTCTTTCTTTGTTTCTGTCTTTACTTCTGTCTGTAGGCGAGTTCTGCTGGCTGCTGCTGTCACTGCTGCCAGAGCGGCAGCGCCGTCTCCTGCCTCTGATCAGGACACTGCGGTAAACCTGCAGGGAGAGAGGCACGTACCAACATGAGGATGATCAGATGGGCACTCACACAGCCAGGAAACAATAGTCTACATGATATAGCTGCTTTTTAGGAACTTCATTGTGGTATCACATTGCTTCTTACAGGGGAAGACACATTCTCCTAAGAGCAGCATTATCCAACAGGCACTACTTCCTTAGATTTTAAGTAAAGATATTTTCTATTTTAGGTATAGTTTAGCATAAAAAGCTTTCAGTAGTGCAGGACTTTGGATATGACTGCTGTCTCCTGAGAATGGCTCACAGACTGCATTCATTTAATACTAAATGTTACTTCAAAAAGCAATCCGTTCCTAAAATGCAACTAAGGCATTTAGTAAACTGCCCCCCACGTTGTTTAATAGTAGCTGTGCTTACATGACTCTTGGCTTGGGGCTGTGTCCGATAGCAGCGCATAATGTTCTGGAAGGACCTATCTTCCTTAGTGACCTAAGAGGAGATGAAGAGGTTAACAGATTCTCTGTGGATGGTTTTTATTTGTTTAGGGGTGGTTGTGCATGGTGTTTGGTTAGTTGTGGATTTTTTTGAGGAACTGTAATCTTTAGAACATAGTCTTAAAGAGGTTTTCTGGTTGGCCAGTTTTCTTTATTCACACCTTACCTTCGCCATTACGTAGATGGCACACATCAGCAGCTGATCCAAATGTCTGTCCATCATGATTTCAGGGCAGTGCACCAAGGAATACTCAAAACATGTCCAGATCTTTTTCCGCAGCTCATCAGAAATATCGAGTTTGACACAGAGATCTCTCAGCCGTACACTAGCTAAATGATAAACCTGTTGAGATGGAAAGTGTTTAGGGCCACAGCAATATGGCTTTTCTCAGCCCAGACTTGCACACCCTGTAGCACTTGTGCAAATGATGAGCCAAAAGAAGAATAACTACATTTAACTTGTTTGCTTACAGGACACAGACCCTCTCAGTACTGGTATGGATGCTAAGAAAACATTTATTTCAAGCTTAAATTCTGAGTTGTCCTGAGCTCAGGAAGGGCACTGCATACCCTACAGAAACCACTGTATTCAATAAACCGGAATTTCTTTCTTTGAAAGAGCCATAAAGAAAATGGCCACCTGTAAGTACCAGCTGGGCAAGTACATAATCTACTTCACAACTTGTGCTGTGGTAGCTGCGGTGATAGTCTACTCCTTTGCTAGTGAGAAGTTCCTGTGTAAGAAAACTACTCTGCAGGTATGTACATAAATAGACATCAGGTGCAGATTAACTTGGAAATTGAGTATTCTCTTAGTAGTAGTAATAAGTAGTACATATTTTAAAAATCTCTGAAGATTTACCAAATACAAACTAAGCAAAGCATCAATTAGATTAGAAAGTACCTTTCTAAAGAAGAGTGCAAGGGAGCCCATCTTGCGGGGCCTGGTGGCCATGGCAGTGCTAAGTTGCTGGGCTGGTCTTTGCTCTCCAGGAGAGATCTGCTGGACCGTTAACGGGCCCGGTAACTGCAGTGTCGCCCCGGTCACCTGAGGGTTCAGGGTACCAGCAAGGGTCTGGGCACTGAGAGGCTGAATGGGCCCGGAGACAGCCTGTGGCTGGGTACCTACATTTACTTGGACTGGGAAGAAAGTTATTCCTCCATTTTCATTGGCAATACCTGTAATTTAAGAAAAAGAGTCTGAAATAAGAGCAATTAGGGGCAGGAGATGTTCCTGGTTGTTAGTAGTTTTGTGTCAGTTGGTTTGTTTTTTTTAAAGAATTCAGGAATTTTCGTATTAGTTATTTTGACTATATGTTTAGTATATTATAGATGAAATTGTCTCACCAAAATATTTTGGACTTTTCATCATAAGACAAGAAGATAAGGGAAATTGAACTAAGTTTTTCATATTAACATAACTTTCATCCTGTGCTAGTTCAGGAAGGAAGGCTTATGGAAATAACTTGTATAAAACAGATGCTGACAGTCAGAACACCCTTGTGCTGTACATGTTCTGTCTCTAAATTCTGCTCATCTACTCAAACAATTCTTCCCAATTATGAATTCTTAAACATACTTTTTTCTCCACTGGCATACTGTTGCCCTCCTCTCCCTGTTACTGTGTACTAACTCTCTGCTGGGAACAACCTGAATAACTCAACAGTTGCTTTTCTCTCACCTTGCACTGGTATGGTCACAGTTTGCCCGTTGTTGGCTGTGACGGTGGCAGTTGCCACTGTAACCAGCGTCTGGCCGGGCACGGGCGTTACCGACATGGCTTCGGGATTCATGTTCTGCACAGGCACCGTATTCACCACGGGCTGTTGGGGAACTCTGACTGGAGTGCCACTGTCAGAGGTACTATCGCTGTCAGCAAACAGTCTCCTCCTTGTAGGATTGGCTGTAGGAGAGCTGTATCTGTCATACAGGGTAGTGGGAGAGGATGAAAGGCCTGTGGATTGAAAAAACCAAAGCATGTCTAAATATATGTATTTAACACTTGTTGTATAAACCTTGGTTATATAAATACATGACAGAAATCTACTAAACCAAAATATGTCAATGCAAAGCTCTTCAGGAAACATTTTTAAAAATTCTGTATGTCTACATTTGTGGCTTACAGATTGCTTTTAGCACTGACTTAATCCCATGTAATGCCAATGTATGATGGTTTATTTTTCCAGAGGAAAAGTTTGAGACTTCACATAACTAAATATAGAGTGGAGTTTCCATTGTGGTATAACAGTAAAGCAAACTGTTCAAGTGCTACCACTTAAATAATATTTATACACATACACTACTTGAGTTCTAACAGAAGTATATGTATACATACATAGGTGCTGTTCATATACATAGCTCCTAAAAACACCCTCTCACAACAGTATTTTGTTCACACTGAAATAACTAAGATCAATGCATTCCTTACAAATATGTTTGCAATTAACTGTCCATTGACATTAAAGCCATGGTTGAAGACATGTAAGCATGTTATTAAGTCTCACCTTTTCCTAGTCCTCCAGTCTCAGCACGAACCTCATTTATTCGTCTTGGTGTCAACGGTGAACCTACAACACTGTTCCCAGCAGATCTCTCAAAATACTGAGGTGGCATTACCTGAAAATATTTGAGTGGCTGGGTCACAGATTAATTACATAACAAATTTTTAAAAGCTTCTGTACTACAAATTTGGAACAGCAGAAGTATATGGCAAAAAATAAAACCAAGACCACTGAACCACAAGCCTAACTGAAATGGTGCAATGACTGTGCTGCTCTAGAAGATGCACTACTGTAATAATCTTTCTGTGACTACAACTACAAGTCTGTACTTTACACTATGTTCTTCTTGTCTAGTAATCTTTTCAAGTGAGTGAGTGACTGGGCCAGACATTCCCTGCTCTCTGCTCTGGCTGTCTCTAGCGAGGTGTCTGTGAACAGGCCCCAGCACACTACCCTGACTCTGCTTTCTCTGCCCTGGTTAACCTGTGGGGTGAAACTGAAACTGGGGCCCCTGAAGCCTCCCCTTCAGGGTATAGTGCCCACTCTCTACCTTCCTGTCTGATGATATATATATATAGATATATATATAGAGATATAGATATATAGAGATAGATATATATATATATAAAAAAAACATACAAGAAGTACTCACCTCTTCACAAGTAGGAACTTTGTTTTCATTATCTCTGATTCTGTCCCACAGGATGGATTCCTGTTTCCATGCCATACTTTCCAAGATCTGTTCTTCAATATGATTAAGGTGTTTTACCACTTCCCGACAAAGGCCATCCTCTGCTCTAATGAACACCTCAATTACCTGTAAGGTGTATAATCACAATCAACACAAGGTACTTGTTTCATATATTTCTTCTTACAGAAAGATCTAATTCCTGATTTTCAAGAAAGAGATGATTAGAAATATTAAGGGTTCATTTCTATGACTCAATCATACTTTGTCATGCATTTTTATCAGAAGATAGTTATTTGTATCTTATAGACACTTGGGCAGTATTTTTTCCAATACAAAAAGGGGCAAAGCTGAGAATGAAGAGTTAATATCTAAGTTAAGGTCTAGGTATGGAGATTACTTAATATAAGTCAATAGAGTACTCATAACTTGGTAAGCATTTCTAGTTATCAAGCACTTTACCTTATAAAAATGATAAACAGGAATGTCAAATATTTCAGTGATGAATGGGAAGTTCCCAGGTGGCTTATATGTGAAGGTAATTATCTCAAGGCAACATGCCAGCAGCGATCTATGAAACACATCTTGCTCCAGTATTGCCTGCAAGAGAGTTGCAAATTTCAATGCTTAATTTACGGTGTAACCATGGAACAATAAAATGCTTTCCATTCTGCCTCATCCAAACCAGCATGATTATCAAGCTTATAAAAAGAGATTTTTTTAAATAAGAGAACAGAATCCAAAATGAGCCATTAAAAATTTCATTGTGTTTGTAAACAAATGATTCCTTGTACACTTTTTCTTCGATTCAGGTATACGTAACAGCCTACTTTTCAGAGATTTACCCTCATTTTAAATAGCTGTCTGTTCTGCTCTACAATTAGTTTCCTTTTCTGTAGGTCCAACTTTAAAAATGAGGTACAGTTTGATTAGTCTTCCTTACAGATAAGTCGGTGTCTCCCAGTCTCCTCCTCTCTTGCTCAATGACTGATTCCAGGACCTTGTAGTATAGCACCTCAGCACGACGAAAATGCTTGCTAGCAACATCTGCAGGAATTTTAAATAGAAAAATATTGTGAAATGTGATAAAATAATTATATCCTTCATCTTAAGTTATAGAGATACGACAATTTAGTGGCACCTGTGTATTTCTGTGCTGCTGTGGCTACAATACTTTTGTGACTAGACCGCTTAATTTTACATTAACTTACGCATCCCTCTCCTATGCTGCACTGACTTGTGAATGCAGAGCAGAATAACTTATTACCGAACCCAGATTCTGATGAAAACACAAAAAAACACATAAAAACAATCCTTAACATTGCTGTAATAGAATAGACATGTTTCAAGTTCAGAAAATACACTGAAAAGTATACCTATATGGATCCAACTTGCACTGCGCAACAGAAAACCCTGAAGCAACTATGCTGACAAGAACAAAGGCCCTATTAAGAAGCAAGAAGGTCAGAAGCATCTTCCTTATTTTCAATCCATCTTCATGCACTTCACAAATCATGACAACTGCAAATAATACTTCATGTTTATACTGGCAGGTTTTTAACATCTGTACTAATCTATCCTTGTATGCAAGCCAAAACTGCTGTAGGGTCTTCAAAGACTACAATTAGTCAGATTTTTCATTATTATCACAGAAATCCATGCCATTGCTATTATTTTTATTTGAGAGAGAAAGAGCAGTACCCTTAACTGAGCTTTCCATTTCAGTTCCATACAACTGAAAGTATCATCAAATTCCAGTGATTTGAGCTAAGGCTGATTATAAAATTCTAGAGCAGGGTTGAAATTTGCCACATCTTAAGAATACGGGGAAAGACAAAAGTAATAGAAAAGATGCTTGTGCTGAAGCATAACCTGTAAGTAAAACAGTAATTACAAGAGATCAATGTCTTATACAGATAAGAATTAAAATGCCTGTAAAGTAAAATGTTACCCACCTTTGGAAAAATTACTGAATTCTCCTTCAGACTGCATGCTCTGGCAGTATACTTCATACATCTCTTTTACTCTGTTTGCAATAGATTGAGAAGGATCTCTGGAACATGCCCTGAAAATAGGAACTAAACAGTTTCAACATTCCTACTGAGACAAAAAAAAAAATAATCTACAACTATTTTTGTAATATGATGACGCATGAAACTGTAAATATATTGCATAGCAATACAAACATACCCATGTGTCTAACTGCATATGCACTGTAAAGTGTCCACAGCATATTATTATTATTGTATACATTGTAGTAACAGCTCATCTTTTCATGATCAGGGATAAATACTTAAACAGCAGTTTCCACATGATATATAACAACTGGTTTAAAATATATTGTACCTGTAGCAACAGTTTAGCTATATGGAGAATAAATTTTATTTTGCATCTCCTAGAGTATGGAGTGATTTGCTAGGCAGTGAGATTTGCAAAGTAGGAAGAAAAGCCTTGAAAATTTTTTATTAGCAGTTTGCTGTTAGAGAAGCTTGGAACTGTTGGGTTTTAAATGTTGTATGTTCTTACAACCACCAATCTCTTCAGGACAAATGTGTCTAAATAAAGAGAACAAAATCTTCTAGAATTTAATTGCCTTTCTGGGTCCTGTTTTACTCTAGAACCTTTCAAGACTGATAAATTTTAAATTACACTGTTAAACATTAACATATGTTATTAAAACTATTTTAAAAATAGAATTATTTGGTTAGCTGAACATCAAACTTACCTGAGTATTTGCTCCAGATTTTCACTGGGGGCATTTTTCAGTCCTGCCAGCATCGTATGAAGGCGGCTCAAACTGTATGTTGCTATGGAAACAGGTGTCACGTACGGGTTGCTCTCTTTAATATACTTGCGGCCAGTAAGTGGAGTTGTAATCCTAAGTGATTTGGACTAAAAAACAAAAAGTAAGCATATAACCGTACACTATTATAAAACTTAGATACAGGCCATAAACGAGAAAGTGTCAGTCTGTAGAATTCTTACCCTGTGTTGTGATACAGGCCTGGAAAAAATGGCTAGAAATCAAAGAGCCCAGAGTAGCTCATGTCTCAGATAACAGCCAGCAAAGAAAGACCAATCTGTGTCCCTTGGATGTCTGTACGGGACAGTACTGTATATACACAGAGAGGATGTGACCTCACACTGAAAGGTAGATACTGGGAGTGAAGTGTGAAACAACTAGGCCAATCTAAAAAAGCCCCCCAAAAAGCCCAGCAGTCTCCTCCTACCCACTGAGTACCAAAGGTAGCCGTAGCTCAGACAAAGTGTACTGAGCCAGGGTTTCCTGTCAGTGGGTTTAACACTTAACATGAAAAGTCCTCCTGAACTTAACACTTACCATTTAATTCATTTGCATCAGTTCAAGTCATCACATCAAAATAACACCAAGGATGTTCCTTCAATTAGTGTGCAGCAAAACCAATGCATCTTCTAATTATCTAACCATGCAATTACCAAGAAATGTTTTCCTTACTTTAATGAATACGTTATATTTTGCAGTCTTTTCACCATGAAGTCTAGCTCCCAATACTCCCCCCATTTTCCCCACACACTCCTGAGTCTGTTTTATTTCTGCCTCCATGCCCTAAGCAGGAAAGATGCTTCCCCCAGCCCTGTCCTGGGCTCACTGGAACATGCCACAGCACAAGTATTGCACCTGCAAGCTGCTGTCTTACAGGCCACACTGTTTCATCACTTCAGAAACCCATGAGAGTCACACACCCAGATCTGTGCCAGCAAAACTCAGCAGTAGATTATTTCTTTAAATAGATCAGAAGCAAAGAATTAACTGATTGGACTGATTTTGTGGGTTAGGTTATTCTGATCTTTTCTCTCCTGAATGTTGAAAGCCACTAACCAACTCTCACTCTGAAAAAAGATCATGTAACTATTTCAGTGATCTAGGCTGTTTTACCCCTTTGCTCTCTGTAATCCAATTGTGCTAATACAGCTTATATCCTTCTTTATTTGCCCGTCTCATATCCTTCCTCCTTTAAGATATCTTTTCCACCTTCAGGAACACTTTGATACTCTGCAACCACAGGTATACAAGTCAGCATTCAAAGCCTGTTTTTCAAAAGCTATTCTAGTCACACAAAGGCCCTGATAATTTTCAGGGTCTTCACTTTATTGTTCTGAAACACGTAGTGTCCTTTATCCTCGGAAAGACCATATTCTATGCTATTTCATTAGTCGTATATAGACACAAATGTACCTGTCAGGCTTGTAAGCAAGCAAGGTGAAAACCATTCCCTAGTGATTTAACTAAAACTGTGAGCAGATGTAATACCAACACCTGAAGCACACCTGTGAAAAGGAAACAAACAGAATGCACAGAGCAAAGCGCTGAGCAGCTTTGGTGGGACAGGGATGGGAGGGGAAGGGGGACAGACAGGTCCAGAGGACCCTGACACTTGTGGGAGAATTCAGCACCTGCCAAACAACCATGGAGAAGCGCCTCTTCTGTTGTGCTTCAAAATCTTCTAAAGATACCTCTTTAAGTAATTACCTAAATATTCTCTATACTGGATTTAATCAAAGAAAACCCAAATGCATGGAGAAATTCTGTCCCACAGCCCCAAAAGTAAACAACATATCTAATCAATTACAAACTCTAACACAGCTATGCTGTGTGCACTCCCAGGTCACCCTGAACAATAAACATGGTAATTTTTAGTAGCTGCTTCTCCTCATCAGACAAACTCAACTTATTCTCCATATACAAACGGCAACTCAGACTGTGTCATACTCACCCTATCAAAGTGCTGCTGCAAGTTATGCTTCACCTGTACTCTTTCAGCTGTTTCCATTCCTGAAGTTGTATTTAAGCACCTTGTGAGAGTTCCAATCTCTTCATCTGCATCCTCCCCAAGAAATATTCGCTCATCAAGATTTCCTACTGACAAAACATACTCCTCGTAGGCCTTGTTGATGG
The DNA here is from genome assembly GCF_965140245.1 of Athene noctua. Lineage (NCBI taxonomy): Eukaryota > Metazoa > Chordata > Aves > Strigiformes > Strigidae > Athene > Athene noctua. The sequence goes on from NC_134045.1 coordinate 9,858,452, forward strand.
CTTTGCTACAGCAGAAAAAGGAAAGACAGATATAAAACCCCTTTTATTTAGACAGTGCTTTGTTCACCTGCTTACCAAAGGAACACAGTTCTGGCCTGCTGGGAGTCTACTTCACAATTTCTTTGGACCCCGACTTAAGCGTTGGAACTCTTTTAAAATCTACAGTATCTTAAACATGACAATATTTTTCCACTGTATCTGATGACTTGCCATTTAGCATAGCTGCAGGAGGAACATCATAAAACACTGAGAACTCTTATTTGGCTGGAAACTCCTCAAAACTTACACAGCATCACATCATCATAAACTACGCATACCATTTTCATACCATTTGAAAGAAAGTAATTCCACCTCATAAGCATCTCTAAATTTATAAAGAAAAAATATCACCAAATCTTCCCAATACCACTTGCCACTCATTCAGTGTGCTTCCACATCTTTTTCATACAAACACTTTGAGTTATATACCAAAAAAAGAGGAAACATAGAAACATAAGAATAAAAGCAGACATCAAGTAACACCACCCTGAAAAATCATTCCCCTTTCAAATCATACCACCTATCATACCACCACAAAGGAACTGAAACACAATGTAATGTATAAACACCAAAAGCTACGCAAGCCAGCTAGCTAGTATTACTGTTAAGCCACAGACAATAATGCAAGTGCAACTGTATTACAGAGGGATACTAATGCAAACCAAACCACAAATACAGTGACTCACAAGCTATCTCCAAAGTTCCCAGGATCTAGAAATCCAGTGAGATTTTCATCTTTTCCTTTTAAAAGCTGTAAGACAGTTAAGAACAAAGGAGGGACATTTTAGTTCTTAAAAAGGTTTTGAAGATAATGAGTAAGAAGAAACTTTTCTACATTACATATTTATTGACCAACCTTTTTGTCAAAAAGTTTCCGAATATATGGCTTCCAAAAATGTTCCTTTATGCCTTTTGCTTCTAAAACTAATCCATAATGTAATGAACACAGTTTTTCAATGATGCAGGGAGGATCAGATGATACTTTATAATCCTTACTATGAAAATCTTCAGGCAGACCTACAATTAAGAATACTATATTATTTAATTTTGCAAATCCATATCATGTTACCTTATTAACCTTAAATTCTATGCTGTGTAGTTTAGACAGTGTGAAATTAAAATGGTAAACTAATTAGTTCCTTCGAAAGAATTATTAATTATGTATGCCGACTCAATTTGATGTTATCAAAAGTCAATTCTGAGTCAGAGATTTAAAATAATTAGATATTGAGTGATAAAAGTTAAAAATATCAGTTCTAATAGAAAACTGATCAGACATTCATGAACTATAATACTCAAATAAATTTGAGATAATGGTCCCAGGTCGCATCCAAACTACTACGAAGTAAATGGATACCGTACAGCACTGAAAATGTCTCGAAAAGAATTGAATCGGGAAGTCTCTGGAAATAACGAAATGAGAAATTAAATGGAAACTTCTCACCATTCATTTGCATTTGTGGTGATCAAGTCAACCTGCATTTCCATTCTTTTCAGAAAGAGAACAGCAGCAATCCAGAAATGAGAGGGAAACAATCAAGTTTCCACTCTCATATTTGAGCACTGGATCTTTCCAAACTGCTGCCTCAGAGGAACTCTCCAGTCTGACTGTGTCCAAGAATGACCGCACCGTTATGCACTCTTTTACTGACATTAAAATGGCATTAACTGAAATTTTTTACTTCGGAACTTCCTTCAGTGGTGTTTCCATAGTAAATTAAATTCTTGACTTACTATATTATTGACAGAATTCAGCAGTCTGTTATTACATACTACATTAACAGCAATCTATCTGTGCAGCCAGATATAGAACATATTCAGTCCCACGTACTTCAAATCAATATTATTCAACTTATTCTCTGTCACACATTTTCACACTCATTTCAGTAGCCTTAGAAGTTCTTGAAGACTTTGGATAAAGATAGATAGTTTTTTTTCAACATACCTTTAAAATTAGGATTCAGAAGTTCTTTACGGTTAGGACACTGGAGAGCATTTCCATACACTAGATCCAAAGCACATAACAAGAGATGGTAGGAATTGACCAAGTCATCACTGATCATAGGGAAATTACCTTCAATATCAGAAAGATGTAAGACATTAATTAAAACTAGCATAGAGTTAAAATTCTTTTAAGCAAGAAACTGTTGATATTTGTATTACAATCAATAATGGAGTCTTGGACTTTGGTGACTATAAATAATCTGGATAGAAACGCAGGCAGTAAAACAGACACACACTTCATAAAATACAGTAAATGTAATAGTCAAATATGTTGTCAAGGAACAGCAGCAATTGTGTAGGAACCCAAATATACTGTGCTGTGTTGAAAACAAATCTTACCAAAACGCTGATAAACACGATATTGCAGAGTCTCTCTTCCACAGTAATCTGATTAATCGGGGCTTAACTTGAAGCAGCACGAACAGTATAATGCAAAGTAACTCAATGGAGAAAAATTTGTTACCATAACTCTGGCAACACAAGCCCCACTGTCTGGCAGTGTTACGTCCTTCGAGATTCTTACTCCATCTGCCCGAAGCAGAATCTTGTTCTGAAGGCACAGAAGGGGGAATAACGTGTTCCAACGGAGACTCTCCTTTTCCCCAGTTTTGCATTGCTGTAAAGCGTTCCAATGAACTTTTAACTTTTGCTAGGCTAGACCCAAGTGTTCAGATGTCCTAGAAAAAGCAAGCACTGCTCCCTCCTTCAATTTCCTCCCATTCTCCAGAATGAATCTATATTCGACTCAAAGTCAGGAGATTATTTTTCTTTAGCAGTCTGCTTTCTTTACAAAAATTTTGTTGGGGCATGCTCATTATAAACAGTAATCAATTAAACTTTATTTCTCTTGTGCTTTACAAAAGAGTTCAAGTGTGCTTCTCTGATCTGGTTTACAATGTAGCTTTATTTCCTACAGCTCCCCAAGTATTTTTTATTTATCACCTTCCTGTAGAAAAGAATCCTTGTAACCTCTTCACTCTTTTATCACTTTTCACAAAGATTATATTCAGATTCATTACTCTCTACTGAATTAATTTAGGTTTATGATATTCCTTTAGAAGAATGGCCATAGCTAAAAAAAGTCTTGTAAAATAAACTATACCATTAATTAATAGCATAAATCACAATTCCATTAATATATATGTACAGCATGATTTTCTGTCACTCTTTCAATACTAATAACTCTTCTCTATTTTTTACGTTTTGGGTTGGGTTTTTTTTAGGTAAGCTCCAAACAACTTAGCTGAGCCCACTATGAAGAAGAGGTTTAAATCCTTGAAGAAATCTATCATATAGTAGTAAATTCACTTAGAACACATCAAAATGTATATATGACTAAAGAATTTTTCTAAATTATGCTGTTACTTCTCTACCTGCAAAGTATCAATTTCTTCAAATTTATATTCAATTTTCAGATTCCATGTTTGTTACAAGAAAATAATTTTCAAGCAGTTGAAACAATTTGAAGTATTGAAGCCTACATGAAATTTGAATTAACTGTACACATTTATCAGTTATTTCCAAATCATTAAAGGTTTGCAGCAAAGCAATGAAAATCCTATATAAAACAGCAAAAATGTTAATCGATAAAAATTTTAAAGAAGTAACTCTCGTACCCTAGGTTCACTTTCATAACCACGAAGTCTAGCGTGGCAATTGTTACCACCAGCACAGTCAAAGTTAAATCTAATTTTACAGAACCAGTAGTTTCACACAAATGATTTGTCAATGACATTTCAAACAATAGCTTACTACTTCCTTTCACAACCTAGTACCAAATAATAAAAAATAGTTCTCAGTGCAGCAGAGATGTGTTTTTTCATTTCCATTTTAAAGAAAGAAAGAAAGAAAAGGTCAAGATAGAGAGCTTAAAGACAAATTCTTGCAAGAACTGCAGGATCGCTACACAAAGTCGCTATCTTACTTTGCAGCATATACTAAAGGTACAAACAAGACTTGTACTTTCTGCATCTGTGAAACTGAACGCAATGATCTTCAGGCTTGCAGAAATATCACAGAGACAAGCCTGAACTTGCCACTGATGTGCGGTTGCCATGATAAGGATTACTGCCAACCCTCAAAACACAGCGAGCAAAACGTAACATGACTATTTAATGCTTTAAATGGTCAACATTTAGCTTCCATTTTTGTGCTGCCACACTTTAATAAATTTACCACTAGTCCCTAATTTTACAGTTTATAATTACTGTATATTTTCCTTTTTCTTGTAAAATTTAATTTGCTATGTTATCAAGACAGTATTCTTTACAAAGTTAATTTGTATGTTTAAAACTGCTTGCTAATTAACATGTAGTCAGTTGATGATGCAGTTACACAAACATATTAACCAATAATTTAGCAATAGAAAGACTCATAAAGTCCCTTTGCACCTTGTCAACTATTCAATCTACCCGTAGAGGTGGGGATTTCATAGATGGGAAAAGAAAAATCAGTGATGTTTCAGACTGACCTACTTGCTCTCTCAGCTGCCTAACTGTGCTAAAGAAGTAAAGTCCTGACTGACTGGAAATAAAGTACAGTACTAACTCTCCTCTGGACTCAGTGGAATATGAATAGGTATTTCATACTACTTGAGAGCGCTATTCTGGATTTAATTAAAAAAAAAAAAAAAAAAAAAAGGATGAAAATGATACTGTTTCAGGGTTACAAGCAACTTACTTGTTTAGGAAAGATTTCTCTTCCCCAGTAAAGTGAACTCTGCAGCCTACTGGAAAAAGGCATCTGCTACACAAGACAGAGTGTTTAGTATGGCACTCGTGCTACACCACACCCTGCTTGATCTTTGTACAAAGATGTGAGGGTGCAGTAATACTGCCAGTAGCTTTTCCAGCAGGGACCTGCTGGCAACCCTCTGCAATGTGATGTAGTGTAGAAAGAAAGGCTAATCTGTAAAACAACAAAATTAGTGCCAGATAATTCAATATTGTGACAACCTACTCTGTCCTCTCCTCAAAAGCAGCCAGTTAAAGAAATCACAGCACGCTGCAGGAATCTTAACAATGATTCTCTTTTAGATTGGAAAAAGCCACCCCACCACACACACCCAAACCAACTCAAAATTCCTTCTATCCCTTTACTTGTAGAAGCCATCTTATGAAAAAATATAAAAAGTCTCTGGAAATTATCAATGGACCTGAATCTCCAAATCCGTGCTTTCAGTGAGGAATATAAATCTTGTCTTTATTTTCCTCAAAACACTATCTTACTTATACAGAATTCCCAGTGAACACTCAGCCAAGCAGTACTTGAATAAAGATTTAGGTATGCAGAAACTCTTTTAAGATGCAGATTTGATGAGGAAAGGCTTTAGATTATATGTGATACAACTGAACAACTTAAGCCTAAAGTAAGGGTTTAATGCTGTTCCCTCCTGTGGCTTTATCTTCTGGCAGTCATTATCAAGAAAAACTGCTGAAATCCTCTATTCTTATTATCTTTAAGGCTGCTTATGATATAGGTTATATATACAATGCAATATATTGTCTGTTCATTGCATTATTTCTACAGAAGCATATTAACAAGGATCCCCTTAAGTGTTCCAAAGGAATATGAGTCTTCAGGACAGTCAGTCATTTATACATATACTGCTACTGTCCAAAATACAAGAGAAAATCACCCTTGCAAGGCAGGTGTAGGCTGATGTATTTAGTAATGCATATGGTTATTTGACACTGTTGTTGTGTGCTCATTTTTTAAAAAGGTAGGGGGGCAAAAAGGCTAGCAAAAGATTTAGAATGCTATCTGTGATACTAGTGTGAAAATATTCACACCTATGATCAATTTTTACTAGGAAAAAAACCCCATTAAATATTTTCAGTGTTGCTGGAAACCTAGGAGATATTTAAATATTCTTTGTTCCTAATAAACATACACACACACACCCCTTATGTTAATTACAACATCTAAGTAAGAATTCACTAAAATTCTAAGCTTTTTTTTTCCCTTGGAATTACAGCATAGGTCTCCACAATCCTAGAAACTTTGTAAAAATATTCCACACAAACATCATATAGAGCCATATATTTAGCCATACAGCTCACCTTAGAAGTGTGGTAAAACATACAGCTGGGGAAATTACGACAAAATACATTCCTTCAGGCTGTTCTGAGAAGGCCCTTTCTCCAAAGGCATTCCTGGATTCAGAAATGCCTGCACATATTTCAGTGTTTAAGGACTGATGTAAGATAACTTACAAAACAACGTTTGCCGTATTTAAGCCCTTTCATATCTCTTACCTTTTGCATGAACAAACAGCACCCAGCAAAACTGGAAAACTTCAGTCACAGTACATGGTTGTCGTCTTTTGGGGAAAAATACAGCAAGAAGACACCAAATAAGCTCAACGAATGAAGACCGGTAGAACATCATATAACAGTCAGTCATTCTAAAAGAAAATTGTTACTACAGTGTGGCCAAAATCTTAAGCCCTTCCCCCCAAAACCTGAGCAAAGGTAACAAAGCAAGCTGCATGCTGGTTTCACAAGTGGAACCCCAGTCTGAGTCTGCATGTGATGATTCAGATGTCACTACAGCAGACCAACACAGCTGATTCCATTAGAAATACTCCAAGACGAGCAGAACACCACCATAAATTTAATGTCAAACATGGCTGGCCTAAATGTTTTCTTTTAAGGTAAAATTGTTCTCTCAGTTGCAAAGAACAGGTAAATATCTGGAATTTAAAAAATTTCCTTAAGAACAGGAATTTAAAACCTACAGAAAATGTTGTTTCTATTTTTTCATACAACAAATTGTACATATAGGCAAGTGAAATAGTTTGAGAGCCAGAGCTGAAATTCCTTCTTCATGAGCATTCTGAGCAATCTAAGCATGTACACATGTTCTTAGAGGAACACACTGTGTTGATATTAATATGTTCAGTACCACCAAGACTTGCAGAACTCTATGTTCACAAGAGTGTCATCTATGTACATTAGTACATAATGTAAAACATTTTGTATAGGATTTTATATAGCATACAGAATTGTGAAATATATTAAATGTTTTATCATAACAAAGTTCCTCTGCTGGTCTTTGTTTAAAATGCTTTCAAATAAAATATAACTCATTCACGAGGTCCCTTCTTAAATCAAAAGTTTTGCAGCTATTGAGGATTTGTTATTTCTTATTATGCCATGTATACCATACTGGATGATTTTCCTCAATCTTCTTCCTAGTCTCACATTTCTGGCTACTGGCTAGTAAATTCGGTAACACAAAAATCTTGACAAAGTAATCAACTCATCCATAGTTTTTATTTCCCCCCCCCCTCAAAAATCAGAAACTATGCTCAAGTATTTACTGTGTGTTTTAAAAAAATACCCAAACACCCCCAAAACGGCAAAGAAAAAACCACCAAAACCACCCCCATCCCCTAGCACCGATTTTTATAACTCCACAGCACCAGTCCTTGTTTCTATATAACGTATCACTGCAAGTGCTATTTCATATATTGCAGCTCACCCCCAGGACAGAAGAACATTAGAGCAACAAAGAAGGTGGCATAGAGATGTTTTGTTCAATGTTATTATGTTCCTTTTAATTTTTTTTTTTTTTTTAAAGTGTAGTTGTCTAATTTAGATTGTACGATAGGCATGTGAGCCTCAAAAGCAAGCAGTCTTTGCACAGCGTAAACCTTTACCAGGTTATCTGTATTTCTAGCAGCATTGCTTGCTCTGTAAGACTGTATTTAGTATTATTTATTTCACTCCATATTATGTATTTCTGTTAGAAATTCTTTCATTCAGGACAAATCAGTTCACGGTGAGTCCATATTCTTTTCCATTTCTCCAGTAGTTTGTTCAGTCTTAATCTTTTATTTTCTTATTTAACTACCTTGTCAGGTTATGTAAAGAATGGTTTTAAATGTCAAAATTAACATACATTTCACAAAAAAAATACTAAGTATCATGTTTCAATTTGATCTTCAAAATTACTTCACACTTTACCATCCAAGCTAACCAACTAGCAGGGTTTACACTTCTAATCATAGAATTATACATGCAGGATATTTTAATTTCAAGATTATATACAAGTAATAATTTCAATACACAACTCTATTCCATCTATAGTCTAATTCTAATTTACTCACCTTTTGCACTCTTCAACAAAATAATTTAGGCACAATCTTGTCTTTTATTATAGATTCAAATACATTTGAGTTACAAATGCCACTAGGTGATGCTCACAAGAACATCAAGGGCGGGGGGAGCCAAAAAACCCCAACTAATAAGTAATCTGGAAATATTAGAAATAGCAAAAGAAAATTAAAAAAATAAAAGAAAAACCACAAACCAAACATAAAAGGAACCAGACAGTGGCACTTCAGAGTAGTGAAGATGAAAGAAATAATGAATGGGAATAAATCAATCTCTGCTAACTACCAGGAGAAATCAGAAGCCATGCTGATGCCAAGCTGGCACAAACAGATGAAATCTTGCTAAGATCAGAATAACCTAAAAAGTACTTAATTTTCACAGCACTCCTAATACAGTAACAAAGAAACAAAGCTTCTACTATAAAGTACCCAGAAGATCTGCATCTGTGAATAAAATGATGGGAATTCCCAAGCAGTGAAACAGGCTGAGTTGTTCTGTGAGCCATCAGGCTAGACAGACTGTACGACGATCAAATTATTTCAGTCTTTCTCATCTTAGAAATACTAATTCTCTTGTCTACAGGCTGATTTTAACCTCTCCCCCTTCCCCCACCCCCCAAATTGTAGACACTTAGCAGCTTTAGGATTTCCTGTACCCTGTTAGATCTGACACTGCAAAAAGATTCAAAAATTAATACAAGCAAGGACAGACAGACCAACTCCAGTATTCTAAAGAACTACTATGAAAGTACAGTTAAAAAGACAACTAAAAAAATTGAACAACTTCATTATATTTTTGTAACAGTAACGGTCTAAAATCAGACTAGAAGTAACAGAAATGTACCTCTGTTTTCTTCCTCTCTGTTGACGAGGTTGATCTTCTTGAGGATATCTGAAAATGTCCTGAAAAATGGGCTCATACTTCTTAAAAATTACTGCAGAAACCGTAAAGTTTCTCTCTAATCTCTCAGTTCGTTCTCTGAATTGGGAGGGTAGATTTGCCATGTCTTCCCACTTTTTCATCTTGTTAAAAAATTCGATCAAGCTGAAAACACCAAATGGGTTAGATCTGAAAGGGTTTGTTTTGTTTTGTTTTCAGAAATACACAATACATTTTCAACAAAAGTGCAATTTCTACTTCCCAAACTGATGAAAGAACACTTACAAACACAACAACATACTCAGACCCAGTCCTTCACCCATAAACAAGGATGAGCTCAGACAGCTTGCAAAATATTTTTATATCCTCAGCTGATGACCATGTTAACTACATATTCACAGTTTTGGCTTTTCCTCACAAAGACACAATCAGCTCCAACAGACAGATTACTCTAAAAATCATATTTCCCTCATTTTTCTGAATAATTTATTAAATAAAACAAACTCTGCATTCTACAATGCTAAAAAGATTCTACAAAGTATGAAAAAACCCCAAGTTTCAGTAAATTTCACTTTATAAATTCGGCTGCCGTTTATTTTTCACTGCTTTATCTACACCTACTTTTTCAGTGTTATTAGTCTTTGATAGCCCAGCTCACAGAAACTATTTATCTACTTTCAACTCCATAAATTTCTGATTTGGAAAAAAAAAACCCAACAAAAAAGAAACCAAAAACAGTTTTCAAAGGAACACTTCTATATTGTTTAAACCAATAACGATGCTCCAACAGTAGAGGAAATAGGGAGAAAAAGTGCATAAGTACATTTTGGTTTTCTGCCATTCTACTAAATAGTTATGTAATAATCAGATTGATAATAAAGTCAAGTGTTTCAGGAAGTCTTTCTTCATTGCTTTACAGAGATAAACATTTGGTACAAATTTCTTTATCAGATTCGGGCATCACTTAGATTTCATAAACCAAGGACACATGGAAAGCAAACTCTTCTTACAAAAAAAAAAGTGTGAATATTTTCACAGATAATTAAAAATGGATTCTCATGTGAGAAGTTCACACTTTGCACACTCTTCAAAAACAGACTATTCTTCAGGGACTGGCTTCTTTCTCCTTTGAGAGAGGGGAGTCAGTATCTGATTTTGGAAGCCTGCGTTTTGACAACATAGTGATGACCAAAGGGTACTGCCCTGCTTCTGTGGCAATGAGCTATAACACAAAGATTGCAGTGATATAAATTCTGTCTTTAAAAGCAGGAAACTAGACAGACGCTTAGCCTTTGTTCTCAGTTTCTAAATTTCACAAGGTGATAAGCAGCCTATGAGATTTTTGAAAGTGTTAAAAAATTAGCAAAAAGAAAAGTTACCTTTGCTCTGAACAGCGCAAAATTCTGGTTAAAGACACATAATTTCCCTCAGCTGTCCCTCTGCTCACAGTTGGAACTGCTTTTCTGCAAGCCACATACAAGGCACACGCTAGCCAGTGCAGATCATTTCCCTGTGAATTAAAACATCAAGCAACTAGAAGAGTTCATTGGAAAGAAAAACATACTTTTCAGCTATGCACGTCAGGAGAACGGACAGAACTGTGTCCAGGGAATGAAGTTAACCAGTGACAAAATTGGTTCGTTGTTTCAAAGTTCTGTTGAGCTACTTCGTGTTTCTTACCACAACACTGAACACTGAACTGTGTTAAAACTAAAATTACAGTTACTAGTTACCTTTCTAAATTTCACATTGACACAAAGTTTAAGGGTATATTTAGCGTCGCTCTTCTCACATAGTAATATTTTGTACTGCTCTGGTATTAAACTAACAAAGCTACAGTTCCTTGATACAGAACATTTTTCTGTCCTGAACTGACAGTGTAACAGAAAAACTTAGTTTCCATTTTTCTCTGTATTACACAGCAGCGCAATTACTCAATCTGGTACCTAAAGACAAAAATTAATTCTAACAAAAATCTCCCAAATCTTATTTTCCCTCTTCAATTCAAAAATAACGTTTCAATAAGAAAAGGACAGTAAAAAAAGCGGCTCTGAACGCTGAATTCGATGCTGTGGGTTTCCCGGGGTGCGTGGTATCACAGGGCCAGAGGAGCACACGCCTTTGGAAAACCAAGTTTTCTGACTGAGCTTCCCAGCCCGTTTCTGACGGTTACGAACGGCTCGTGGGACAGAAGAGCTTTCAGACCCGAACACTGCCTTCCCCGGCAGCCGCCACGGCCCCGGGCACCGCGGGACTGACCACCTTCCACGTGTGCCGCCGGCACCGAGAGCTGCCTGGCTCTGGGAAGGGAAGCCCTGCAGAATTCCGGATGACTGCAGGCAGACACGCTTTGATCATAAGCGCCACCTTTATTTTTAAAAGCCACCCGGTAAAAGCGATGTCGCAGAGAAAGCGAGTGCGTCACTTTATGTTACTGCTTTGAAGAATAATGTTACAAAACCTGCACGCTTTTAACAGTCCATGAAGGCTTGTTATTTATGATAGTTGTGCTGAAATTATCTACGTGGGCAGCCGAAGAGCTGCTGTTAAATGTTCACCGAGATAACCGTATTACGTCTGTCAGTTAAACAGCTGACAGTAGAAAGGCTACACCCATACAGTCGCTTTTATTTTTGACGCCTTTTCACCGCTATGACTCGGGATTGTCATTCCCCCCGTTTCAGCGCCGGAGAGCACCGCTGCGCTCTGTGCGGTCGGCGGGCCGGGCCGGCCACAGCCCCGCTCCCCCGGCGGGCGGGGGTCCGAGACCGCGACCGCGGGGCGGGATGTCCCTCAGCGGCGGGTCCCGGGGCGGTGGCACGACCCCCGAGCGGGCCGAGGGCTGCCGGGCCGGGGCCGCGGCCGCGCTGCGCGGGCGGAACGTGCCCTCGCTCGGCTGCGCGCTAACGCCCGGGCAGCGCCTCAGCGCCGGGCGTGCGAGGGAGAGGCCGTCGCGCCTCAAGGGCCGTCCCCTTCCCTCCCCCCCCTTAACCCTCTCCCTCCCGCCGGGCTGTCCGCCCAGGGCCGGTCGCCTCGGCGCGGCCGCTCCCCCCTCACCCGCCGTCTCGGCACGGCCCCCCCAGCCCCGCCGCCCCTCACCTCCAGCGTGTAGTTGCGCTTCATGCTCTGGTAGCTGAGCCAGGCCTCGGAGCGGGCGCGCTCGTCCATGTTGAGGCTGCAGCAGAGCTCCTCGTAGCGCTGCCGGGTGTCCCCCTCGTCGGCCGGCGGGGAGGGGGGGGCGGCGGCGGCGGCGCCCCCCCCGGCCCCCGACTCGGCGTCGTCCTCCTCCTCGCCCGGCATCCCGCACCCCGGCGCTAGGGGGCAGCACGGCCCGGCCCCGCACTGCGCCTGCGCCGCCGCCCCGCAGGGTCGCGACGCGCATTCGAATCCAAACACCCCGGCGCCGGGCCCCGCCCCCGCCCCCCGCCGCGGCCTCTCATTGGGCGGCGCCCGAAGGCCCGGCCCGTCCGCGGCCTCGCTGCGCGCAGGCGCACCGCGCCCCTGGCGACGCCACGACTTCCCCTCCCGGCCGGCACCGCGGCCGCGCTCCCAGCAGGCCCTGCGCGGGGCGCCCAGGCTGCCCGGCGTCAGCGCGCGCGCGCCGGCCCCTCCATCCCCCCCAGACACCGGGAACCGCCGCGACGGGGAGGGCAGGAGAGAGCGGGGTTGGCCCCGCGGCGGGGCCGGCCCCGGGCCCGGCCCTTGCCCCTTCCACCGCCTGCCTCGCTCCGGGGGCAGGGAGGAGCCCAGGGGCCCGCCGGTCGCGATCCCAACAGGGGTGAGCCAGGACGGCTGTTAGTGCAGAATTACATGTCATAATGGATTACGGGTAATGTTGTAATGCTGAGAGATCCCCATGAGCAGCACAAAACCAACAGTGGTTAGCTGTCGTAAAGAGACCATTGAGTAAAACAGAAGGACAATGAATTCAGTCGGTTAAATGCAGCTGGGTTGGCATTTACACAATCGAAACAACAGCATTCAGCTTTTCAAATACACTTAAAAAGTTCTAGGCCATTATGAAGAAAAAAACCAGTTTCAAAACAAAGTAACAAAGATTCATTTGAATCACACCTGTTTGAGTCAAAACTTTTACCTGGCTGTCCCAATAACGGGAAGTGAATGAGGTGATAACCAGTTTTCAAAGCATGAACAGCAACACTGGAAAGAGAGGGAGAGCTTCTACTGTAAAGGCCCTACTGAGAAGGGACTCCCAAAGCTAAGCCTTAAGGAGAGGTTAGTCCTAGAGCAGGTACATGCAAACCAAGAGATATATAAAACAGACTGTACTTTATTACAAAAACATTTATTGACTACACCTGTTTGCCTTTGTATTACTAACATTTCAACACTAACAACAATGAAAGGGGGGGGCGCGGGGGGGAAGTCAAAAACAGATGATTTGGCTAACCTGAGATATTTTCCAGGGCGTGAGTATGCATTTTACCCAGCTGCAAGAGCACCACACAGCAGCAGAAAGACCAAGCTAGTTCTGGAAGATGGTGATGGCAGCAGGGTTCCACCCCCCCTGCAGCCCCCCAGCCTGCCAGGACAAGTTAGGGGTCTTGCCCATTTCACTGTGACATTAAAAACTAATGGTTAGACTGTCTCTAATATCTTACATCTCTTTTTTTAGCACAGAGGAGCTGTGAACTTTGCAGTGAGGCAGCAGCTGCTTTGAGGTATACAGGGCATTGATGGGATGCTCTCTGCCACCCAGAAGTCTGTATAGAATACTGAAGGGCTTTTCTGTTAAGTTGGATTTACAGTATCCATTAAAGCAGAAAGCAGCACTAACACAGTATTTCACTTTCTGCTGAGAAACATTAATTTACTCTTTCAAAATCCTCCGGATGAAAAAAAAAGTTACAAACACCCCCATATTAAGATAAACAAAGCTTAGGTTAAAGGTAAGGTTGTTACACCTGCATACTTACCTATGTTTTTATGCATCCAGAATTTGTAAATAAATGGTTTAACTTGACTGCTTGTGTGTAGATGACTTAAAAAAATTTGTAATTTTTCATTGAATGGTCTACTGAAAACTTAGACAAGAAGCACTTCAGCCATAACAGACACACCAAAATATTTTTCACCCTGAGGACTTAACTTCACCTCTCCCCCAATTTTTTCCCCCTACAAAGAAGCAGTAACTTTATTCAAGATGATGGCAGTGTTCAACATGAACACTTAAATAAAGAAATATCCTCATTTGACATGTTAATTACTTGAATAATTTCCACCACTGGATTCCATATTGTACCTACCAATACAATTAGCACCAATGCAATACTAATGGGGACACCAAGCCATCCTCTCAGTCTGGGCCCCTGACAGCTGCTAGGCTATCCTATAATAAAATGTGTTTTTTACTGTTTTGAAGTTTCAGAAGCTTAGCTGATGAGCATGCTATGAAATGGACTTCTGTATGAACTATGAATGTTAGTTAAGGGCATCAAAGGGCTTCAGGCATACATATTTGTTTGGTTTTTGCCTCCTGCCATGTCACACGGGCATGCAGTCGTGGCAAGTGGAGCTCTTCAGCCAGCTGGCACCCCAGAGACGGGGACTGCCTGCAGCTCACACAACTTGCAAGCCTTTCAGAATACGGTTGCACGAAAGTAAGGCAAGTGGCCGCTAATTCTTTCCATCCTGATGACTTTGATAATAAACTGTAGTCTCCTTGCAAGATACAAGAAACAGGTAGCACATCTTGAGGCCAAACTAATGCTGCAGTCATAGCACAGGCCCTGGCTGCACTGGCCCCAAGCAGGAAAGATTGACTGCGACAAGAAATTTCTGAAATGGCGGTTAACGTGGTCTACCTGTGGGGAAATAAAGTGGCCTCCCTGATAATGCTAGATACCTACCAGGCAAAACCTGATCTCCTAATACTGAAAGTCCAAGATGACCAACTCTTGGAAGTATTTGTGTAAAGAGAAAAAACATACCATGAAAACCTTTCTTCCAGTATTCTCCCTGAGACCTTCCCAACACAGCCAGTCTCCTGACACGTCTGATGCTACCTCATCAGTGTGCATGACTTCATCAGGAATAATCCAGTGTTTGGTACTTAAGCTTCAGCTGATGAAGACCAATGATTACATGAACGTTTCACCTGCCTTTGGAATAGGAGAATGTTTCTTCATCTCATGACTCTGAGAAACGTTCATAACAATAAAAACAACAACAAAAAATCAATTTAGGTTAGAATTGCTGCTGCATTTAAAAAATGAAGCAGTGTACACCTATTTAGGGACTATGGGTTAGAAACTCTGCCTTTCCGGAGCAAAAAGCCAAGCTCCGCCCACCTGCTCTGAGAATCTGAACAGAGATCAGACAGTGAAGCAGAGGAGCTGACACAGCAGTTCCCACATCAAAAGCTGTTCCCAGATAACAGCTTGAGAACATACAACTGGTTTTGGTGAGCAATGGTGAAAGAGAGATGAGGATACAGTAATGTGACATTAGGATCCCAAGAATTTCCCAAACCAGCCTCCCTTATATGCAGAAGAAACTGTAAAAGGGTGAGGCACCTTACCTGGAACACTAATGAAAATTTTGCACACTTAGGGCTTGTTCACAGTTGAAGCAAACAAGAGGCAGGGGGGAAAAAAAAAAATCCTCATTTTGCAGAATAACTTTACAGCAGGATCTTCTGAATGGCACTTTCCTTCTTTCCTTGTGAGAACCTGAATGGAATCAGCATTGAAAACAATTAAATTATAGCACTAATTTGTCTAATTTGAAAATGTCCCTGGCTCCTTGAAGTAGAGAAATGCTAGAGTTGACTAATGCTAAGTAGTTTGGATGTTTTAAAAAGAAGTCTGTATGTTTGCTAGAGTATCAAATATTCTAAATTGAAACTAAAATTAAAATTATGTAAGTCAGAGTGTTTTGGGGTCATACCTCTTCTTGAGTGGAGATACTTACCTGTATGTACTTCCCCAATTCAAGACTTCAAGCCATCCTATTTTGTGGATAATTTTCCTTCATTCTTTGTATGTATTTATTTCTCAGTGAACAGTATTCCTGAAATGTTGGGTTAAAAACTGAAGTATAACAATCAAAATATTATTTATAATTTGTGGCAGGCTGGAACTTTTGGCAGTAATGAATGATGTAATTTACTGACAGCACTAGAGTTATAATGCATTTCAACATCCTTCCTCTGTGTGTATTGTCAAGATTTTCAAAGACTTCTCTCACACATACTTAAGATACTAAAAGATTGAAACGGTTTTCTCCTAAAATACTTTTCTTCAGGAAAATGTTAATTGAAACTTAACCACTGTCATCAGAGACACTTAACCATCAGAAGTCCTTGCTGTTACCTTTTAACAAAAAATTTCATTTAAAGATTTTCTTGCTGTTTATTTATGGAAAGCTATTATCTTTATTTCCTTTTCCTCTAAATGTAACAAAGAAATTATACCACCTGTCTGTGTAAACATTACAGCCATTTAGATAAGCTGGGAGAGTTATTTTGTAAACTTCCATAGCTACACCAGTATAATTAAGTCTCCTCTGTAGACACCAGCATAACCTCAATGTCCCAACAATGCACAGATGTAAAATAAGTAGTTTTGGTCAACTAGAGCACTGCAAATCCCACATTACACTGACACACCTTACTTAGGTTGAATATAAGTATAGGTGTAATAGAACTAGATCAGAAACTTTTTATATAACTGAAAGTTAGTAACTTTCACATCACCTGTCATTTCGTATAACGCTAGTCTGCAGATCCCTTTACATTAACCTTGTACACCACGCACACTTCATGCCACTACAGCTTAAATGCAGGCATCAAGTAAACACTCCTTTTGATGGTGTATCAGTACTGCCGTACAGAGCAGTAACTGAGAAACATTACTAAATAACACGAGAGAAACCATTTTGTCAGACACAAGATATAACAAATAGGACAGGAATTTGCCTGGGACACCTCGTTAATAGTCCCATCTAATCATCATATCCAGATACTGTTTCCAAACCGTTCAAAGGAGTGCAAGAAACTGAACACCAATACTGTGCCTAGATCATCTGTTACTGGAAAGTTTCACTGAAAAATATATCTAGTTTATATATATTTAATTTTCAGACTAAAAGGACTGGATTGTAACATTACAAGACATGATTTTTCCCTTCTTTTTTAAAATCCATGACAGTTTTCTGATAGACCTGCTAAAAATAAATTTTAAAAATACTATTAGAGATTCTGCAGGACTTCCAAGGAAAAGAGAAACAGGAAAGTGCGCATGAAAACAGAGCTCATATGCATATGTGCATTTTTATCACCTGGGTACAGATTTGAAAAAGCAGCAGCGCAGAAAGGATGATCGTGATCTGACTGGAATAAATAAGAAGGACACCAGTGAATCATTCAAGTGCAATGACAAGTTAAAACAAGAAGGCACCTGACAACCAGAAGATGACTCGTGTTCAGGAGAAATGTCCATGCCCTGTATGAAATACATGAAAAATAGCAATAGTAAGTGCTCTGTACATAACTAAAAGATTTCGTAAAAAGTAATACAGAGTTTTAAAAAGAAAGACTCAAAAGGTACTCCACTGCCATCATGCTTACCCTGGAACATTAGCCTGCATCGTTATTTCAAGTTACGTCAACTTTTGGACCAGAACCTAGACTGTACGCTCCTTTTTATCCGTAACTGCTGAAGGGCTGAACAACAGCTTATTTTGTTTGTAAGACAACAGAATTACAGGAAACTGATTCCCAGAAAAATTAAACAACAGTAAAGCCTGGTCTTGGGCTGGGGTGGGGCTGTGTTGGATATCTGCCTTGAATTTTTTTAGGTCTTAAGAATAATTTCAGTTTTAGAGCTTAACACTGAAACTTAACTTTTGCTGCTGAAAGATACACGTTTAATCCTTACAGAGACTGCATTTTTTTCATATATTGAGGCCGACATCATGGGTAGTCAAAGAATATGTTTAATAAAAAATAATTAAACTTCCATTTGCTCTATAGAACATCATAGAAAGTAATTCAATAAATTACAAATGACTTTTTAAGACGCTTGTTCAACTACAGAAAGCAAATTCAGACTACACAGAACACAACTGGCAAATATTGCAAATGTCCAAAATAAAAACCTGGACTAAGACTTGGATCATGAAGCCTGAAACAAGGGATAGAAATACAAGGCAATAACAGCTAAGGTTCTTTTAGTAACTACCAACACACACTTTATTATCACCTTGGATATCCTTTTAATTTTAACTTTAGTATTAGTGTAATTCTACTGAGGTTTCCTTATAACCCTTAACTTTATACAACCACATTTGCATATAGTTTAGCTGATAGTGGGACATTTTTTCCCCTTCTGGTTCAAACTGATTAAGAATAAACCCAATATATTATGTTCAAGTCTACACCAGCCTTCATTACTTGAAACTGTAATTGCCTTATTACATAGAAAGAATCACTAGAATGGTAACCAAACTCACTTGACCATAATTAGGAAAATACTTTATTTCATAAATCTGATATAAATTAGGTTTTAGCCACAAGATTTAGGATTTGTTTTGTGGGGTAAGGGTGGGAAGTGATGGTATTGTTGACATACTCCATCAGCAAACTAAGTTAATAACTGTTTGTAAAACTTTGGCTATTTTATAGATGCATCCTAGTTAAATAAAAGTGCTATATTACAAAGGGCAAAATATTAAATACGAAATACCTTTTTTTTTTTTTCCTCTCATGATGAAGAACTGCTACCCCCTTCTTTTGGCAGTTTAGTTGTCACTATTGCTAAGACACTGCATGAAGGGCCAAAAATCAGAATACTATTTGGGAAAATATGTAACCAGCACAATTCAAATGGTACTTGTATAATTGTGTAATTACATGTAATACTGCTTCTAATCATGGGGCTAGTTATTTTGCACATAGAAACTTATATTTCATTGGTAAAGTTCTTGATAAAAAACAACACAGTTGTTTTACTGTACAAGCAAGCAACAGAACTATATCAAAATATACAGTTTTTGTTTTTTACTTTTAAATTTATCCCTTTGTAAAGCTTTTTCAATGACTTCTACTAGTACCTGTATCTATTTTCTCTTAACACTTGCCTATTCTTGGACCGCAAATGATGTAACCAAGGTCAACTGAAGTCTCAGTCAGTTCATAACTTCTGTAAATGTGTATCTGGGCCTTGACTGTGTCAGAGTAATAGCAGCTTAAGAAGGAGGAACCATATCACACATCAAATGTTAGACAGATTTTATATAGTAAAGGGTTCTAAGGATTTGGACTTAGGCAGATGCCTTATGCCCTGTTATTGTGGTTTCTAGGAATAATTTGTCTTCCTTACTATTCAAAGTGCTTTTTCTTCAGTGGGTAACTCAGCATAATATATGAAGTGATA
This sequence comes from Athene noctua, assembly GCF_965140245.1. Classification (NCBI taxonomy): domain Eukaryota; kingdom Metazoa; phylum Chordata; class Aves; order Strigiformes; family Strigidae; genus Athene; species Athene noctua. The sequence continues at coordinate 9,877,890 of NC_134045.1, forward strand.
TCCCAAATAATGAGTTTGGGTAATATTTAATATTTAGTCAGATTTAAATCTGCAGAGAAGTTTAAACTCAAAAGGAGTTCAAAACTATCTATACTTTATTTACCATTATTAACTGGTAACTCCAGGAGGTTTTATGACATAAAACACAAATAGAAATCTACACAAACAAAGCAAACAAACAATTTTTACATGAAGTATGCAGTGTTGAAAGGTCTTTTCAGTGGCACTTTATAACAGTTTGCCTCTTCTGAGTCTTGGGGAAACTACTCCTCATTTTGGGACTTTTAATTCTGCAGAGGGAGCCCAAAACTTTGCAAGATGTAAACTAAATAGATCTACATGGTGCCAAGTAGCATGAGATAAGACAGTTTTTTCTTTAATTTCCCCTTACTGCTGTCAAATAGAACAGTTGTAGTAAGGGGGAAAAAAAAAAACCAAACCCAACGGTCATATCTCAAGTAACTCAGATTTTAGCATGATATACAGGATGTCTTTAGAAAACAAAACAAAACCTGAAAACAAGTAATAGAAACCAATGTAAACTTCCTAAACTAACTCAGCTGAGGTAACAGGTAGCCAGTTTAATTGGCTGATTGGGAAAAATTTATCTTCTTTTAAACACACTTGTACCTGAATTGGAAACAGCAGTGCATCACAACACTAGAGCATTTTCATGTAATTAAAGCAATGGATGGTGATGTAGATTCTACAGCTTTCATGACATTCATTAGCTGCCCAAATTATTGCTGAGTTTTGATCTGTAAATTATAAGTGTCAAGGAGGCTGTAAAACTATATTCAAATTAAATCAATAATATGCATAAAGTATTCTGTGTTCACTGCAAATATATTAAATATACAGCTCTTACTCGAGCATTATTTTCATAAAATTAACCCCCCAACAAAATTATAATGCCTTTTGTTGTAATTTTACACCATTGTGTATTTGATAGTACATACAAGTTCAGAAACTTATGAACTTCAAGAAATATTACATGCAAAACGTCTCTGAAAGCAGTTTGCACTTCTAAACAAATACTGAAATGTTCGGTCAGTAAATCATTGATGCACTCAACACTGGGTTATTTACAATGAAATAATTAAAGAACAAATTCAAAATCAGTTTATAATTTAAGTGCAGAGTCTGGGGTCAGTCTTCATCACTAGAATCTGAATCCTCAGATGAAGACGATGTACTATCAGATCCAGATGAAGCATCTGCTTTCTCTGAACCCTCATCTGTGCTGTTTTCATTGTGAGAGCTTGGCTCTGTTCCCCCTTTGTCTTCCTGATCTCTAACCCGAGAATTTTCCTCCTTTTCTTCTGTGGGCTTGGCTGAGCCTGTGTCATTGCTTTCACTGTTCTGTACATCAAAAATATTAGACTGAGACAAAGCTGGGATATGAAGATTAAGGCCTGGAGTGAGAAGCATCCCTGGGTAAAGTATGTTGGACAGAAGTAATGGGTTAAGAGAGAGAGGATTGGCAGCTGCAGCAGCAGAGGATGTTGAAGGAGAACTTGAAACAGAGTTTTCACCACCAGTATCCGTATTTTGGTCTTCTGTCCTTTCTTTTTTTGTATCTGCCTCCTTTGAATCGCTTCCCTTTTTTTCCTCTGAAATAGATTCTGTAGACTTTGTTAGAAGTCCTCCCATGCCCAGCAAGTTGGGTAATCCAGCCATCCCTGACAGCAGCATGGGGAACATGGCCGCCATGTTCTTCGCTTCTCCTCCGGCAGTTAAGCCAGCTGGCATTCCCATTAGTCCTGCTGTTACTTGCAGCGACTGCAGGTTTTGCAGGTTTTGTTGTAAGGCCTGAAGACTAGGCAGATCCACTCCTGGAAGCAATCCGTTAGCGAGCAGAGGGTTAACTGATACGCTTGCAGCGGTGGCAGCTGCTGCAGCTGCTGTTGCCTTTGCAATCTCACTTTTGGGACGCCTTCCTCTCCGACTTACTTCTTCCCGCACAACAGGTCCAGTGAGAATACGGTCAAACATACCTTCTGGAAGAAATCCCTGCAAGAGACACATTGGGTACTTTTAGTATTTTGAGAGATTAAAGATGGAGAAGTAAAAGCAAACAAAAGACCCAAGTATATAGTAACAGTGTCAAGAGATTATTCTGGTATGTTAGCACAGCAGTCTGATCTGCAAACAACTCACTGGAATTCGTGGTCACTTTGTGCTATTGCATTTCACATCTCTAAAGGCCCATTTCCACAGTGAGGTCTACAGAGGTATCTTCTCAGACCCTCTGCTAACTCATCCTTAGAGGTTTTTTTTTGCAGATCAAGCCAAATACAGCTAATTATAGGAGCAATCTCAACTTAAGATCTAAACCAGCATTCCTTTGCAATATTACCGCATTCCAATCATTTGACAGTTTAATTTAAAACATTACTCAATTTAAAGTTACATACAAATGCATGATTGCACACACCTCAACAACTTCTGAGCCCTTTCCATTATCGCTAGTGTCTCTTTAACAGACTTTACTTCATCCACACGCTTAAGAATGAACAGTAAAGACTCAGGTTCAAATAAAATGAAATGCAGAACACCTCTCTTTAGGGCTTGCACAGTATTACTTCACCTCTGTAAGCCCTCCTACTGAATGATGAAGAATTGCAATGGATATTAATATTCCCTTTGAAGTGCATTGTTTTGAAAATTTCTCTTAAAAATGGCAAACATAAGTCACTATTACTCACCTCCACACTACAACAGCCTTTCTTTCCCCAGCAAGTATCTCTAATTTAAAATAGCGTAATACAACTACAGGAATTCAGAACTCATGCTCCGTTTTTCTGTCCTGCAGATAACTACTAAATTCTAAAAGTAATTCTGCTATTATTTATACCTTTACTCAGTGCAGTCTAACTCTGTTCCTAGTTAACTATTTTTCTACCAGAACATCCCATAAGGGTACTGGAGAGACTGGGGTTTAGGACTTCACAGAAAGATTACAAGTTCTGTTGATAGTGAACTAGGAAAAAAATGTAACATGTCACTTTACCAGAGGTATTGTGTAAATATAATATACTTCTGGCAAGTTATAGTAGATGAGGGAATAGACTTCACAAGAATACTGACAAAACCATCTCCACTTCTGTTAAACATGTGGAATGGAAGAGTAACTGAGTTACCCAGAAACCATTCTGTATCATACAACACAACTTTCTGAAGTTCAAAATATGTCCTTATCTTCAAGGCAAACAGGGAATTAACTCAGAATCTCATACTATACTTGAACTAATGGCGCTTAAAAGGAGAGAGACAGCAGCTATATAGTAGTTCCTGTAATGAAAACACACATCTGCTGTTGTGTTGGAACTGTGGACAAAGTCTGTCAAAAAATTTTATTCTTTTTAATATGACCAAGTACAAACCTCAAGCAAAACAAAACCTCAAACTCACTGAATGCATCTTGTAAGAAGCTGGCTCAGGACTACCAGGCAATGCAGTATTCTTATTACTAACTTTGCTGGTAATCCATACAGAAGGAATACATGGGCAACACTGTACTCCTAAAAATTTATTAATATATATTAACCTCATTCTCTTTGCTGGAATCTCGACACTAGTTTTTAGCTAAAAATAAAAGCTCTAAGAATCAGAAAAGAGAACAGCTATATTAATACTTGATTTACATCTTGATTGAGGATAGCAACTTCTTCAAGGTGCACACTGAAAGTAAATTAATGAAAAAGTAAAATAAATATTTAAAACTATATTTATCTTTCTAACTGCAATTTTAAGAATAAAGAAGTATTCTGTGGGGTAATACCTTTTCTAAAAACCTCCAAGGCTCCATTTATGAGAGGAAGTCACAGTACTACAGCACCTTCAACCAAATCTCTGACTTGGGGTTGCCAGCCACTGTCCCTCCCTTCCACCTACTCACAGCTGTGCCAGCAAACCAGTTTTGGGAGCTAAGCTGGCAGAAAGGAAGCTAACATTGACTCACACTTTGGCATGCCTTTTTTTTCCTGTTTGCTTTGTTTGATTTTAGGATACATTTCATGTCACAGTTATCTCATTCTGCAAATACTCACAGACTGTTTTACAACTTCTCCCCATTCAGGAGCCACTCCATATTCTGGATTTTCTTTCAGGAACCTGCACAAATCCTTCAGAGGCGGAGCAAATGCACCCCCTACCTGCAAAGCAGAAGATAGAAGTCAGGAAATACTTCTCATTCAGTAAGAAAAAGGAAACATTCATACCTGACACTGTTTCATTCTTGCTTTTTATATAAAACAAAACAAACAAAGTTTCACTTTTAATTATCAATGAGTATGATGCAGCTTTTGACTACTCATGGTGCTATGTTAGATACTCCTGATTTCTTCTAAATATATTAAACTCAAACTCATTATTAAACTCATAAATTGCAACTTCAGTACTTGACATTCCTACTAATGTTTAGTATCAGAGTTTATTTAGACATGGAGTGAATAGAAGAGCAACCACATGAATGGAGAACAATAGCAGTCCAAGTATTACCAATCCTGTTAAGCTTTTCCTTTATCCACTAAATCAGTCCCATTCTATCATCTCAGTCAACTTCTAAAAACACTAATTCTAGTAAGAGGCTCTGCTTCTCTTGTGAAATTAACTCTTCTATCTTTTTTCATGTGAAAAAGGCCAAGTCTGCTAAACAGCATGTTCTATTAATATAAGCAGGAAAGTAAACTTCAAATTAATCAGAAGTATTATTCAGATCCAGAAAGAAAGAAGAAGTGGTAGAAAGAAGAAAGGAAAAAAATTCCAGCTTCTGCTCAACTTTCTTTATAAACTGCACGTTAAACTCACATTTTCTAGGCTCTTTCAGTCCCCTCACCACCTGCTACTAAACATATAACTGAACTAAACAAGAAAATGAGACAAAATGAGTTTGGTGATGCAGAGAAGTTGGGTACAAATTGCAAATGGGAAAACTGAGGTTAATAAAGTCAGAGTCTTAACTATGGTGTGGCAATTTATTAGAGAAAAAAGCCATCATGAAAACAAAGGCTTTCACAACAAGCACAGATCAAATCTCACTCCTTGATCATCAACTTTGAAAAGATTCCTCAGGGCACAGCTTCCTGCAGAGCAGCCAAGGGTCTGTTTTTCAAGAGACTAGCAACATACAGATTTCTCTTAGAGCTGCTGTCTCAATGCACTGAAGAGATTTAAGACTCTCAAATGCTGCCTCACCCTCCTCTACAGATGCACAAAGCTTTTGACCTTAATATTGCAGTATAAAAAAAAACAACTTTCCTGCTTTCCTTGCAACTGCTCTTTAACAAGAAGAGAAGCTAGCAGTATCACAAGAGAAAATGTTCCACACATTGACACAGTATCTCAAAGATTGCTACTGGACTGCTGCTCTGGTACTACATTGACATTCAAAGACACCATCCCACACATCTGTTCAAGTTTGTTCAATAAACAACAGTAATGTTCTACATGCTTTTCTTCAATGTTGCCTTTTAGCCTTCCCCAAAGCCTACTCAAATGCATTATGCCTTTCCCAAACTTTGAACACCTGTCCAAAAATTTGAATTCAACACATGGTCTTCCATATTCCACTGTTGGGGTTTTATACAAGATTTCCCCTTCTACTTTTGTTCCCTTGTTGCACTACTGTTTAACCTAGCAATGTGATTTACAACAGATATATACTGGTGAATCATAAAGGTCAAATGCCACAGAACTGAAAAAAGAACAAAATAATCCAGTACACAGGATTTAAGCAATTCCAACGGATAAGTTTTTATGCAGCATACACTACCAATGTAATTTTAATCATGCCAGAAGTAGCAATGAGATGTACACAAAATTGAGAACTTGCGAGAATGTTTCTACATTGATCAGAACAACATATATTTCAGTGGCCATGCCTCTGTATTAGTCAACGACACAAATACTGCAATACATTGAGGGCTCAGTAGAACGTAAACCACAGGGTAAGTTTCTAGCCGTATCTTACTTATTTTCATAGTTGCAAAATGTTTACTAGAAGATCATCATCGACTTTCTTGCTCTGTGCCAAAGCCTTAAAATAAACACTCTCACTTATACACAGTATTTTAGCAAGTGTAGTATATAGGGTTCTTCAGGTAACTTTTCATTTGGGGAACATCAGAATGGGAAGAGTATTATGAATACCTTTCTTGCATTTCTTCTGTTTATGAGCTGAACACGTTCTTCACCAGTCAAACTATTAATGTCCAGTTTATTAGGGTTTCGACAACGGTGCCTTTTTTGTTTGGGCCTCCCATCATGCAACTGCATCCTCTGTTGTAAAGAAATTGAAAACCAGTAAAATGAGGTTGTTACTCCAGACATCGTGACTTTCATACATTCTGTTCAACATCAACAAATCTCAAATTCAGAGGTAACATAATGAGAACACCATACCCACACAAACTTCACTACCATAGCATTGTAATGTAAGTATGAGATACAGCCCACAGTAGTCTTCAATCCTCTCGCACATCACTAAGTATGTTGTTACACATTTTCAGCTCCCATAATCAGTATCATGATAATATGAGTTTTCTTATCTTAGATTATTTCTTTTTTTCTTATCTTAGATGATTAGAAAAAGATCAAATGTCTTTTAGTATTGCTTTTCTTGGCAATTACATTTATAAGGGAAACAGATGGCTTGCAGAGCTCAGGTTATGTAAAAAGAAATGGACATTTTCCTTTTCCTAAACAAAATAGAAGAATGAAGAAGGAATAATTCCATGTAACATAGAATACAAACCCAAACACGTTGAACGAGAAATGTTCTACTACTTAGCTAGAGCAGAGCTGAGAGGAATACTCACAGGAATACAAGCTCCTGAATCTTCAACATATCCAGGATGTTCTTTAAGCCACCTTTCTAAATCTTTTCTTTTGGGGGCATCATCGCCTGCAAGCCTTGTTCCATCTTTTAGGTTAATAACAGGAACTGGACTCTCTGCATCAAGCATGCCTTGGGACTGCGTGTAAGTGAGTGCTGGGTTTATTCCTGCAGCAACTTGACAGGAGTTAATACCTGGATTAACCTGGAGAAATTCAGAACATTTGAATTTCACACATAGAAAACCATCCACCATAATTATTTCACATATGATATAATGAAGACCACAGCCCTACAGATTATGATGTACACACACAAGGACTCAGTGAGACTACTCATGTCATAGATAGCTCCCTTTAAGTCACGGGACAATCACGTCCTGTAACAGATCTTACAGGAAAGAATGTCAGAAAGTGTTGCGAGGTCAAATACTAAGTTTTAAATAACACAATGTTCATTACAGTTCATAAAAACTAGAATTACACTTACTTTTAAAGAACAGTTATCAATATCATATATATCTAATATTCAGTAAAACTCTACCAGTTCTCATTTGCATAGTTGTAAACTATCAGTGAACAATTTCAGAAAAAAAACAAACCCCAACAGTTTTGAGTAAAGTTTTTGTTTTATGTTGACAACTAGTTACGCTCATTTAAGGGATTAATTGTAATTCAGACCTTATTTTTGGATGCAAAAATCACTTTTACTTACATGATTAGGCTGTTTATTTCTATTTATAAAGAGGACATCAACTCCCTCCACATTCTTCCTTCTTCCTCTTCTCTTTTTGACTACAGGCTGACTGTCAACTATGACTCCATTGGCACTGGCTGTTAAGTGACTGGAAGTACCTAATTAATAATGCAATAAAACCAGTGTCAGATGCTTGAGCCATTTATAACAAGAAACATGTCTGAATAAAAAAAGGAAATAAAATTACTGGAAATAGTGCAAGTGCATGTAATTTTTATTAATATCTATTAATATTTATTAATATCTAATAGTAATTGCCTTTTGTTTTGTGACTGTTTAAAACACAGTATCAGGCTCTGAAAAGCCATTCTGCTAAATGTTTCCTATTACTGTCCCTTACCCCCTCCAAATAAATCTGTACAAGGAGAAGAGCTGCTAAAACACACTGACATCACACACACGGAGAGGCAGACATCCCTAAATCAATGTTTGTAACAAGACCTTAATGGTATGTTGCAAAAGAACGAGAAAGTACGAAATGCAAGTGAAGGGTAGTATTTTTTTAAAGGAAATGTTCTCATCCATGTTAATCAGAAGCTAGCCTAAATCAAGCACCCAAATCTAATAATTTCAAATATTTTAATCCAAATTTTAACTGCTTACTTTAGGCTCACTTTTATTCGTCAGTGTACACCTACTGTTATTTTTTGTGAAAATAAGCTGTAAGTTTTCAGCTATAAGCCATAAATTGGTTCTAGACTATTGTCCTATACTATTTCTTGACTTGAGACACAGGAAAGAATACAGCATGCAAACTGATACAGCTATACATCTGGAAGTCTTCATCTTTACTTACAAACTAGCCACAAAAAGTTCTGAGTTAAACTGATTACTGCCAGTGTGATGCACTTTACAATTATTAAAATCTTCCTGTGAGGGTGTTTACAATGTATAATGGCATCTTTCTAATAAATGAACGTTACAGGAACTGGTACTGTGAGAGAATATTCATGCGGTCCAACCTCATGCCTCAATGCAGGTCCCCAGTTGCCCTAGCACAGTGGAGAGAATTCTTCCAGAATGTAGTTTAGAACAAGTAACATTGCAAACATCTCTCTCCACTGCCTACACATGGAGATTGATGGGAGAATCCAGCAGGTAAGATTTAATACTAACTCTTATGCTCTCTAACATTTTACATACCTGATTTGGAAAGTGATTTTGGGAAGTTGACAAGGCTGGTTTCTGAAGCATTCTGGAGTTCACGTAGCCGAGCCAGGTATTGCTGCTGTCCCAATGCACCTTCCTCGCTTTCAAATGGCCTTTTCTGAGACAGTCCCTGCTTCTGAAAAGTCAATTTCAAACCACCTTCCTGTTAAATAAATGCCAGCGTTAGAAGAGTCTCTTCTGAAGCAGAAATGACTACTTCATAATCAGGATTCTCACATACAAATAGTTGCTCCAGAAGAGTTGAGGAAGAGTGAAAACATTGTATTAGACCTTGAAATAAGTCTTGCTTCTCCTCCATGTAAAAAACAGATCTGAACAGAAATTTCACGGAATTGCTTCTATGAATATAAATTTTAAATTATCTACTCTCTTAACTGAAAAATCCAGACACTGAACAGCTGTCTACCCCCTAATCCAGTCCTAAAGAAATGCCAAACCCAATTACAAGAGGAAATGGAAAATTTCATACATTTTTATGTGCTACAAATAGTCTCAAACTACAGGGAAGAAAAATGTTTGAAGCTTCTAACCTGCATTTAAACTGGGAAATTTACCTATAGCCCTCTTAAAACGGCATGAAATAATAAAGCACTTGCTGGAAAGGACACGTTGAAATGTTTAAAAAAAGCCAAACAACAGAAATACCTTTTTCTACTAAACAGATTTCTTAGAAACAGCATGAAACAGGCTGTCTGAAGAAGCACCAGGATGGTAAAAATACAATTCAGGGAAAGAAATAATTATTCCTTCCAGTGTCTTATGCAAATTTAAAACAAAATAAAAACTAAGAAACTCCACCCCCCAAAAAAACCAAACCCAAACCGCAAACACTCAATGCCCAGAAGCAGCAGACCCAAATACCCACAAACAAGTGTGTGAAGGAAGTGAGAGTGAGAGCAGGCAGCCACTTGCAGGTAAAGCATGCCGCACACCGCAATCGCAATCAGGTCCTAGGGCAATAAAAATAAACATACGTCATTGATTTTCACTGTAAACTCCTTTTCTCGTACATGCTTCTTCACCTTTGACATCTGTGGTGATTGATCATATTCTTCCTTAACACCTGCAAGAGGGGGTGTTGGTGCGCTGGGCTCACTGTAATCTGCAGCTGCACCTGGGCTATCCAGAAGTTTGGTTGTGTAGAAAGATGCCACCGTATTGCTGTCATAGCTCCTTCTTGCTGAAGGCCATTTACCTTTCAACACTGTCTGACAAATACTGTCAAGTCGATTAATCATAACTCGATCCTAAAAAGCAGAGAAAATATTTTTATAAGAGTAATGCTCACCACGACTGTACACATTACATTTATGTATTATCTGCTAATTCTAAGAAGAGAAATGACAACATTTTTAATCACTGGACTTGAACTTAAAAGATTTCTAAGTTACCAGATTTGTACCAATTCCCTGTAAAAGTTTGTGAATACCACCTCTGAGCTTAATTCCCCCATTTGTAAACAAATATCCAATCTCTCTCATCTGTACAGGGTCTGGAGCCTGCAAATGCCTGAAATGCATTATCTCACCGATTTTTAAAGGAGAGATATGGTAACTACCAAAGTAGTATTTGTAGGTGTGGCTTTGACTCATTGGTAGCAGAGGCTGTACCTTTGAGCAGCACCATAACGTATCTGGCAAACAGCATCTATAAAACTAAATCTACAGACTTATATTCACGTCTCATTTTAGCTTTTGAAACTATATTATTCCTCATTCACATTCTTTAGACATCAAACACAGATTTGACTTCACACACCTGCATAAAAAATAGTGAGTCCAATAAACTCAGCTAAGTACATGCAGACTACCAGGTTTTCTGATGATTTCAGAGGACAGTTCTTTGTCAAATAAAAAACGTGAATGCTAAAATCACCTGTTCTGTAAGCCAACATTTTTTTTGCCAACTTAACGGCCCTCCTCTATATTTAAAAAAAAGACTGAGTTTTACACTCTGAATGTCACTTTTAACAATCTGCAAAGCACCTGTGACATGGAAGTTATGCTCCCCTTCTCAAAATGAAGGTTTAGAAATCATGAAAATTAGTATTTAGATTTGAATGCGTCTTCCAGGAGCAAATGTAACAACTAACAGCTCCTGAAGTTCACATCCTACATCTATTTTTTCCTGTTTCATCACCCTTTTTGTCTCCTGTGTTGCCTTCCTTTTCAAACTTTCCTCAACTGCTTGACCTGGAAACTTCCTTCATTACAAGCTCGTGATCTGAATTTTCAAGCTGATTTGCAACTCATGTCTATTCCACAAAAGATTTGGAAATTATGTTTTTTTAAATTAAAATGCCAGCGTTTTTTTTTTTTATATAGCATACACCTAGCAACATACTAAACATGCTAAAACATTTCTTTAGATCTACTGAAAAACATGACCATTAAAAAAAATCTGTCACAAAGCACCACACAGGCTTTACTACACTTCAAAAAAGTCACATACTAAAATCTGTAAGCGTAACACTGACTATAAAAGCAAGTATATTTTTCAAATCCAGAAAACATCAAAATCTCATTTTCATTATACAACAGAAAGAAACCTATCCAAAAATATATCACAGTTAAAGTTTATTTAGTGAACAGGCTTTCCACCAATTCACAATGCTTCACCTTCTTAGTAAAGCTAGTAATTAAAGTGTGAGAAACTGCTCTGTGGTCTTCCAAGCTATGTCAGCCATAGAAATCCAGATATGGCCGAAGAGCTTAAAAATATTCAGTATTTAATTCAAAGAAGGTGAATTTGGGTGGTGAGGCACTGGCAGAGGTTTCCCAGAGCAGCTGTGGCTGCCCCCTCCCTGGCAGGGTTCAAGGCCAGGCTGGACGGGGCTGTGAGCAACCTGGGCTGGTGGGAGGTGTCCCTGCCCAGGGCAGGGGGGCTGGGACTGGATCATCTTTAAGGTCCCTTCCAACCCAAACCATTCTATAATTCTATGAATTTCCAGTTACTTAGTATCTTTTCAAAGTATACTTTAGAATTTCACTAACTTCACTAATTCACATACAGAATCATACAGTCACATTTTAACACAGAAGTTGTATTTTACATCACTGCTTCAGCCAGCCTATACTTTAACATGATCTAGGAGTCTGCCATGTAGCTGAAAGAGTCCTACTACTACCAAAGTTTTTCTAATGTTTAGCTTAACTGATTTTGTGCTCTGTTTCATTTTTTACATTCTTTTGGACTACTCTAAACAACTCCTCTCATGGACATAAGATCATCCAAATACCGGATAAATCATCTCATCTTCACCTTAAATATGCTTCCTTTATAAAGGAATTTCATTTTGTTTCCTGTGTGAACATTCTCTCCTTTCCAGATACAGTTATAAAACTGATGTATAAAATGCTTTGTCATTATTTTACTATAATTTACCATGAACAAAATCCTGTTCTTTCAAAGACCTCCCCACAACTCAGTGGTATGGTTTTAACGTATTTAATTCAATACAAATGTCACAGCCCACCTTCCTCTACAACCGTCGTTTTCAAAGCGGTACTATAAACTTGCCTTTGGCCAGTAGGATGCAGCCAACATGTATCCACCTTGTAGGAGATAACTGGAATTTGGTGTCCCATTGTTCATCTGGAAACTGTCTTGCGTCTCATCTTGTGTTGTACTCAGAGAGGCTACACTCTCTTCATCATATGCTTTTATATGCGGGGTTCCTTCTGCTAAATAAAACCACTAAAGTCATTTGATGCCATAAAGAGGTTGAACATTCATTGTAAGAGGTTCAGGTGAACAAAACACACAGAACAATGTTCAGAGAAAATCCAAACACAAAGTTAAACTGAATAATTAATATTAGCTTTTTCAGGATGACTGATGATCCTTTTCTTAGGCATGTAAACTCCACACATATTCCTGTTAACATTTCAAGAGCTTAACATGTCAAACAGATATTTGAAAACAGACATGCTTCAGAGTAATCTGATAGACAGTCCTTACTTATTTTAACATATTTCTTTTGTAAGCCAACATGCACTGAAGTACAGAATTAAAATGAAGTGACAGGTGTCTATCACCAGAACATGGCAAATCTATGGGGATACTACTTTAAAAAAACATTTCATTTACTGGACAGAATGCTAAATGTTCCACATCTTGAACATATGTTTCTGCATAATTTAATTTTTAACATTTTAATCAAATAGGACTTTTTCCTAGTAGCTTTCCAGTGGGTCCTCTGACTTTCTTATACTTCTCTTATTATTTTGTCTTTTGCCTCCATCCAGAGATCAATCTAAGTTTCACTATAGCATAGGGAAACAGTCTGAAAACACATAAAAAGTGCTGCCTGAGAAGGTAAATACTACAGTGAGTAAGAGTGTTGAGGGACAATTCTACAGAACTAAAATTTGACCTTAAAAATAGCTATGTATGGAGTGATCTGATACGATTTAGCTCTCCCTTAAAACTCATTTCAAATATGAAAAGTATGTCAAAGGTCCATGATCACTGTACAAGAGATGAAATAAAACCTGGACTTAAAATTGAAATGCAGATGAAGTTTAGAGAATGTTCCAGAATTTACTGCTCTCTTCAACACCAATTTACAGCAAAATAGTCACAAAAGGAAAGGCTGATTGATTTAGGAGATATTGCAATCTGAGGATGGCACAATTACTTCCCTAAACAGACTGAGCTGGCAGAAAGCAAGCCTAATATTTGGACTTGCAGCACATGTTATAGTATCCACCATCTAAATATAAATATTTATGTCATATAAGTATCCCTTTTCTCTCACTGTTTTAATGTTTGCATACAACTGTTTCCTTGGAAAATGTCCTTCCACTGCTACAAGGCAGCAGCATCTTAATCATCTTAAGTAGCATTTTACTTGCCCAGTAATAATTTTCCCAGTAAATTAACCCTGTGGTTTCTGTTTGTATTTTCCAGACAAGAGGATCCATCTGATTAACACAATGACCTTTTCCCTGACATACTGGGAGAAAAAACCAGTTTATTTATGTATGCTGTAATCCCACTGCCTAATTTCATCCTCTTCCTTGTACTATTATCATTTGTATCACACAGTAGAGATTTTTTTTCACAGTCTGAGTTTCAGTGGGACAAGAGAACACCTCACAGTACCACAATAAAGGAATATATTAAATAATAACTGGTTGGTTTATTAAAAAAATTTAAATCACTCCACCAATCAGAGGATTATGCTTCTACTTTGAAGCTTTCAAAAGTATCTGTGCTATTTGGTCCTCTATTCTATAACTGCCTCAGTCTTTCCTAAGCAGATACATATTAAATGTCTGAAAATTTTCAATACAAGTACACTGCCAGGCCACCTCCTGTTTACAAGTAAAAGCAGCTTACATTACAGCTTGAACAGGAGGAAGCTTGCAGATTTCATGAAAGCACAGTGAAGAAGCTACAAAGACAGGTGAGCAAGAGTGGAAAAAACAAACAGGGAATCTCTATATTTAGGAAGAAAAAGAAACAGTAGTAGGGCATACGCACAGAATATATATTTCCAGAAAACATTAGCCATTCAGCGCTCCTCCCACACGTGAACCATATGCATAGTAAACTTGCTTAGGGAATCAGTCAACAAATCTTAAGTACCTCATCCAATGCACTGGTATGAAGCAAAGAAAATGCTGTATCCCTGAAATTCTTCCAACTCACTTGCAGAATCAAGAAAATATGTTTATTTAAGTTTACTTCTGTGGGATTTAATATCCTTTTTTAGAGTTATACTGCAGAAACAAGACTACACACATACCACGTTTCTGTGCCTCCTCTTCATCGCTATCACTCTCTTCAGATGACGATGATGACGACGACGACGACGATGAGGATGAGGAGGAGGAGGAGGATGATGCTGAAGAACAAGATGAAGATGATGAAGAGCTAGAGCCTGATCGAGAGTGTGAACAAGATGAGGAAGACGAAGAGGATGAAGACGACGACCTGGAAGAACAGGATGATCTGTCGGAATCAGAGTCTGAGTCAGAGCTAGAGTCAGATCCCCTTTTGCTGACTCTCTGTTTTTTGGAAGCTGGGTTTGGAGTTAGAGGCTCTGTCCTTGCTGCCACCATGCGCCTGTCTGTTTCAGTCTTTACGCTAGGTCTGTGGTCTGTATTTTGTATTGGTGTGCCATTTTTTGGACTCAAAGGTTCTGATTTCATTACTGTCTGTGTCTCCTCTGTAGACATAGATTCCTCTTCAGAAGACTGAGGGTCCTCTTTCAGATTTTCATTTTTAGCTTTTATGTCCTCAAAAGCATTCACTTTAGCATCTGACAATCTTGACTGAGGTGTAAGAGGAGAAGCAGATAACGCCATCTGGTACTGATGCAAGAGTGGAGTAGAAGTCCTTGAGAGTGCCACTTTATTTTGATTATAGTTCCTCTGGGCAGACATAAATGACAGTTCAGGATCACGAAGAATATGATAATCTGTCCTGCTAACTCCATGTTTAGCAGCTCCAATAAGTAAATCCCTGTCATGAGTCCCACACTCCCACCAGACAGGTAAGTCTGGGTTTGGCTGGCATAGTTTTAGTCGTTCAAACAACTGTGGATGTCTAAGAGCCTGTTCTCGTACTTTCCTTAGGAGTTCAATGCGATATAAGGTCCGGGAAGCACGCTCCTCTGTAATTGGTTGTATAAAAATGTTTGGATCTACGAGTTCTGTATTAAAACAAACAAAGATGAGAACCTGGCCAAAAAAACCCCCACTGCAAATCAATACTACAAGTAGATGGCTTTAATCAGTTAATAGATGTCTCCCCATTATAAGCTTTCAATTTCAGACTTAACCTGTTTCCTTACTTCCTTCTCCCCCATTTTTATTTTTGAACACATGAAAGATGAGCACTGGCGACAGAAAGGAAAGATAAAACTAGAAGTAAAAATATATACACCCACCTTCTTTTGAGGGGAGACGACAGACTCTCCGGCACATTGACATAAATGCATACAAGTACTTCTCTAAGCTCTCATCAGTTTTCTTATGCAGTCTAGCCATTGCTCTAAATTTGGTCCAATCAAATCGTCCCCTTTCAGGATCAAACACCACTCCAAATGTGGACACAACTCTGTAAAAGTCAGCTTCTTCTCTTCTTGTCCATCTTGATCAGCAAGAAAAAAATTTGGATATTCTGTCATTTTCTTCACAATTTCATACAGCTAGCAATTATTATTTCTTCCATATTTTTTACATGTGGATGTACTAAAAATGTGTATAGTTGCATGCTGCACATACCTTTGCTGTCTTTCAATCTTAGCAGCCATCTTTGGATTTAGAGCAGCTTCTTCATAGGGAGGCTGCATCATACTAGTTTGTATTGGGAATGCTGGCTGGATCTGCTGGGCCTGCCTATTTTTACTCGTTCGCTGATAAGCTGTTATTAGACGGCGAAGACGTGTTGTTAAGGCAGACTGAGTGGGCCAATAGATTTTGTCTCCTTCCATCATTTGTCCATCTATAGTAAAATAAAGTCACAGGAAAAATAAGGAAGTTAATCACTGCGGGGCCTATGGTTCTACGCTAGGCAATCTTTTAGCTAAGAGTCAGGAGAATTAAACAATTCAAGACAGATTGAATTGGCTAGGATTTGAAGTTTTACTTATTTACCTCCATCTGCTATTACTAGATCACCTGGGGATGAAACATCATCCTGTAGAAAAAGAGAAGTGAAGCAGAGGTTAAAATGTAGCCCTCTCCAGAGATTCAGGCTAAACTTACATCTTGCAAGCAGTTTATGAATATGAAAAAGAACAAGAGTAACATGTATGTTAGACAAATGGCTAACAAGGCATACAACAGAATTATGTAACAGTTCCCTCTCATTGCCCCTCACCCACACAGCTACAGATACACATGGAGTAAGTTATATCCATTTAGAGACATATAGAAAAACCTAATAATTTGCTCAATGAAAAGGCAGAAGTATTACATTTTAGGTATGTTAAAGGGAGCTATTAATAGGTTCCCACTATACCTCTATGTCATCTTTAAACATTGCTGGTGCTGGTTTATATTCTGGATCTTCTACATCCCTGTTAAAATTTCAACACAAAGGGACACATCTTAGTAATAATTTAGAAGTCCTTACACTCTTTTCAATTAAGCAAAGCACATTTAAATTTAGTTAGATATAGTGTATTTAATTTTATTCTTGAAATGAGGAAAATATATCATGGTAGCTTTGGCTTGAATTTCCCGCCCCCCGCCCCCCCCCCCCCCCCCTCCAATTCACTATCTCAAAGATGTTCTTTATGACCACAGCTGCTAATCTCACTTATGAAGCAATGAATAAAAGCAGTTCTCCCTTTCAGCTGTTACTAGTGATACTCAAATCAATCTACTGGGGTCACTTGTTAGCTAGAAAAGACTACTACACCAAGCTGACTGACCTGAATTCAAATTAAAAAGGTCTGTAGCACTTTGCCTCCGAAGGCTTTTGCACTTCAGTATCTAAGTAATATTTCTGATACTGCAACACATGTTAGAGTCTTTGTTAAAAAGCTGCTGCATTTTAACTTTAACTGTGAAATTCCAAACTTCAGTGGTTGTCTTACACTGTTCCTAACTTTTTTTCAGTCTGTGGGCGTAAAATTGAAGTCGTATTTTTCACAACAGTAACATTAAACTCACATTAAACCAGTTAAGAGAATAAAGTACAACATATAAACTCAGTCTCATTTACTTCAAGGCCCCACAATATTCATGTCCATTTTCATGTGCTCATACCCATCAATATAATCATTTGCTCTCTGTTCAGCAGCAACTGCTTTTTCATCTGGCTTGCCAACCCTTTCCAAGAAGCACAGCGCTGGGTCTGCTCTGATAGTGTTGTATTTTTCATAGCCTATAAAGGAAACAAAAGTGGCACAAATTCAACTTGCAGAATAAGCTTTAAAATAATTGAGTGTAGGGTGTTTATACTGAGGAGTGGGAAGCACATACATAGTCATCCATAGTACTCACCATGTTTAAAAACTCCAATTAGAAGAGATTTATCTGCATCTGCATCCCACCACTCCGCAGGAACTTCAGAGTGATCTGGCTCAGGGACCCAAACATCAATTTCACTAAGGAGAATCGCCAACATCAGTAATATTCAGAGGAAGAAATTATTTTTTTATTTTCTATTTGTACATTTGTACTTTATGTGGGATTTTAAAACTTCTCTCTTCAAGCACACTAATACATTCTATATCCAGCAAACTAATTCAAAGATTACTTTGAAAGTTGTAAAGAATCCTAGGACTGAAATGTTTAATTTTTAAATGCACCTTGTTATTTAATAGCACATAACAGTTAAAAAGTGTAAGGTTACATAAGCTATGTAATACAGTAGTAATTCATAATTAAGAATAATTTGACAACCTAAAGAAACTGAGGCATACCATTTTTCACCTCTGCATTCAGTAAGACCCTAAAACTAGCAATACAAAACATCCAGACAGCTTAATATTTTGTATGTGACAGAAACAACTACCAGGGAAAGAATATGAAAGCAGAACCAGCATATAATATTCTTTCTCTCTCAGTAAACTCTGCCAATTCCTATCAGTTTGTGCTTGCAAAATTTAATAAGGATAATCTAATTTTGTGTTTAACAGCCTGAGATGGACTGCTCTTCCACAAATATTTATAACTGCTTTCTGAATAAAATTAAAACTTTCTATCCACCACAAGCTCCTGTCGCAGTGAGTTCAAGAGTTTCCAAATGGCAATACTTCCATTAAAAAAAAATAACTGAATGGAGTATGAAGCACATAACCAAAAGTGTGCATAATGATGCAGGAAAACCCCACCAATTACAATGTAAAGTATATAATTGTATCTTTCACTCACTTTTTCAGTCTATTTGACTTAAATAATTTTACTTTACATAGCCAGACTCATAAACAGTAATCAGGACTTCCTCACATCAAGTTGATACAAAGTCTTCAGTAAACAAAGAGTAAACAAAAATATTTTTCTCACAGCCTAAGGATACAAATATTTGGCTTTAACATTTCTTATTTAAGTCTAGGAAGATTTATGAACTCTCATTTGATAGTTTGCATTTAAAATAAACTAGCAAAAAACCTCTCTATAGTTCACCTGGCATCAATTCCATCAAACACCTTTTGGAATTCGTTACCAATGACTTCTTGTTTTAAGTAATACAGCATTCTTACTCGAAGCAAGACCCTAAACAAAGAAAGAAATACAAATATTAGCACTCTAAAAGCTTTCAATAGCTGTGGGTGGTTTTGTTTTTTGTAATATCACAAAGCTTTCAAGTCATTTACCTAAAACATACTTTCTTCAGTTAGGAGATAACCTCCAATTTAAGTCACCTAACACTTTTTATTGCAATCACTTCTACAATGGTTTCATTGCAAAAATTCTTTCAAATCCTAGACAAAGACTAGGGCCAGCAGCACACTCCTCCCTTGATTCATAAAATACTGCTAGGAACAAACTGCTGTTTCCCTTTTCCTACTTCGAAGGTGCCCTTAGAAAGAATCATGCAGGCTGAAAATGAACACCTTTCACATCATCTTTTCATCCCTTCTCAATACAAATTTGGTGCATGACCCTAATGGCTTCTCCATGCTTTATCTCAATTCTTGACTACAGCTCTATGAAGTTTTCAAGCAGAGTATAACAAGTTTTGCTACAGAAAAATGATTTATCTAAATAAGTTATAATAGTTGTAATTTATAGCAATGAACGAGCTTTCAACAAGCTAGTAGCTCAGATTCTCAGAAACCTAGAAATCATGACAGGTAAACAGCATGTAAGATCGAGAACAACTTTAGTGCTTTCAGTTTCTCTGCTAAACACTCCCAAACCCTTTAGTCCTCCAGCTGCTACAAGGCTCCACAAACATGCTAGCAAGATCTCTCTCTGTACAGAAACAAACATACGGTTTCTTTAAAAATGACAACAGCATTATCTTAAATGTGAAATGCTCGGTTCACCTCCTATTGCACTGCAACTTATTTTTTCTAGTCAGGCTAACACCACTGAAACTTGTTTCTTCATGGTGCCACAACTATTTTGAAGTCTTCTAAGACAATAAGGAACTAGAAGAAAAAAAGAATCTTTACATAAACAGTGAAAGACAGTCACATGTTAGCTACTGCTTACTTGTTGCAGTGGTGTTTTATGTGCTTTTTGTATCCTTCATCTTGCAACAGATGTTCTGGATTGTATTTTCGAAGCCATTCTGCTTTGTGTATATCAAAGGTGCTAGCCTGGGTCTTCACTTTCTTTCCTTTTCTTCCTCTAGGCACAGGAGCTGATAAGCCTATATAATTTAAAATATAATAGAGTAACAGCAACAAGTAGGTACAGATCCCACCATACTTACAGTTCCTATATCCTATACCAGTATTGTGACCCGCAGTACAGAAAAAATACTAGCATCACAGCCTCTGGATATGAGGTTTTTTCTGTTTTGTCTCTCAAGCATCTCTGCAGTACATTTCACCAGCTAAGACAAAGCAGGAGAGGGGGAACGAAAGGAGAGCGTGCTGTCACATGCTATGAAACATAATAGGTTCTTACAAACTGAAATGAAAAGAAAGCTTACACAGAGTATACCAACCCATTTGGGTAAGCCATCAAATACAAAGCAGAGCAGAAATGACACTTCTTTTCCCATCAATTGAATTGCATATCTGGAAAAAATTCCATTTATTTCAAGTAGGATGCATTCAGAGAGAATTTTTAGCTGTTTTTATCCCAGTACCACAGGCATCCATATAAGCAGCTATTTAACTGCAGAAACACTTATGTCCTTACCAAGATGATTCTGTAACTCTCGTGTTTGCCCATCCTCTGTTGGGGTAATGAGATCCCATATAAAACTTTTTATTTTCTCATCCCCTCTGTAGTGAACAAGGCAATAGGCTAACAGAGCTCGGCAAATTATCTCCACATCCTGTTCATTCAGCTGTCTCTTGAAGCGACCATGTGACAAAATTTCCCTCCATCGACCCCACCTAGTCCAAAGTGAAACACAAATCAGCACTCTGAGGTGAAACACATGAGCAGCCTGTAGATTTCTGTTACAAAAGGGAATCTCTCTGCAAAATGCTTAGATTTCCACTTGTTTCCTTCAGTTTAAGTTACTGAGTGGAAATATGAAATTAACATTTCCAACACAACTCCATCTGTTTAAAACAGAGCTTTAAACAAAACTTGCCTGTTTTCAAAAAAATACGGATGATTGTTTTAGGCTTCTAAGACACAAAACTGGTGGGAACTCATGCTGCTAAGCAAACAGACATTTATCTTTTAAGGTGGGTGAGAGAAGACCAAAGATCTTATTTCAAAAGCAGCAAACCTGATTTAAGTATGTTTGAAATAACTGGTTAGCTTTTCAGTTCTTATTTGCACCTCATGGAAGTGCAAGATGATCTGCAATTAAAAACACCGAGTCACCTGCCAAGCCTTTTTTCAGGTATTTATTTACACAGTTTTGAGCCTGCCTGCAGCACTTACTGTAATGATTTAGAAACTACTGTAGTGCCCATGTTAAAGGTGATAATCTCCTCTGCAGAAAGGTTTTCACCTCTTTTCAGTGTTTCTTCAATTGCAAGTTGTCAGAAAGACTTATAGAGGGTGAATGATAAGTTCACATAAATTCATATTCTAAATAAATTCTATATATACACTCCAGATTATTGCCAGTATAGCTGAAAGTTATTCCATAGATACAATTTAGTACCTAGAAATCTAGCATTTTTTCAGATCTTCCTAGAAAGAAGAAGTATGTATACAATACCCATAGACCAGCAAGTTTTTTTCCACCCGAAAACACTCTGTTCTTCCATATCCATTGGAACGGTCACAAGGCCTGCGGAGTTTTGGTTTATCGTCACCCTCGCTCTCCACTTCAGACAACTCAGCCAGCTCATCTTTCGTAGCACTGAAGGGCCGTGTTTGTTTCCTAATTCTGGGGGTATCAATAACCAGGCTGTTCTGCAAAATTTCAAACAAACCTTATCAGGGAGACAGTTGATAAGCTCTTCTTAAGTAGATGGCTTCAGTTCAATTGTTCAAAAACAATTTTTATCTAATGTCGTTAATAGGTATTTTGTAAAGATATCACAGTAAAAACCTGTAAAGCAAGGGGTATTTAAGGCAACAAAGAACATGTTTCATACGATGATGCCAGTATGTTAGTTATAAACAATACTGAATACCTCCTCGGAGCTGAATACTTACACAGATTACACTGCAGTCTCTGTGTGTAACAAGGGACACTGAAAACTTTTTAGAACTGCACGGCAAGATCAAGTACAGGACACAACTTCCAGTTTATAAACCTGATATAATGCTTAGTCAGCTAATTTGAAGATTCCAGCCCAAGATTTACAACAGAGAAACAAAGTTTACACACTTTCAACCATTTCCACGTCTTCAACAAAAAACAAAGATCCCCAAACTCTTCTGGGACAGCAAGAAGCAAGGAAAGCTATCAAAGCAGGCTGATTACCCATGCACAAACTAACCAGCACAAAAATTTTTGAAATACTTATCAAAAAAGCAGCAGAAATCCTATTTCAGAGTTCAACAGCAAGCACATACTTGAAAAAGCATGCATTAAAAAAAGGGAAGTACTTACTCTACCACTGATAGCATCTATATCTATTTCTGCTTTTTTGGCCCATTTCTGCCAGAAGTTGGGATCATCTAATGAAATATCAGTCCTGTTTCCAGATGCAACAAAACTAGCCTGTAATAAAGAAAACTAAATCTTACCACCACCATACATCAAAAGTTTGTAGAGTCTGAATGCCTTAGTGCTGTGAAGACTGCATAACCTTATTCCATCAAAAATCTCCCAAGCAGCTGTTAAAGACTTTAGAAGTTACTTAGCGCAAAGCAACTCAAAAGTTCACCTCCCACTAATTTTTAAACAGATCCATAACGTATCAGAAAAATCTAATGAACTTTTATGCACCATCAGGAGAGAAGAATATTAAGCAGCAAGATACTTCTGCTTCTAAGTCTGAATCTAAATTACTTGAATGGAAGAAAATAGAACCTTTTGAAGAGGCTTATCAGCATTTGGGGATTTCATCTCATGCAAAAGTACTCGCTTGAGGGAAATTTCAAAGGAGTGTTTAAACTACCAACAATCAAAGCTTAAGAGCATGGAATAAGCTTAATTTCAGAAGGCATTTTAAAAGCCCTGATACACTGCTTTTGGGAAAAGAGTAAACACATATAAAAATTTTTAACTCTTCTAATGAAACGACAGTGATGATACTTCCTAATTGGCTTAGTATCTCTTCTTTAGAAGTCTGTTTCTTATTTAAACCACAATCAGCAAGATATAAGACTAAATAAATGTATATCTCTAAATAATAAAACATATTATATAAATTATAAATATACGTTTATTATTATAAATAATAAATATACATCTAAAATTTTTCCCTTTCCTTTGCTTTTTTTCTCAACTGCACTCATGAAGTACCCACGTTTCAGTCTCAGTTATACTGCTTTATTTATTTATTTTTTAAATTATGTATTTTAAAATTTTGGTTTAATACTCTTGGTTAATGCAGTCCATTATCTCACACAAACCCTAGCCTTTTCAAAAGCTGCACACACTTACTATTCACCTTTGCTCAAGCATGTTTTCTACATCTGGCATTTACTCAATCTGTATGTGCAAATCTGATTCTGCTCTGTGCACATATTAATATAAACACATCGATGTAAGGACCCCAAAAAACGTACCTAAAATACACACACTAAATAAAAGTAACCGTAACTTTTTTTAAAAAAGCATAAGCTTTACAACATTCAATTGCATTTACAGCTCTATACTGTCAAAGAACACTTTGCTGCTTCTGCACCTTGGCGAATGTGGAGCCCCTTCCTTCCGATTCAATCGTGATAGTTTTAGTACGACGCTGCAGAATTTGGTCGATATCTTCCTCACAGAATTTAGAGCCCTCATCTTCTTCATCCATAATGGCACCATATGCACCTCTTCGAAGCAAGTCTTCTATTTCTTTTTTGGAGAGTTGTTGGATCTGAGTAAACAAAACAGGTTTCAGATAGTCAAAGAAAAAGTCCCCCAAAGTCTTTTCTATTTCTCTTTCCCTCTCCGATGTTTTTAAAACATAACTGTGCCCTGTAATTTATAAACTTAAAATCTAGGTTATGAAAAACTAAGAGAAAAGGCTAGTTGACAGGGTTTTTTTTAATGTGGTCACAGTACACATTTTTACAAGTACATGCCTTTTATTTTGGCTATTCTCAACACTGTGATGAATATAATTTTTTAAAATTACCAGTTAATACTAGATACAAATCTCATATTAAAGTAACAAATTATATTATTATAACAAGATACAAGGAAACAAAGGGAAACTTTTCTCCTTGTTTTAACTTTGACATTATCTACCTTGGACCTTATCGGAGTAACTCACTACATTTAAAATTGTAACAACTATGCTGTTACTCCACATCAGAAAACATAAGAGATGTAAAATGACAGAAACATGGTAGCTTCTGTAATTTAAAATAGCTCCCATGTGATTACAAAGGCAAAAGGAAAATAATTTCAAAAAATCTACGTACACCACCAACACTGTTTTCTCTTCCACTCATACTCTGTAAAACAGCCTTATCCAGTCCCAGTTTCAGGCTTGCTCTGTCGAACATCTCTCTTTCATACGAGTTACGTGTTATCAGTCTGTAGACCTTCACTGCTTTGTTCTGACCAATCCTGTGACAACGGGCTTGAGCCTTTTGAAGGAAGGGAGAACGACAGTAAAAATTTTAGACTTATCTGGGAATGAGATACGATTCTTTTTAGAAATGGTTTCTGCTGTAGTGAAACCTGAAAAACAATAGTCTTAACTCAAAAAGGAGGTCGATTCACATTTAAGTAATTGCAAGATATCAGATATTTTCCACATTGTGAAGAACCTTCTAAAAACAGAGTAATTTTTAGAAAGGTAGTTAAATGCTGATGAATGTTCTGTGCTGAAGGTTACTGAATGGGTTTTCTCTTGCATTAACAGTAGGTAAAAAGACATGCTAACTCCTAAGTTATCTGATCTCCGGATACAAATGGGAAAGGAGTTGTGACTTGAGAATGAATTCAATTTCAGCATCCAATCCTAGATTTGATTAATTCACTGTTTCTTAATACATATTAATCATTTTCTATAAACGTTGTTTTAGCTGAAGAACTATTTCCATAATCTACGTTGGTCAGTATATGCAAAACCTAACTCCCAGTTTCAAAAGTCATCAAAATCTTAAGGGTTTTATCAACTCACTGACTTAAGTTTTCCTGTGCTGTACTTTTAAAAAGAGTAATCAGTTTGAACGACAAAATCAGAACGCAGCCAAACCCAGATGACCTCTGCTACCCAAGTAGAAAGCCTTAAAAAAATATTAAACATATGCCTTAAAAAAACCTGAACATTTTAAAATTATGCATGTTCAAAACAGAGATAATATTCAAAGTGACTAAATTCATATCAACCAGGTTTGACTTCTTAGGCCTCACTATTATGCTCAAAGGAATTTACCTGCAGATCATTTTGAGGATTCCAGTCAGAATCAAAAATTATACATGTATCTGCTGCAGTCAAGTTAATGCCCAAACCACCAGCTCTGGTGCACAGAAGGAAGACAAAGCGATCGGAATCTGGTTTGCTGAACCGGTCAATTGCAGCTTGTCTGAGATTCCCTCGTACTCGCCCATCAATTCGTTCATATAAGTATCTGGAAATTGCCACAGGTACACGCACACAAATCATTACAAAATTTTTCATAATTCGAAGGGGGATTAGAACAGATCTCCTGCTTGCATATTTATTCTGTAGAGTGAGTAAGAGTGATAGAAACTAATTTTGATTATCAGTGGATAACATAACCAGGAATCACAACAGTAGTACAAATACACATCAGCAAGTCCAAACACTGAGCAATTTAAAGTAAGAACACCTGAACTTTGTCCATTAAGTACCTGAAAATACATACCAGGAAACGTGTACTACCATGGCACTTAGTCTCATTAAAACACACCATAACCTGAAGTCCCATGTGGACACTTAATAGTTATTCACATGCTATTATGCTTGGATTCCTGCCTAGGGTCAGAGAAGCAGGACAGTGTACGTTTGTATTATATACAGAATTGTCTGAAAATGTTAGGGGTAACCAAGTAATCACCAGAAAGCAGTACTTGGTGAACTGTCATTGGACAAACTGAATATTGATTCTGTCAAGATTAAGAGAAATGGAAGTGAAATTACATGACAGCACCTCTCACAGTTTTTATCAAGGCATCAATGAAACCAGGGCTTCCTAAACTAAAACCAGCAGTAAAACTGTCATTCCTGTTACCTTTGATACTTACAGACTCCTATGAAATTTCTGAAATCAAGTGAAATACTTAAAAAGGGAGCAAGTACTTCTGTACATTGTAAACAGAATAAGATGCTGAATGTGTTTCTACTCATCAAAAAGCCTCAGAACCATCTTTCTTCTAGTGAGCTATAAAACAGCACAGCAGATAATCCACAGGACCACAGGCATTTTGGCAGGCAGCCTTCTCCTACAGACACGAATTCTGTTAAGTATGAAGTCTAACCATGTGTGCACTCTAACATCTCCAGTGAAATGGTGGCACAGAGTAAGTTTCAAGCTTCTACAGGTTTCAGAAGATCCAACCTGTAGGTTTGATGCACTAATGTCGATGTTACATCATTACAGAAATAGGAATATTTTCCATACTGGATTTTAAGTACTACTTAGGAAGTTAAAATTAGTCTATTAAAGTAAAACATATAAACCACTGAGCTCTCAGTTTAGATACAGCTTTATGAAGCAAAAACCAAAAGCACAGAAGTTGTATAAAATCATCAGAAAAAGAGGTATTAGTACAATCTACTAATGATTTTTAATATACATTCTAGTATCCACTGCAGGAAGGCTTGACATTTTTACTTTTTTCTTAAAAAAAAAACCCCAAATTTTTTACTCTATATACTATGTAGTTCACTGACAAATATACACTTCAGAGCAGTATGAACAGTCCAACAAATGGACTATTAGAACAACCAGAACTATGCCTTTTTATACTTTTTCAGGCTGACATAGCAACTATTGATGGTAACCAAGTGTCACGTTAGATTTTATGTGCTGAGACTTTATACACAGTATTTAGTCACATGCTTCAATAAGCTCTTAGTTTCCGTGGAGTCAACAGTATAATCAAAGGGTTCTATTATATGTGACAGCAAAAGCTGGCCTAAGGAGCTGCTTTATGGCTGGCAGTTCAGTTCTGCTGCAAAATTCAAAGCACTAATAAGTTAGGGAAGACAGGAAACACATTTTTATTTTTATATTAATAATGTTGATTACAATTTTGTACTTATATTCTCTGTCAGGAGTAAGGAGCTGCATTACCCCTGTCTGGTCCAAGTTCAACACGATGTAAATAAAGAACACATTCTATGCTTCTTGGGGTTTGGAAGAGTAACACTGAGCTTGAACTTACTTGGTTTCTGACAGGCTATGTATAAACAGTACAGACATACAAGAATGTTTAATAGAAAAAGCAACAAACTGAAGGCAGATGGTTTACTCAACAACCTCTCTTTAGTTGTTCTCTGAAGTTTTTAATTTGTTAGTGAATAAATGATAAACCCTCACAGAACACAGAAAGTTAACAGAGTGATTAGCAAAAAAAAATTTATTCCTATTTTTGGTATGCTGTAATGATTAATCCTGCACTAATATTCAAAGATATGTCCACTGAGAGCAATATACTACAGAGGACAGAGTATGCAGTATCTTACCTTTTATGTATAAGGTAATCCTCCAAAATATCAAGGCAGCGCACCATTTGTGAGAAGATAAGGACCTTGTGGCCTCCTGCTTTCATTTTTGGAAGAAGTTTATCAATAAGAACCAATTTACCAGCAGACTGGATCATTGCTTGCAGATGGAAGTCAGGAGCACTTGGGCTATACGTTTCTTTAAACTCTCCAAGTATCTTCTCTTCAGCACCTATCAAATAATGTATTTCTTAGGTGTATCTACAAAAATATCTCCATGTATGTACAAGACTAAGTTATCACAATCAATGCTTGTACTCTAAATATCCCCATTCACCACTACTGGAGACAGAACAAAGTTCTGGATGGATCTAAAGTCTAGCAAGATCATCTAGTCCTATGCTCTTTGAAAACAAGTTTTAAGTTTTTAAGCAGAACACCACAGAAAAAACACCTAGAATGAGGTAACCCTCCCCGCCCCAAACTGCAAAAACAAAAATACAACTTGTTGTCAAGTGTTGTGTGAAATGCCAATCAAAAAAACCCACAAGTCCTTTTGTATCTGTGGTATTTTAACATGGAACATGAGTCCAAAAGCAGTATTCTGAAGACCTTTTATTTAGACCCACTATGACTGAAAACAGCAAAAACTTTAAGGGCTTTAAGTGTATTTTCTTGCAAGCAAGAGAAAAGTAATGAAGACTGACACAAACTATATCACTTGTAAAAAGTGTTAATTTTTCAAGTTAGCTCTAGAAGTTCTTCATACTGCTTTTAAAGAGATCTAATACTTCCATGAGATAATTGCTTCTGAATGTTCTGTGAAATCCTACAAAACAACAAGTTCACATTTCAGGCCTCAAATACACAACTGCCTCACAACTTTGCCTTACGTCTATCAAAAAAATGCTTACACCTAATCCAATCCTTGCAAAAATCTGATTAAAATGTCAAAGAACAACAACAAAAGTTCTTACATATTTTCAAAAAAAGTACAAAAGTAGTGAAAAAAATAAATTAGTCTTTATGATGTATTTACCTTTGATGAGATAAGGGTGATTACAACACTTTCTGAGTTCCATCATAGTGTTAACCAGATTGGGTACATTTGCTTGCCCTGCTCCTTTGGATAAGAAAGCAAAATTTTTCTCCAAAATTGCTCGATAATACTTCTTCTGAATATTAGTTAGTTCTACTTCAATTATAGTTTCCTCCTTAGGAGCCAGCTTTTTTTCTACATCTTCCTTTAATCGTCTGAGCATCATGGGTTTCAGGATAGCTTGTAGTTTCTGAACCTAAATGAAACACAGTAGTTTGTTGGAACATGAGAAAGTAATATCAATTACAAATTTTTGAACTCACATCACTAATTTTTTTTTTCCTAGACTTATATAAAATATTTGCCAGATAGGATGTAGCCTTACTTTTGACCCCAAATTATGGAAGAAATTTTTCACGTGCTCCAAAACAAAAAAAGAGCAACTTTTGGCACTTGTCTGCAAAGACTCTGCCTACAAAGCCAGAAAACTTCAAGTTATATTATTTTCACCATTTACTTGCCAAATTTACAAAATTGATCAAAAAAAGTAAAAAATAATTCTTTAACATAAAATATCATACTTTTAGTCATTTCTACTGTCTACATCGTTTAAAGAAATTGCATGACAAAGGAACTCATAGGTGACATGTGAAGAGTTGAAGGGGAGGGTGGGGAGCAGTAACAGTTACTATTCAAAACAAAAGTTTTTCCTTCAAGAAAGTTGGTCTTACACCGAAGCTCAAAATGAATTTATTCAACATGCAATACCTGTTCCTCTGTTTTAAGGTCTCCAAATTCTTGCATGAATGTAGATTCAGCAGGAAAACGTAATGGTTCAAGGAAATGAAGGAGGCTAAATAATTCTTCTACTGTATTCTGCAGTGGGGTACCAGTTAACAGGACTTTATGCTCCTGTAGAAAGAAATAAAAAAACCTCACATGACCTCATGTGCACACGTTTGCAAAAATTTTTCTGTTAAGTCTGAATGTCATAACCTGAAAATGCCAGTTCTGTGTGCCATTAAGTACCCAGCTAATATAAACAGATTTATAAAAGAACAAGTACTTTCTACTAGCTTTTCTTTAAATTCTCTTCCTACATTTGTAATGAAGAAATGACTGAACAGTTCAACTTCGGCCTGTAATATTCAGACACATAAAATCCTCTCATAGTGTGGAAAATATACACTATGCATGTATCAGCAAATACGATGACTTCTGAGAGCATGTAGCAACAAGTGTCTCAAAGTAATAATGAAGTCAAAAACCCAGTGCAAAACCAGTCATAGTGCATCCTGTAGAAATGCACCAAAAGCCTCAAGATTCACAGTATATCTGCTTTCTAAAATCTTGCGTTACATCAAATAAAATCTTAACTTTGGGACAATATTTTTTTTCTAAATTCTACTTGCTTGTTTTTCTGGTTAAATAACTTGTTTAAAATACTTTCGCAGGTTTTTAAACATTAATTACTGTACAAAAACTATTATTATAAGAAAAATTTTAAATGAAATCTTAGCCATAATCAAAACAAACTATAGAATAGCAGCACTGGAAATAGATTCAGCTTATTTAGAACTTGCTAGATTTTATTTAATGAAAAACATATGAGCATCAGCTATCAAAAATACACACATTTGAAGAGAGCATCAGGAATCAGTAACTCCTGAAAAAAACTACTCAAGAGGGGTTTTTTAGCAGGTATAACAAATCTCTGATTTATTATCTTACTGTTCTTAACTAGGATCAAATTCAGAAAGCTAAATATAGTTACTCACAAGGTTCATTAATTTTAATCCTTCCAAGAGTTTGCAATTTTTGTTCTTCAGTCTGTGAGCTTCATCAATAATAACACATCGCCATTCAATTGCATTTAACTCTGGACACCCACCAAGAATCATTTCAAAAGTTGTGATAATGGCTTGGAATCTGTAGGTACCTCGAACAATACGTCCCTAGGAAATCATCAACATACAAAATTCGTTACATTAGCTAGTATCTACTCAATTTCAGTATTTTGTTGCTGAAATTTTATCAAGAGTCAGACATCAGATTACACATTATAAATTGTTTTGCCACCCTATACACATTTATTACATCTCTGTAGCTCTGTAATTAATAGTAATGAGTAATTATCCATATCCACAAATCCAATATTGTCTAAACCAACAGTAAAAGTTAACCACTTTTAAATTACAGATATAACCACCTCATAAAAACTGTTTCAAAAGATGCATGTAGATCACATTTTTAAGCCTGGGAAAATCTGAAAGAATGACAGGAAAAACCCTGCAGTAAGTCAATCAAAATGTAGGGCAGCAATACATTTAGCACAGTAAGTAATAAAAAAATCACCCTGAGAACTAAAGGAACCCTTTATATCCGGCTTACTCTACTTGACTGGTCTGACAAAAAGAATATGCAAGGCCTTCAATAAGGCAGTATACAATAACTCACTAGAGAAACATGATGTCATTTTAGTATTTAGCATTACTTCAGAAAAAGTTTTCAGCCTTACCAATTTTATAGACATACCACAATAGTTTAAAAAAAAATTTGATGCAGAATACGTAGAAAAGGAAAAAAAATCCCTTTCAAAATACTCAGATTTCAAAGCTTTTGCACATCATTTAAAGTATTTCAGACAGAAAAGCAAACTGTACACAGACAAAACTAGTTTACACTTGGAAAAGGAAATCAATAGCTACAGAAAGGTAATATAGAGCTTAATCAGCTGTATTTTTGTTCTCACTGCTCTTCAAATTCAGGACCCAACTGCAACCATCTGTGTAGACTTTAATCTCCATGAGTATCAGTGTCACTGCTATTCAATTGCAAAATTATTCAGTGTACTGAAACAGCCCTACATCTTGCTGCAACCACTTTCACAGAATTTACTCAGTAAGCATATGTAAAGATTCTGGTATGTTAAAAGCTTAAAAAACACATAATGGGATGCAAAATGACTTTCACTAAGACACATGTACAGACAATGTAAAGTATACTTTTTATTACTACTACCTGGAACAGGTTTGGGGCAAGTTACTGCATACAAGTGACATTACAATACCTGGGAGTCCCTGAAGTACATCTCATACTGCTGAATCATCTGCCTGCTGATCATACTTCCATGATACACCACAACATTAAGGTCAGTCCATGTGCGAAATTCTCTTTCCCAGTTTGTAATAGTGGAAAGTGGAGCTATGATCAGAAAAGGCCCTCTTATTCCAGCCAGGAGTATTTCATAGAGGAATGTAATCGACTGAATGGTTTTGCCAAGACCCATTTCATCCGCTAAAATGCAATTTCGCCTGAAAGAAAAATGTATTTATTTGTTATTAGCATCAACAAAAGTACACACACTAACACTGTTACTCAAATGCACAACTTATGAAAACCAAAGCTCAAGTCTACCAGTTTAAAACAGTCAAAATTGTGGCAGTGTATAAGATGCTTGCAAATGTTCCCTGGTTATGGTGAAAAATGAACTCAGTACACAAAACCACAAGCTTTCAATCATGTTTAGCACTGGAAAAAACTGAGAATGGAATGTTCCATGAGCCTCTCCTAGAAAAATATTCCAGAATTATTATTTTGGGACTACATCTGCCCTAATTAAAGGAATTCAAATCAATCAGATTTCCTACATTACACTCACCTTGACAAAACAGCTAGAAATTAATGAAAATTCCCTAGAAGTCTCAGATGGAAAGTATCCCAGTTACACTCACACAAAAAGGAGCGCATTATAGCCTCACTGACAAATTTCCCCTCATTTCCAAAACTGAGACAAATGCATAGAACCGAATTATGACATGGTGTACCACTAGGTGCTCACCCTCAGCCACACATACCAGCCCTTTGTTCTGTCTGCACAGATGCTCACACAGCTGTGTCATGCTTCACTGAGAATTAAACCAAAATTTTCTTTTGCAGATCATGAATGTATCCTATGGTAAAATGGTGTGCTTGCTGACATAATCTCTATAAAGGACAGGCAACTTATATTGGAAATAAAGCAAG
The DNA here is from genome assembly GCF_965140245.1 of Athene noctua. NCBI lineage: Eukaryota > Metazoa > Chordata > Aves > Strigiformes > Strigidae > Athene > Athene noctua. The sequence goes on from NC_134045.1 coordinate 9,910,518, forward strand.
CAGGAAGATTAATGAATAGAAATCCAACACAGATACAGAGAAAATACATCATTCTGGAAAAAATCTGGACAGTGGATATACTCCCAT